>NC_092780.1:27673323-27981385 GCF_047496795.1 Chiloscyllium punctatum | reverse complement strand
CCTGTGAGTGACTGCTGAAGTACAGTTTCCACAATCCAGGGGAGGACAGCCCCAGGAAAGGAGGGTGATTGACCAGGGTGGGAGATGCTACTGAGACAGTCAATGACAGAAGTACTTGAGCAGGAGTTTCAAGACCAATCAAAAAGTTCATGAAGTAATTGTAATCCTTTGTGAACTTTAATGAGATTTGATTCTACCCTATGCTTTTTACATCTGGAGATCATTGAGGAGGCAGTTGCTGCGAAATCCATAGAATCTGTCCTAAGTGTAATTGCTATTTGATGTAGACTTTAGTGCTTTCAATCACAGTCTATTTCCAACAATTACCCCATGTTAATTCTGAGTGTTAGAATGTATGTTGCATATTTTTGTAGTTTGGATTATTGTTCTAAAGTAGTGTAGTAAACTTTATTATTCTTGCTTCAAAACTGAGGAATCTTGTGGTTTTTATTTTATTAAATGCCCTGGATCCCATATTTCATCAACTTTAAAAAATTTGAGTTCCAGTTCCTGAGCCAGATTGTAACTGAAACTGAATTGTCTGGGTTTGAACTGTAATAATTGGAAAATTATTGCAGAGTTCAACTGGCGTGAGGGAATTGATGTCGCTAAGTAACTGGAACAGTTTTAAACTCTTCCTTGATCTATTATTACTGAATCTCTGTATACTTAATAAGGTAACAGTAAGTAATATAGAAGTGAATGATTTTAAAGAAGCAAGTATTTATTGAAATCTATTTAATTGTGTAAAGGATAAAAAAATGTATGTATGCTTTGAACAATTTGGAAACCATGAATCATTATTCTTTTAGCTCAGTGATTCATATGCACATAAACTGATTTGTTGTTCTTTTCTGGATTATACTAAAAGCCCATTTTCCTCTGTGAAGTGAATTCAATTTCAATTGATCTTCCTGGAAGTGGGCTCTGGTAATGAGGACTAAAATTTGGTTTGATTAGTCCATGTAACAAATAGTTTTCCATTGATTTCTTCAATAAGATCACGATAACTCATTAAAGATGCTATTGTGGTACAACAGTAGTGACTTTACCTTTGGGCCAGTAGGTCCAGGTGTGAGTCCCACCTGCCACCTAAATATGTCACAACAACTTGATTGAAACTTTTATACCATGGAATCTCTACCGTGTGGAAAGAGGCCATTTGACCCAACAAGTGCACACCAATCCTCTGAAGGGTATCCCACCCAGACCCATGCCCAAACCAGCTGTCCAGCCAATTGAGCTAACCAGTATCCAAACCTCCAAGCCATTTGAAGTGAATGCCTGTCCATAGCAGTGATTATACCATTTGATAAATCCATATAGACACAGTCCACAGTGTTGGAATATGGTGGGAATTAGAGGACATGAGTTTGCAAATATTACAGGCATCCAAAAGGTAGAAAACAAATTCTGAGAGTTTTGGTTCCCTGGATTATGTATGATCAGGAAAGTTTTGATTGTTTAACTGTTAGGACTTATGCCTTAAAATAATGATGGGTTTTTTTTTGTGGGTCTTGAGGAGGCTTTTATTTTTATTAGATTCTGCATACTTGGTTACCATGAATGTGTTTGGCAATATATTTGCTATTCTTATCAATAGCTTATTGCTGAGAGAATTACTGTCATCCACAAAATAGTGCAAAGAGCTGTCAGACCTCAATCAGTGCCCAGAATCTTGTTGAAGTGTCGGGGTCTTATTGGACAGAGGGAGAGTCAGTGAGAGGGTTTTCTCGGCCTCCTTCAGAAAAGGCACGACAAACCACATGCCAATCAGGCAGTGGCAAGTTCACCAGCGGGCCTCCCCTGGAATCAAGGTTACATGGGGTGGAGGTTCTGCCCAGCAAGAGATGCCAGGTAAAGATGCCAGTGCTGCTAAGACACAGGATTGTCAAAGACCAAGGGGGGGAGGAGGTTCTTGGGTTGGGCTGGTTGTTGAATGGGGTTGGGGGTGGAGTTGGTATCAGAAACAAGGACAGTAGCTTTTGCAGTCCCTTGATTTCTTGGTGTTGAATCCCTCAGCAAGATGCTGGTTGCCATTGATTGAGGGACCTCCTAATGCCAACCCTGAGATAACAGGCATGTGAGTGTCCCGCTTGCTGCTGAGTCTGTACCAGCTTCAGTGGGCTCAAGCCCTCAAGTGGTCCTCTGCTGACCACTGAAGAGCATCAGGTGATGACAGATGAAGCAATGTTGACCATGGACCTTCCTGTTCAGAACATAATACTAGTTGAGATGTGAAGGTGGCGTGCACACACACACTTAATTAGATGTCATTTCCACAGCTGGGAGCAGAAGCTTCTGCCTTTGGAAGCAAACCTAGGAAGGCAGATTATTGTCTGAATGGCGATAGTGTGGGAAAGGGGAAGGTGTAATGAGACCTGGGTGTCCTTGTACACCAGTTGCTGAAAGTATGCAGGCAGACACAACGGGTGGTGAAGAAGGTAAGTGGTATGATAGCCATGATAGCGAGAAGATTTGAGAACAGGCACACTCTCTCCAGAACAATTATGTCCTTCCTGTAATATGGCGACACAGAGCTGCATGCAATACTTCAGTTATAACCTCACCAACGGCCAACTCCAAATCCTGAAGTTATTCCATATAATTTTATAAAATCCACCAAACCAGTGTTTGGGGGTTACAGTGAAAAGGCAAATAAAGTACTCACAGTTGGATTAGCAAAAGAATAGAGGACAAATCAAGCTAAGTTTCATTATTGTTACTTCTGAAGACATTGGAGCATCGTCCACAAGTCTTCATCACTAATTGTAGGAATAATGTTATTCCTACAGAGCAAATTCCTACAGAATTCAGAGTAAAACTGATGCATGTACAGATAAGAGGACCAAAAAAAGTAAACAACCATAAGTTATTAGGCATGCTAAGAATACTAGCTTTACTTGACTTGAGGTATCTTACCTGAAAATTTTAGGAGTTTGAGTTGAATTGACGAAGTTGATTCAAGTAATTTGTGCACTGAGGCTGAATGATGAAAATATCTGGCAGAAAATATCTTGAAAAGAAATGGATTTCTTGAGTTCAATGGTCCACCCTTGTGTTACTGTCTGTGTGGAGTTTGCATGTTCTCCCCGTGGCTCCATGGGTTTCTACCAGATGCTTTGGTTTCCTTCCACAATCCAAAGGTATGCAGGTTAGGTGGATTGGACGTGTTAAATTCCCCATAGTGTTCAAGGATATGTAGATTAGGTGCATTAGTCGTGGGAAATGCAAGATTACAGGGATAGGGTAGGAGGATGGGTCTATTTGGGATGCTCTTCAGAGGGTCGGTGTGGATTGTTGAGTTGAATGGCCTGTTTCACAATGTAGGAATTCTATTCTAATCTATTCTATTCTATGCTGTTCTGTAGTCTTTGGCTGTTACTAAAACTCGATGTTCTTACGATAGTTGATTGAATTTCTAGACAGTGGAAGTCTCATTATGACCCATGCACTGGAACCAGAGTGTAATTATGTTTGGTGTGTTGACCTGCTTAACTGGGAAGTACTTCCTGTGCAAAATATCTAACATCATGTTCAGATGACATCTT
Source organism: Chiloscyllium punctatum (assembly GCF_047496795.1). Classification (NCBI taxonomy): domain Eukaryota; kingdom Metazoa; phylum Chordata; class Chondrichthyes; order Orectolobiformes; family Hemiscylliidae; genus Chiloscyllium; species Chiloscyllium punctatum. Next base: position 27,977,834 of record NC_092780.1, on the reverse strand, counting down.
CAACAAGAAATTTGAGATTTTAACATGGATTATTTCAGCTGCAGTCAGATAAAAATCAGCAATAGATTTTCTTCGTAAAAGGCAATTGAGATAGTTTAATTTAAACATAAAATCTATCCAGACCTTGTTGTTCAGATCTCTTTGTTTCTCCTTAACTTGTGCTAGTTGTTGCTGCCATTGTGGCACAATGGTTTGTCTTCTTTTGTCTTGATTAACAATACATTAACATTTAATTACTTTAATTATATCTATTATTTCATGTGCTCAGACTTTGATTTTGTCGCACAAAGGCTTGGCTGACAGGTTAACAATGTGCCTGTGTCGCAAGAAACAATAAATAGATCAAATTCTAGTTGATCGTATGCTTAATTTATAAGCTAGTCACTGTCATCCAATAGAGTTTAGTCTCTATCTTTTCTCTTAACAAGCAGTTTGACAGATAAGAAGACATTTTAATTAAAAGCTTTTGCAGCTGCAGTTGGCTTGTATTAAATTTCCAACAATCCATCTCCATTGTTAGTGGAAACAGATCACAGTATTGATAAGAGCATTATGGAAGGCAAGGACCGACAGACATCAATAGTTCTTATACTGATGTGCAGTGAAAAGTCAGATGACTTCATTGAAAGTACTTTTTCTAATCCTTTACAAAAGGAGAGATCTTGTTTGCAACCCGGTGGTCTTTTTAATCCAACTTCGGGGTCAACTCTGTTGTGCCTACTGTGAAACTTCACACTCAGATATCAACAAGATTCTAAAAGTGCTCAATGAAATTATAACCAGTTTATTCAAGGACTCTATAAATTATGTTAAGTTGTTTTAAACCAAGGACTGAAAAAATCTGAAGTCTGTATTAATCCATGTAACTTTAAAGATAACAAAATTTTACGATTTTGATGGAATTAAAGTTAGCCAAAGGACCTTTTTGTGGAACAGTGGTAACGTCCTTACCCTTGGACTGGGAGGCCCAGCTTCAAGCCCCACCTGCTCCAGAGGTGTCTAGTAACATCACCGAACAGATTGATTAGAAATATAGGTTAATTAAAAGCAATTAAAAGTTGTCCAATTCTTTCCTTATGCTTTAAATACTTTTTCTGCATCTAGATACAGCAATATTACTCATTTAGGGCTGAACCTTACCAAAAAATCAGCTAAGTCCCACTTTTGTTCATTTTCATGGAGGATTTTTCTTCAGGAGGGGTAATGCGTTTTCTCGCACTATGTTCCCAAACTCACCTCATTAACTATGTACCATGCCCGGTGCTCCTGCCATTCAATGCTAGCCCAATTCTCCCACACACCATAAGCAAAAATACTCACCGCTGCTGGGATCCCTGGCACTGGCACCACCTTGGAACCCCAGCTCTGCATCCAGTCAAGTGTTGACAGTCCTGCGTTGCCCTTCATCGTGTACGTAGTGATATAGCAGCTATACACCAATGTTTCTTATAGCACTTAAGTGGCATGGTTGACTCTTTTTTGAACATGCAACTGTATGTTCTTACACCGATTACTATTTAACACAAGGCCTGACAGTTAACCTGTCCTTAGCTAGATCCCATGTTGTAACATTATAATTCACTGCATGTGGATTACAAACAACTTTGCGGTCAATGAATGATCACCTATGCACTTGATGCTACTCCTCATGCTTAATAATCTCATCTCCCTTCCTGGAAGACTACTCTCATTCTCTCAACTGGTCAGTATTTATCAAATCCCTTCTATTATCTACTCCAGGGCACAACATGTGAGGAATGTGTGACAGTTGCTGTGTGTTTATCCCCTTGTCAAAACCAGACTAAGCAGCAGGAGGCCTATTGTCTGCTTGATCATTGTCAAAGAACAGTCAACATTGAATCTACACTATGCCCTCAGTCACAGGGTTGTGAACCAGAGTCATCAGCCACTGTCGCAGAGTATAGCCCTTGTCCCCCATTAACCTTTCCTGTCAGGCACTTGGACTCTCATACACAGCAGGAACATGTGAATTCTCAAAGATATAATCATCACTGCAGCTCTCAGGATACCATGTGGTGCTGATGATCACACATCACTTGCACATTGATCGAATCAAATCTTTGTATGCTGATGAACTCAGCCACATTATGCTATGGACCTCGCAGAGCAATGTGTGAATTCTGTAGTGCCCTGCACTGGGGGAATAGCAGCTATGCTGCTGAAGCGTTCTGTGTAGTTTGCAACACTAACCTTGTTGTGGGGAGATGTGATGAAATAGTGTGATCTGGCTCAAATGGCATTGGTAAAAGCCTTGATGTATTTGTGGGTGGTCAACTGAGTGATCCCACATGGCAGGAGCTCATCACTTAGAAGTTCAACACATTGTCACCTTAATGGCTGCTGGGATGAGATGGCCACCACTCTTCCAATAGCTGACAGAGTTCAGTGACAGCATCCTGGGAAATAGTTATTCAGTGCAATGACTATGCATTACTCAGCTGTAAACAATGGCATCAAGAGGACAAGACTCTGAACTTGTAATTCCTGTGGATCCTGAGGGGACCTACAGCTGTGCTCGCTTTCTGTAGAGCCTATCAGGCGTTCACTGAAGGTTGCTGCTGGCTTTGGGCTTACAAACACAACTGTTCCTCCTCTATTTATTTGCACCTTTGTTGCATCACAGCAACACTGATGATAGATTCAGCCATCATCCTGGGCTATCAATCATATTTGCAATGGCCATGTGGGGAGCAGATGAAATAGAACAGGTCCTTAGTAATGAAATCAGATAGTCTTTGCATTCCTTACAAATGATGGTTTAACATACTCCTCCATAGAGTGGGACAAGGATGGCTATGGAATGGCTCTACTTAGATCTCTGATGATGGATCTTATTCCAATGAATGCAACAAGGTCATGACATGAAAAGACTATAGGACATTGCTAGTGCTGCATCACCCTGGCAGGCATATTCCTTAGAACAGCCAATTATATTATACAGGTAGACAATCCTTTATCCAAAGTTCCAAAATCTGAAAAGCTCCGAAATCTGAAGGTTTTTTTGTGAAGTTTGTTTTCATTAACAAGATTGTTTGGCGTGCAAACGGTTAACCCAAGTTGACACCCACTCAATGCACGTCACTCAGATGTGATGTGTGGGGGGCGTGGCCCAGCACTGACAGGGCTGGATTCTCTCTCAATGCTTGTTTTTACTGAGTAAGTCTGCTGCTCCACTAAGATTTTTAAAAATTTCCCCATGAAACTGTCACTTATTCTGAAATTCAAATAATTCTGAATTCCGAAAAATAGCTGGTCCTGACAATTTCAGATAAAGGATAGTCTACCTGAACTTGCAATTCAAGTTGAGAGCAAGTTAGCTCCGTGCTCCTATCCATCCTCTGATGTCTTGCAATACCTTGTGCCTTATGACCTCTTTTAATGTCACTTGTGAGAACATCTGCTTTGCAGAAATGTCTATCTGCACTCCAAAAGAATAAGTGAAATAGTCAAGACTGCTTGTGAGCAGCACTTGCATCCCACACGTGTACCGCATGCATTCAACGTGCTCAATGACTGCAAATGACTCAAAACTGTATTGTGCAAGTATCTGATTGTTGAAATTGCCCCTTCAAGGGGCTACCATCACTCAGAAGTGAACAAAGAACACTGTCTATTGATATATCTGTCAAAGCCTCTTAAACATTGCCATTGTATCTGCCTCCACCACCTCCTCTGGTAGTGCATTCCAGGCACTGTCACAAAGCTTTTTTTTCTAAAAGCTATTCCTTGGCTCAAGGAGACTCTGTCCTTGATTTTTTTCAGAGGGGTAATAAACCAGGCCAGGCTCTGATCAGTCTGGTTTGGTACAGAGGTGAAAAGGCTTTTGAGAGGCCTTTTGTTTATATGTAAACAGATGGGACTTCAGGCCAGAGTGGTCATGTTTTAGAAGTGACTTGTGTAATGAAAGGGGAGTGGTCAGCTCTCTAGCTGAGCTGAGCAGTTTAGTTCAGTCTGAACTGATAAGGAGTTCAACAGTGAGCTGTGTGAAAAACTCTCTCTCTCTCTTTCTGCCCTTTAACTTCAACCTGTAAGCTTGTGTTCCATTTATACTGGTTTTTCAATAGGGTTTGCTAATTGGGACTGTTGTGTGTGTATTTGGAACAGCATAATTAAGTCTAGTTTGGATAGACTGAGTTCTGCAGAGGTTCTTTATTCTGTTCTTTGTGTTTCATTGTGTAATTTTGTGAATAAAGTTTTGTCCATTTTAAAATCTAGTAGTCAACCTAATTTAATCCAGATAATTTCACTGTAAACAAATTGCAAAGTTATGGTTTGGGGCTACCTGCTTAAGAATGTTTTGAGTGGTCAGGCCTAGTCCATAACAGCACTTACCATCCTCTGTGTAAAATAAAAATCTGCCTCTCACATCTCCTTTAAACTTACCCCCTTTTACCTTAAACCTATATCCCCTGGTAATTGACATTTCTGCCATGGAAAACAGACTCTGACTATCCAATCTATCCATTGCCTCTCACAATCTTGTAAACCTCTATCAGGTTGTCCCTCATCAAGGAACCTGAATGTTTTAGCCAGCAAACAAACACTGACAAAGCTCTAAATGACAAAGTAAGGCAGGATGCTATGAGCAGCCAAGTAGGCACAAAGTGAGTCAGTTGCCCTGAGGTGCAGCCTGGTCTAATTCATGAGCTGGGTGCCGAACCTTGCGCACAAAGTATCGATGCTGCAGCATTCCAATGAGAAGCACAGCATTACAGTGCAGAAGTGTACTGTAACTGAATAGGTGATGGGTCATGGTAATACAGAGTGGCTATCACAAATCCAATGCCAGTGTCTGTGGATGTGGGGTGAATGCGCTCATTACACATAGAGCGCACCCTGGGATTTTAGTGAATGGTGTGCAAGGTGGCGCTCCAGAGGAACAAGCAGGAATTGCTAGGTAACCGTTCTGACTTCCATGTTGGGAATTCTTGCTGTCCAAATTTTGGTTGAGAGAGATTGGCAGAATCTGTGCTAATGAGACCGAATTAAGTAACAAAGAGGATGATAATGAGTGGCTTGTTAATAGGCCTGACTGTCTCTCTGGTACTTGGTTGGAAAGTATTGATATTTTATTCTTGATGTTGAGAAGGGCCTCACTTCACACATCATGCAATTCCCTATCATTTCTCACCAAAGCCCATACTATTCATGTTCTTGGAAGATTCCTCCTTTAGTTTATTACTGGCAAACAGGAACTTAAAAGTACCCGAATTTAGCCAATAAAACTGTAACAGAAAGCTCTCAACAGAGGATATGTGTTCGTATGGTGCCTAAAACTATTACAGTGCAATCAATGAGAAATTGTGAATTCAGCTTCTCCAAACCGCCAAGGACATATTTCATTCTTTCCCTTTCCTAAGTCAAAAACACCAGCTGGCTGAGATTGCCTTGAATCATAGCTTGCTCCCTGCTGAATGCAAGCCACGGCTCTTCGTGTCTTACAACTTACAACCACCGATTTGTTACAAATAGTTTATCACAGATAAGACATCTCATCATACTCCTCACATCACAGCATTACCTTGCACTTATTGCCTTTCCTAAACAATTCTTATTTGTAAAAGAAATCCTCCAATATATACACTGACAGCAACTCTGGCTGATACAAAAGCCTACATTTCTAAAGCTTTTTTTAGCAGCAGTTTTGTTAATATGACAGAAACAAAGAAGGCAATTTCAAGAGCATAATTTAAACAAATCCATTCCATATTCTAGTTCTGTATCAGTTAAAGCTAAATGTAAAACTATATTGATGTCTTTACAAAGGTTTTTGGCTACTCTAGTCCTTGATTATTCTTATCTAAATGCACAGCATGGACAGATTTGAGCCCTCGTCTGTTGGATATGTAATGTATATTAGGCTCAGCAAATGATGTTCACTCCATCTGCTTGTCAATATCCACATCTGCCAGGCTGAAGAAACAATTGATATTTAAGGTTGTGCTGAGGATGCCTTTGTTTTGCTTGATTTCACAATATTACTTTAGCTGTCTGTACTGCTTTTAGTTTCAGTGGAACACACAGGAAAAATATAGAGGTCCCATATTACTTGGAAGGTGCTTGTCTAGTTGGAACAGAGGGACAAAGAAACGCAGTGTCCAAATACATCAATCACTAAATATTGCACCAGAGGTTCAAGGGTAGCACAGTGGCTCAGTGGTTAGCACTGCTGCCTCACACCGCCAGGGACCCAGGTTTATTTCCAGCCTCAGGGCAACTTTCTGTGTAGAGTTTACACGTTCTGCCCACAGCACCGTGGATTTCCTCCCACAGTTCCAAAGATATACAGGTTAGCTGGATTGACCATGCTGAGTTGCCCATAGTGTCCAGGGATGTTCAGGCCAGGTGGATCAGCAAAACTTGGTCAAACTAAACTAAGCAAAGAACAGTGGAAACCAAGGTCAAAGAGGTCACAATGGTTCAGAGGGAATCAGGTACAACCAGCCTGAGGGTTGTGTTTTGGAGAAGTATCCATCAGACTTGCTGGCACCTTGACTTCCAGCCAATGCCTGATGGTGCATACTTTACACTGCCCTGGCATAGCAACAAAGAAGGATGTTGATGTGTCCCCACTTAGGGCTGGCTCTATTCCATGAGGGTGGAACGCTTAGGTCATGGTGGATTTTCTCCTGGGTTTTCTTGGATTGCCACATGTTCTTCCACCAAGAAACTTGGTGCAAGTCTTCACTGTGAAACCTAACTGACATGGTGGCTTCCAGGTGCGATTTTATCCTCCCTTTCCCAGATTTTCCAGAATGTTCTGTGGCCTTTGGTCAGTTGAGTCATGAGTGGTATACAAAGCATCCTGTGGGGATACATCAACAACCTTCTTTGTTGCTATACCAGGGCGGTGTAAAGGATGCATCGTGAGGCATTGGCTGGGAGTCAAGGTACCAAAATGTCTGATGGATACTTCTCAAAAACACAACCCTCAGGCTGGTTGTACCTGATTCCCTCTGAACCATTGTGACCTCTTTGACCTTGGTTTTCACTGATCTCTGCTTGCACCTGTTTAGTTTATTGTGACCGATTTTCTGTCAGGCCCGATTTCGTCGGCTCTGGGTCAATTTAGAATGTCCGATTTTAGGCCAATGGTCAGTGCAAGGCAAAGATTTACAAGGGTTATCCCAGAAATATGAGAATTTATGTATCAGGAAAGGATTGTCTGGGCTGGGTCTCTTTCCTTTTGAAAATAAAAGAGCTGAGAACTGAAGTAATCAAGAGCTTTTAAATGTGGAATGTTTGATAGCATGGATACAAGAGAGAATGTCTGTGTGTGGGGAACACCACAGCTCGAAGCCATCAATATAATATAGTCACTAAGAAATCTAATAGGGAATTCAGAAGAATGCTTTTCACCCAAACAGTGATGAAAATACACCCTCTCTTGTGGCACCGGCAAACAACATAAATGTTTTTTAAGGGGAAATTGGTCAAGTAAAGGAGGAAGAGGAGAATCAGTGGTTATAATAATAGGTGTAAATAAAGAAATATGGAAAGGCTCAAGTGGAACTTATCTCTGGAATGGTTGGGCCAATGGCTTATTTCCAGCTGTATATCCCTTGTATGTCTGAAAGTATGAAAGCATCCACACAGGAGCCGGCTTTTGGTCTGTGAAATCGTGCTGATTTCATCTACAAATGTGACAACTAGCACATTTAATAACATTGTTTATGTTTCTGCCAGTGAAAGTTGGAATTTTAAAATCATGCTTCCTAGGTTACGTTGCACTCCACTCTGGAGAATGGTTTCCATATGCCACTAAGTACAGACCTCAGCAAAAATGCACCATTTGATTAAATGTCTTCCATTGGAAAACAAATCATGTAAGGTCTGTCACCTCAGAAATCTGTACATAGGGCTTTTTCTGTTGTCCCTTTATCTACCCTCACCATCCCTTCAGTACTAGGGCCCCATACATTATATTGTGCTTCCATATCTATGTAACGACATAAGTGATAATGAGCAGAAATTTATAGGCGCCCAAACAACATAGGATATGGAGGGAATAGAAGATTTATGCAAGAGTTCTGGTGAGGTCTGTCGTGGTCGTAGGAGTGACTCATTGCATCTTTTATACTAGTGCAAGACATTGAGGTAATATTCTCACTCGGCAGCGGTGAGTTGCTGATTAAGGGGGTTTATAACCATCCTATTACTACACTTCTCATCTTGTTAATATGCAGCTTCCTATCCCACTGTTCCTCTAGAGCAAACCAGATGTTGAGAATTCCCAACATGGCAGTCAGAGTGGGTCCTTGGTGACATCAGCTCACTATGGCTGTGATAAGGCTTCATGTTGCTGAGGGAAAAACAGCAACTCGGTGCACGGTCGTTGGGCACCAGCACCATACAGCTCTCATTGATGGACTTTAGCATCTTTCTAACCCAAAGCATCCTCTTGGCACTCCTCCTATCAACTTAGAGGATGCTTAGGAAGCACAAACCTGCATTGCACCAGCGACTAACATTGAAGGGCTGCTGCAAGGACACTTGGTGCACAGGGACAGGCCCTCAGCTCATCGGCTCAGCTTGACTGTGTTTCAAGGATGCTTGCTTGCCCTCTTAGCATGTGTTAATGCTTGCCAATATTCTGAGCATCTATGCCTTGACTTGCCTTGGAGGCTGATGAACAGTCAGCTCAGGCAGAGGTCACAGTTGCAGGGGCCCTCAAGGTGCATGGGGTCTGCAGGCCAGTGGGTTCCACTCCCCTGACTCCATTTCCTGGGAATACATGAGGCACAGTGTCACTGCAGGCTCCATATGTCCCAGGGCACTGTAAAGTAACTGTGTCAGAGTAGGCCCTGGGAGCTGCAGAAGTAGGAGCCCATCCTCTCCTGGTGGCTGTGAAGGTGACAACCATTTTGGGCTTCCATGAGTTTAGCTACTTCCAGGGAGTGATGGTGATCTTGTGGCCTCCCTCAGTCATGCTCCCACAACCGCATCAGGACAATGACTGATCGCCTCTGTACAAGTTCATACTGCTTCCTGTTGTTTCCTGATGATCATGTCAGTGCTGCAGCCTGGACATTGGATTTGGGAACATCACTGGGTTCCCCTAGGTAGAGGGTACTGTCAACTGCACACATGTGACACTGAGAGAGCCATTTCTGCAGACTTCATTTAAGGGAAGAAGATTGCCTATGTCCAGGTGTATAAAGACCCTTTAAAAATAGCATGGGCACAAGGTATGCTGGAATTTCAGTGAAAAATCTGTTAAGTAGCTTGTTATGAGAATGGCAGACAGAAAGATGGGATTATCATCAAACGAGATAGATATCGTAAAGCAGAGTAGGTTGTTCAGTAAGATAAGGTGAGAGATCCCACAGAAGCTCACAACAAGAAATACTGTAAAGAAGTTCAACAAACTGACACTTAGCTGAAAGGAATATAAGATTAATCCCATAAAGTCAATCTATTCTGCTACTTAATACAAATATAGACATATGGTGATATAAATTAGTTTTCAGCTTTATATTGGTTCTGAATACAGTAAGTTAAACACGAGTGCTTTATAACACATCTATGTGGGTTTTACTGTTCAATTAATATGTATTCACATATTGATACACTATAGTACAAATATGAAATATAAAACAAATATAGATACACGATCCTTTATCCGAAATCCTTGGGGCCAGTTATTTTTTGGATTTCAAAATTTTTCAGATTTCATAATAAATTAAATTTTCACAGTAAAATAAAAAAAAACTACCGAACAGCAGACCTACGTGTGACTAGTACAAGCGCTGAGACACAACTAAAGCCAGTTGTCCTGGGCCACACCTCCACGTCACATCTGAGTGATGTGGGTCAAGTGGGTGTGGAGTTGGATCATCTGTTTGCACACCAAACAACCTTGTTATGCAGAAAAAAACCCTTCAGATTTCAGAACTTTTTGGATTTCAAAATTTCAGGTGAAGTATTGGATACCTGTACGGCTCACCACAATTGTACTGTGAACTCCTCTGACCTCCTCACGCCACACCTCTCAGAATCTGCCTTTCAACTGAAGTCACAATCTCTCCATATTCTGGGAAAGTTCTTGGATTGTTAGTTCCACTATCAGTTCCGTATCATGCCTTGTTAACGGGTGTGAGGTTTCATTTAAAAGTAAGAGCAATATAAGGCAGGGTGGTGGATAATTGGGGGTGTCCAGGAGTGTGGAAGTTAATAACAGGTCAGCTATGATATTACTGAATGGTGGAGCAGGCTGAAAGTGTTGAGTAGCCTACTCTTGTTCCTTTGTTTGTGATATATTTTAAGGGTGATTTGGACCATGAAAATTACCTTGTGAAGAACTTTCTTTGAGGCATGTGTACTGTATCTCCGAATGCTTTTTAGCTATGACTTTTTTCTTAAGTACAATATTCTTGGTAATTCTTTCTAAAGCAAATGTTCTTAAAGTTCCTTGATGCTAGTTCACTGTAAAATTAATTTGGACTTGTGGTCGTAGTGCTGCATTAAACTGGTTGCCACCAATAGGAGCAGAATTCAGTGCCCACCCCCTTGGAGGGTCTGATGCCAGGGGCAGGATGGCATCTGGGGTCTTCGCTTCTTCCTCACTGCTGCCTCAATTATATCCATAATTGGCAGCTCCATGAGCACCCACTCACATCATTATTATTATTATTATTATTATTATTATTATTATTATTATTATCCACAGAGTGGGTGCAAGGGCACAACAAAAAAAATTCTCGCTCACTGGCTTCCAAACAGCATGCCTGATTTAGAGGTCCTTAATGCTCGTTCGAGGGACCTGGCATTGGGATGGGGGCGTGCACTGACCAACATCTCCCTGTCCTTGTTGCCTTAATCTCCCCTCCCTTACTCGTGATCCTCCTCCCCAAAATGGCTCATTTGAACCTGAGTTCCTCCTCAATCCAAGGATGAGTATAGTAGTGGCAGCAGCTTCTGTCTCCCTGGTGCTGCTGCTGAATACAGAAGAACCCCAGACTTCTTTATTGTCCAATGTGCTTGTAGTGTGGGATATCCACTGCCACAGAGTTGTTGATCCTGAGGAAAGGCTCGAAGCTGGTCTGTTAAATGGCAGAAGTTGCAGCAGCCCCTTCTCAAAAAGAAGGGTTACCAGGATCTAGTTTGCACTTTAGCCAATTCCCCTGTTCGCTCCATAAGATTCCATTCATGGTGTCCACATATTCGCAGTTCATTGGAGATATACTCTATTGAAATGTTCACGAGGTAATTACACAGCATCAATGATTCGATGTGAATTCTGACCAATTTGTTCATTGTTATATGCCTGGAAAATGCTTTGTAAAAGTTAAGCCTTGTCAATTAAAGTGTATCTGAATTTATAAAATTAAAATACAGAATGTTGGAGAAACTCAGCAGGCCTGCTGCACCTGTGGAGAGAGAAACAAAGTTACCATTTCTGAGTCCAATATGAATCTTCAAATTTATTTGTTGCTGAGTTTTGACAGTTTACTAAAACAGGATTAGCGTCGAACAACTCGACCAAAACAAATTTTATCAGTACCTACCATCACAAAACATTTAAACATTTTTATTCTGTAAAATCCTTGTATATCAGAATTACCTTAATCCCTTTTGTATGGCTGAATTTTTATTCTATGCTAAAATATGAATTCAATTCATGCTGTTAGGTTCCTGGTTCATTGCAGTGAAAATTCTTCAATTTGATTGACAGATCAGATGACTTGATTATTTCACTCTTGTTATTTGCCTCAGATCCATACAGAGGGCGCCAGATACAATTACATCAGAATTAGGGAAAATGTACCTCTTTGTCGCCTTATTTTTGCAAAGTTAGATTAGTTTGCTTATAGTGTGGAAGCTTATAGTGTCCACACCGACCTTCCGAAGGGCAACCCACCAAGAACCATTCCCCGACACCCAACACTATAGGCAGTTTAGCATGGCCAATTCATCTAACCTCGACATTTTTGGACTGTGGGAGGAAACCAGAGCACCCAGAGAAAACCCACGCAGACGTGGGGAGAATGTGCAAACTCCACACAGACAGTCGCCTGAGATGGGAATTGAATCTGGTCTCTAGTGCTGTGAGGCAGCAGTGCTAACCACTGTGCCACCCATGCAAGTGTTATCTTTTTGCACTTGACCACAAAATACAGGCCAAAATTTCTATGTCTTTCTGGAGATTCATGCCAGACTTGAAATATTTCTGTACACAGGTGTTGCCAAGCCTGCTGAGTCTCTCTAGCATTCTCTGTGGTTGCATTAGATTTCCAGCATCCTCGGTATTTTACTTTCTCTGGACCTCCCAACATCCCCCATAACATATCTTCATGCTTGTTCCATCGATGTCTTGGTGAGAGAGACAACTTGGCTACTTCAGCATGAGACATGTACAGTTATTTTTTTGCTTATGTTCAGTTAGTGCAGTAAGGGTCAAACTCAGCATCGAATTTTAAAATTCTCATCCTCGTTTTTAAATCCTTCTAATGGCCTCATCCCATTCAACCTCTGCAACCTTCTCCAGCCCCAAAAGCTTTTGGAAGCTCTGCAGATGTCCAATTCTGGCATTCTATATATTTCTGAATTCATACTGCACTGTTGACTGCGGCACTTTCAGTTGACTAGGTCTGAAGTTTTAGAATCCCCTCCTAAATCCCTCTGCATTTTTGCCTCTCTTTCTTGTTTACGATATTTCTTCAAATCTACCTCTTTGACCAGGTTTTTAGTCATCCAGCATATTATTTCTCAGAGATTGCTCAGGAAACCATTACACATAATGGGCTGAATGGCCTCCTTCTGTACTGTACAATTCTGACATTTTGTGACATCTTTTCATGGCTTAGTTCAATAATGCTCCTGTGAAGTGCCTTTGAGCATCTTAATGGTGATAAATTAACATAAGTTGATGCCGTTGGAAGCAAATATTTCTTGCAAAACCACTGTGGCATCCATAGCTAGGTTTCAAAATCTTTTACTATTTATAGCCTCTTTAACTGCATGAGAAATGTCAAAGGATCAATATGTCAAAGGATGCATTTAAAAATTGAGAGCAGTTTTTACTAGATAGGAAATAAATATATATGATGGTCCTTCAAAGTGATGTTAAATTGATAAGCCTGCTTTCTTCATATATCATTTCCTGTACAAAATGCATAATTGTGATGGAATTAAGCAGCAGTCTGATTGATAAATAAGGGAGAAATTAATTGAAGGAAATGCCAATAAAGGTGAGATATTATGAAGCGGGAGGAAACACATGTGGATCATAAGCATCAGCATTTGGTCTGTTTCTGTGCTCTAAATTCTATGTTATTCTACACAGTTCTTACATATACAGCATAAGAAATAAGTAATAGGAACAAGGGTAGAAAATTTGTCCCTTTAAACTCGCCACGCCTCCCCCCCCATTCTATAAAGTCATGCCCCACCCTCCTCAATTATTTCAGCTCCTTCAAAGCCCTCAACCCTTGATATCTGAATAACCTACCTACCCAATCTCTAAGTACTTTCAATGATCTGCCTTCCATAACTCTCTGGGGTAGAGAATTCCAAACAGTTTTAAATGAGTATCCCCTTGTTCTATAATTTTATCCCCTAGTTTGAAAGTTCAGCAGTAGTAGAAACATCTTCTCAATATAACGACGTGCCAAGCTTTCTGAAAATCTAGTATGTTTTCTTAAAATCACTCCCCCCTTCTGCTAAACTCTCATGAGCAAAGGTGTAACCTATTTAGCTGTTTCTGGTAAGTTGTTCATATTGATGGGAAATAATTGAGGCATTAGGACCGATCCTTGTGGCACTCCACAAGATAAACCTGTCCAACAGGAGCCCCCCCACCCCCCCCCTCCCCCCCAACCAAGTAATCCCGACTGTCCATCTTCTGTGTGCTAATCAATCCTCAATCCATGCTAATACCCCCAATACTTTGAGCTCTGTGAGTATGTTCACGATCCAGCAATGTAAAACAATAGAACTCTCCCTATTTTGCAGTGCTACCTGGTATATACAACTCACTCTGTGGCATTATCATGTGCTTTAAGCCAATGCTACTGCCTGCACATCTAGATACTGGATTTTAATGTCCCTCAGGTATGGATGTCTGCCTATACACTGCCTCTGAGGCTGCTGGCTACTTATGTCTAAGTAAGGCTGATCCACCCCTGATACATTGTAACACTCCTCTATTTACATCTGTACTCTGCAGTCTGCTAAATACAGCTTTCTGGCTTAGTGCCTACACCTCTCACATGCTTCAGCAAGTCTCATGTTCTTTCAGTCTTCACTGCCTGGTATCAGAGACACACAATTTGTATATTTCATGATAATGCATGTATTGTAGCCAAATGTGAAAGATATAATAACTCTGTGAAGCAACATTGAAAATCACCTATTACACTGCAATGTTTTACTATATTCAAGTGTAAGGATTATACAGCAGTACTTGGCAGTAATGTGAAGAACATTTAACATACTCTAATATGAAGAATACTTGAGGATGTACAATAGCTCATAAAATACAGAAATCTGAGAGGTAAATAGCATAGCCTAGTCACTCAGTAGAGCAATCTGGAACACAATATAATACACAATACTCTACATCATTCACTGCTCAGTACAAATTGGCATGGGTTATGGACTGGTGAATTGTACCACTATAGCAATCTGATCCAAAATTAGTGGGAGTGAACCTTTGTGTCGTGCTTCACTGTGACTGACATTTTCTTCTGGGGTTCAGTGGAATTTGTTCCATAAAGTTTGAATATTCTTTTTGCATGCAGAGCCTCAGTTCACATCACAAGGTGACCAAATGCAAAGTGAAAATGCAGAAACACTCACATTCGTCTTGTTGGTGACAAGTGACATTTTCACATTTTTCCCTATTAAAGTCCCAATGGTTCGGTTAATAATATGTTAAGTTTATTTACTTTTGAACAAAAGAGAAATTCTCTGATAACTGCATCTTTAAATCTTGATTGATCTGTATGAGTATTCTGTGAGCTGGGCTAGAAAAGCCTATTTTCATCCTGTCATAGCTGTCAGGGAAGCTTAAAGCACAACTTGCCCTATACATTACCACTCATTATTACTTGTGGTGGAGGTCATTTTCCATTTTCTCTGCTTATGAATGACATTCGATGGTGATGGCTATTACAGGCGCGGTGGGGGTGGGGGGGGGTGGGGGGAGCATGGGTTGGTGGGAACAAAACAAATTATTTCATTTTGCACCATGCAAGTAATTTCTGTTTGAATTAGATTTCAGCCCAACATGTAAGTTACAATGCCAAGAAAATAAGCTTCATCTTAGCAGGGGAATGCACTATAAATGCCAATGAACAGAAAGCACACAGAAAATAGTTGCAAGCCAAACATGTTGAAATAATGGATAAACACCTGCTTTACAGGGAATATGTAATTGCTCTTCAGAAGAAGATAACTTTAGTTTATTAAATGAAAAGTAGCCCCAGGCAGTAGTTGGAATTGGAATTGGAATTGGAATGGATTGCTTCCAATGACTCTATGCCAATATAGTGATAGGGAGTGCACAGTGTTGTGGAGCTAGATCCAAGAATGTCACATCTCTTTGGAACATGGAACATTGATTTCCAGGCCTTTCCTCTAACAACTGACTTTTCATATTTTCAGATAATTTAGCTGTCAATCCTGAGTCTGTCCCATTACTTTGTCCAGTTGCCTATTCTGAAAGTTGTCAACCTCTGCAAACCTAGACCTTGCACAGTTTTCATTGCAGATTTTCAAAAGTTACCAAGGCATTGTTCCTTATACAATTTTGGAACAACAGTAACAAAAGTGCTGATATTGTCTGAAAGGGTGGTGGGGTCAGATTCACAATCAGTAAATGTTAAAAGGTGAATTGAGGCTCGAATTTGAAACAGATACAAGGTGTTTATATAGGAAAAAGAAAAGGATTGGGATAATTGGATAGTCTTCCAAAGACACAAGCATAATTGGTTGAATGGTTTTCTTCTGTGCTGCAGATTTTATTTAAAAAAGGCTCCTGTTGAAATCAATTAATCGCTGACTTATTTGTTCGAACGAATGCACACCATCGAAGCCAAATGATTTGGCTTCCTATTTTGTTAAGCTTAAGGTGATTAGTGACCCACTTAAACTGTGGAGGAGACATTCCTCAGAAACATGCAGCATTGTTTGAGTTATCCCACAAATATGTTAGAGCAGTTTTAGTGATGGCACCAGTGATGGAAATTGATCCTGTTCATTGAGAACCAATGTTGCCATGTATTCATCAATGTCCCCAAGGTACAACTTTGATTGTTTATAATTGTCCCTCATTTTCTGTTGATAAGTCAATTTTCATTTCCGTTGACAATATTTGTGGAATCACATCAAATGTCTTTTGAAAACTGGAGTTTAGACTGGAAATCCCTGGCTATTTATTTTGCCATATTTTTAAGATTTGTTTATTTGCTATGTTCCATTGTTTCAACATCAGTCCTGACTATTTCAAATAGTGGGTAAACAGGTCAAGGTAATACTTACAGGACCCAATTGCAAAAGCATTTCTGTTGAACAGTTGATCATTTAATTCCTAATTAAAATAAGTCTGTTTTCTATCATCCATCAATCATGACAGTCAACACAATTAATGTGTAATTTTTCAGAATAAATTAAGCATGTTCTCCAATGTTTTTAAGTATAAGACGTGAAGTCTGAGCTAATGAGGCTTTTAATTTTACCTAACATGCATTTAAAATCATGAAAAATATACATAAATCCAAGTACATTGAAAAACACTAGATTCCCCTGCTGAAGTCTGAATGAGAAAAAACGTGCAGTTCTTGAGTTATGGCAAAAATGTTTATTTAACATGAATAGTTAGAAATATTTCATATATTTTACCAATCCAAGTTAGATTTTTAAAAATTGCTTTTGAAGGATTATATTTGCCTATAAATAATTCATGCTTTTATGTTCTTCACACTTAAACCAATGGTGCACTCAGTCGGAAACTTGGTGTTAATCTGGAGGTTGCATCTCTCGGAGAGTGCAGGTCTCATTCTGTTTGAATGGGAGATATGTTTTCAGTGTTTATTATTTTGTGAAAGATGGAATTTTCTCAAGAGAAAGGACTTCAGGAAAAAACTTCAGGAAAACCAAGAGCAGTAACTTTCAATGGTGCATATTTGCCGAGCTGGAAGACTTATAACCACTAATCAACAAATTTAGAAAAGCTGACAGTGCACAAATAGCACTGAGAGATGGCCTTATAATATGTGAAGATGAGGGATTGCTTGAAACATGAAGAAGTACAAGAACAGGCAATAACTTAAGTTTCCATACCAGCCTCTGATAGAACAAAAACAAATCATCTCCTGAACATTGAAGTGAAAATAAGTCTGTCCAGAACTTCTGTTAAAAAAATACAGGATTATTACATGACCAAATTTAAAGATTTATTTGCAGCAGAAATTTCTGACCTGTCTTTCTGCAGGTTTACTTTCTCCTATTAAAGAAAATGGTGCATTTTTGCGAAGACCTGACTGGTTGCCTTCATTCCTGAGATTGCAAATTACAAAAAATAGCTCATTGCTTATTAACATTGCTATTTATATTTCTTTCACAAATTTTTACTATTTTATTAGAGGTAGTATGGGATAGCAAAAGAATGTCTGTTATTTAAATGTAAACAATTTAAAAACAGCTAAACTCTGGCTGGAATTTTTCACATCCTCTCTAGAAGTGACCGGCATAAAGTTAGGTGGCACAACAGGCCATCGTGCTCACCTATGCTGGAATTTTACCAACTGCAGGGAAATCCTTGATTGACCTGCCTGCCTTTGCTATGAGATAGTAAAAAAATGTGGCTTTGGAAAAGTGCAGGAGATCAGGCAGCATTCAAGGAGGAGCAGAGTCGACGTTTCGGACATAAGCCCTTCATCAGTAGTATGGAGTGGGAAGGGGACTGAGAGATAAATAAATGAGCCAGGGTAGGGGGAAGGTAGCTAGGAATGTGATAGGTAGATGTAGGTGGGAGGTGATTGTGATAAGTTGGTGGGGAGGGTGGAGTGGATGGGTAGGAAGGAAGTTGGATGGGTAGGATAGTTCAAGAGTGCCAAGTTGGAGGGTTAGATCTGGGAAGGGAGGAGAGGAGATTAGGAAAATAATGAAGTCAATATTGATGCCGTGTGGTTGAAGGGTCCCAAGGTTGGAAGATGATGCGATCTTCCTCCAAGCGTCTGATGGCTTGGATGTGGTGGTGGAGAAGGCCCAGGACTTGCATGTCCTTAGCAGAGTGGGAGGGGAAGTTGAAGTGTTCGGCCACAGGATAGTGAGGTTGTTTGCTACGTGTGTCCCAGCGATGTTCCCTAAAATGTTTTGCAAATTGGTGTCCTGTGTCCCCAGTTTAGAGGAGATCACATTGACAGGAACAGAGACAGATGTTTCATGTGCATAAAAATATCTGCAGGATGTGAAAAAAATGCTTTGGGGCCTTGGACAGAGGTGAGGGGGAGGTGTGGGTGCAGGTTTTACACCTCTTGAGGAGGCAAGAGAAGATTCCAGGAGTTGAGGCTGGGTTGGTGGGGGTGGTGCCTTAAGGTGTACTCAGATGTAGTCAACTAATGGCCGTTTACCAGGCTACTAGGTTACACTACCTTCTGACTTCCCACTGCGGTCCTCAACCCTTTGACAAGCCTAGATTTGACAAGCCCAGCTTTGACAAGCCCAGCAAAGCCACTCCATTTACCTTGCAGTCTAGTTTCCACAATGTTTCTTGATGAGGTTTGGATGCAGTCCCAGCAATGGTCAGCATTGGTGGTGGTGCTGGGACTAGAGAATGGCAAGACACTTGATTGGACGACAGTTCTCAGAGGTAGAACAATGCAGGTAGAAATGATGACCTGAGCTTTACAACCCGGTTGGTTATAAAATTGGGTCATAGCATTCAGGCTCTGCACAAGCAGGAACACCCTTTACTTTTCAGACTGAGGGGGTCCAATCTCTCCACGAAGATTTCCATCCTCCAATATAAATGAGTGAATGATCCATATTTATGAGGGAGATGATGATGTGATTGTCATGTTACTAGACTAGTAATCTACCCAAGCTGCTGGTCTGGGGGAACAGGTTCAAATGGCAGCTGGCAGAATTTAAATCCAATAAAATCTAGGCCTGAAAGCAAGTTTCACTGAGGATGATGAGGAAACTACTAGTAATAGTTGTATATACCCTTCTGGTTCACTAAGTCCATAGGGAAGGGACTTAAGAAATAACAGCTACGTTAAGTCATTTAGGCCTGCTGCTATTCTGTGAGATGCTGGTTCATCTGCCACAAGCCTCACTTCCTCTTTCATGCCATTTCCTCATCGCCTTCAACACTTTGATATTTGTAAAATCTATCCACCTATTTTTTATTCAATCATGGGGATGTGGGCATCTCTGGCTAGGTCAGTTTTTGTTGCCCAGCCCTAATTATCCAGAGGGAAGTTGCGAATCAATCACATTGCAGTAGGTCTGGGGTCACATCTAGGCCAGGCCAGGTAAGGATGGTGCTTCCTAAAGCGTATTAGTGAACAAGATGTTTTTTACTGATATTCGACAATGGCTTTGTGGTCATCATTCGACTCTTAATTCCAGATTTTTATTTCATTGAATTCTGCCATGGCAGGATTCCAGCTCAGGTTCCCAAAACATTACTTGGTTTTCTGGTGTAATTGTCCAGTGATAATACCATTAGGGCATTGCCTTCACAGGTCATCTTTTCTGTCAATGAGTTCAATGATCTAGCTTCCACAACTTTCTGGAACAGAGAAATTTAGACATTCACTGCGCTGTGAGAGAAGAAATTTCTTCACATCTGAATTTTAAATCAGTGTCCTCTTATTATATCGCTACGTCTCCAAGTTTGACATTCCCTTGTCAAGCCCCTTCAGAATCTTGGACGTTTCAATAAGATCACGCCCCCACCTCCGCAACTTATAAATTCCAATGATTAAAGTCTAATCTGTTTAACCATCCCAGAAATTAGCCTACTGAATATTGTCTGAACTGTTTTTAGTGCCATTATTTCCTTAGTCTGACCTATGTTTGACTCCAGACCCACGGAAATATGGTTAACTCTCAACTGTCGTTGAAAATGGCCTAGCAAGCCACTTAGTTGAAGGGATTTATGCAAATTATACATGTTTGTAAATATGTATTAGATTAAATTAGAAAACTCCATTCAGCTGAAACTTCACATCCTGTATTTATGAACATAGGGATGGATAACAAATCAAGGCTTTGCCAATATTACCCACATCCCCACATGAATGAACTTTTTAAAAACAAAGATTAAATAGCTGTTAATATTTTTGAACCAATCTGCTTAGATATATTACGACACATTTCCAGCACAGGAGAGACTTAAACATAGACTCAATGGTCCAGACATAGGGAGACCGCCACAGCTATTTTCAAAACAGAAACCTAAATGGAATCAACAACTGCACTGTATGGAAATTTGCAATATAGCTTCTCCTTATAATTTGCTTATATGATGTAAAACAATTGTCCTTCTCTCTGTTTCTAAGTGGAATTGAAACAGGTTTTCATACTGAACAACATTGTCCAATATGGAAGTGAAAAGATTTATAATAATTAAGGAAATAATTAGATTATCAGATGCAAATGCGTTGTAGACCATTCAGTGGAGTGTATTCTGTTCAATAACAAAAATGGACAGTGCTGGAGAAATTCAGCAGATCTGGTAGCAGTGGTTCTGAAAAAAAAATTATATCAGACTCAAAACATTGATTCTGTTCCTCTCCGCACAGACACTGCCAGATCCACTGAGTTTCTCCAGCAGTGTTTGTTTTCATTTAAGGTTTACGGTATCAGCAGTGTTCAGCTTTGATTATTCTTTTCAGTTCTGCTGACTTCATCGACCTAACATGCTGTTGAGGCCAATTACTGAGTGCCCAATGGCTCATGAGAAACTGGATCTTGAGGCTCAGTGAAATAACCTTAGCAGACTCTGTCACATTGTCACCCTGTTCACCACCAAAAGGTCAATCAAATTTTGAGCTGCATTGCTAACAATGGGTTGGGTATATTCTGCAGAAGAGGGGTGGGAGTTGAAATGACTTTGGGCAAACTGTGATCCTGATGAGATCTGCAGACTGCTTTACAAAATTACCTTTAAAAATATATATATTTGGCAGCAGATACTCAGGTCATTGTAACAAAAGAATGCTGAGAGAAGACGTGACCCTGCCCCGTTCATATCGAACAAGCAAAGTCGTCATAAAAATTAGAAGACTTTGAGAAACTGCAAGAGAGGCACAACAATGGGGCAAGACATTTTCATCAAAGTGCAGATTCTGGGCACTGTAAGAAGGGATTAAAACCCTCGATGGCAAACAAAGCAGAAGATGTGAGCTTCCTGACTGACGAGTGGTTGAATGACTTGGAATTCCTGATTGACACTAAGTTACTTTCAGTCTTCAAAGGGAAGGGTCAGTTTATCAACAAACTGTATGAACGTGCCCAAATGTTCCTTCAGAGGTTGGGACTGCTTCAGAAACATTGAAAATTAAGGACGTTGTTCATTTCACAACACCAGTGAGACATGCTCAGTCAATGAAAATTACACTGCACTGATTGGCAGCTTCAAACATTTGCAGACCCATTTGGAACAGATGCCACTGAAATCCATAACCCGTTCCACATGAAGCTTTAGCTGTAAAATGACTGACCTGAAGAGAGCTGTTGCAGAATGTGACCTTGGGTCATTTTAGTCATTTTGGGCGGCACGGTGGCACAGTGGTTAGCACTGCTGCCTCACATCGCCTGAGACCCGGGTTCAATTCCCGCCTCAGGCGACTGACTGTGTGGAGTTTGCACGTTCTCCCCGTGTCTGCGTGGGTTTCCTCCGGGTGCTCCGGTTTCCTCCCACAGTCCAAAGATGTGCAGGTCAGGTGAATTGGCCATGCTAAATTGCCCGTAGTGTTAGGTAAGGGGTAAATGTAGATGTAGATGTAGATGTAGGGGTATGGGTGGGTTACGCTTCGGCGGGGTGGTGTGGACTTGTTGGGCCGAAGGGCCTGTTTCCACACTGGAAGTAATCTAATCTAATCTAATCAAAGTGACCTACAATAGCTACTAGTGCTATCATATATATGAGGCCTAATAGGAGGTGCTGAGGTGCAGTGAGCATTGTCCCAGCCCCTGAGACAGAAATTCTGCATTTAAATCCCACTCTATGGTTTGATGACCAAGGAATGTGTGTTTGTAACACACCCATATGGTTTGAGAATCAGCAAGTAGACCTTTCCAACATACGTGATGGCAGACAGTAAGAATGGGAGAGATTGCTGATCATTGGAGTCTCTACCATCACTATCTATAATTCCAAACGACAATATTAAATGAAACAGCAATGTGATTTCCTTGGGATGGCAGGGATTTCTGCAGTTTGCTCAGTTGGCTGGAAACCTAGTGGTAATCAGTTTGGGGACAACACCATGGGATTTGACCCCTGTCCCATCTCTGATGGATTGCAGACTTGCGTCCTTCCTCTCCATGTGGTGGAGATCATGGAAGTCTGGGTGGGGCCTGCCTTCAGGCTGAGAAGTTGAGAACCAGCAGCCATCAGGAACATGAAAAGAATGATCCTGAACAACTTCAGATATTTTTCTTGGAGTTCCACTGAAATCAGGACACATTGCACAAATTTTTATGCCAGTGAAATGGGCACACTTGGTCTATTTTATGCCCCATAGTACCTGTTCAGGTTTCATCAAAATTGCAAGAAAATTTCAATCAGTTCCTGTTACACAAAATTCAATATGTTTCTGCATTGGAACAACAAGAAGTAAACAACTGCTGGTAATTTGCACAACACTTACGAAAAAAAACTTATCAGGGAATTTATCACTCTTGCAGTTTGGTCATAAACTGTTGGAGCTCAACATAGCATAAAGTGAACAGGCAGTTGATCCAAGCTTCCACTATGGGATGAATAAACATCCATTTTTAACTGAATCAATACAGGAAGCTGAATTTTGATGACTTGGGCAAAATTTTCTAATTTTTTTTCCAAGTGTGGCAGTAGCAACTAACACATCAACCGAGTGATAAGATAATTCACCCATCTGCCTGCCAATCAGCTCATTAAGAGCTGACAGTTGAGTCAGGGCAAATATCTTACCCCATCAGGCACCACAGTACTGGTGACTTGAGTCACCCGCAGCTGCAGGCCAATCAGAGGTGGCCAGTTTCCAAATCTTACAGCCCATTGATTGAGGCCTCCACCTCTAGCAGCAAGAAGATAAGTCTTTTCTAGCTTCCTGTCATGAGGTGTTGGGTCATCTGGGTTGGAGGCAAGGCACTTAGATTTGGTTTTTAGAGGTCATCTTCTTGTCCTCCACTCATCCAGATTAGGGTGATTGCAGGTCCCTTGTCAAATCCAGTTGAAAGGTTGCCATGGTTTCCCATTTGGGAAAGTAATCACCCTAAAGAGTGACCATTAATTGACCACTTAAGGGCCTTAATTGTTGGTGAGACAAGAAGGCTACCTGTGAAGCATGTCCCCAGCACTTAATTGCAGAGGTGGGGAAGAGGGTGTGAATTTCTGTCTTAGCCAATTTACCCAATTATTTACCGCATCTTGCCACCAGGAAAGGGAAAAATGCACCTACTGAATTTTGATGCATTTCATCCCAAAAATAGTAAAACTGAGGAATTTATGATTTTGAGATGCTGGTGTTGGATTGGGGTGTACAAAGTTAAAAAAAATCACACAACACCAGGTTATAGTCCAACAGGTTTAATTGGAAGCACTAGCTTTCGGAGTGCTGCTCCTTCATCAGGTGGTCGTGATGAAGGAGCAGCACTCCGAAAGCTAGTGCTTCCAATTAAACCTGTTGGACTATAACCTGGTGTTGTGTGATTTTTAACTTTGAAGAATCTATGGTAGTCACCTCTCACTTCAGTCACACAGTATGGTAAGTTCCAAAAGAAAGTGCAGTCAAAGGAGTGAAGGCTGGAGATTGGTTTACAACATTGCACAACCACTTCTCTGACCCACACTTTCTACGAACATAGGAGGTATAGTTAGTAACTTTGCAGATGGTTAGGACAGCAAAGAGGTTTACATTGGAGTACAACAGGATGTTGATCAGATGGGCCAATGGGCTGAGGAGTGGAAGATAGAGTTTAATTTAGATAAATGAGAGATGCTGCATTTTGGAAAAGCAAATCAGAGCAGGTCTTATACACTTAATGGTAAGGTCCTGGGGAGTGTTGCTGAACAAAGAAACCGTGGAGTACAGGTTCATAGCTCCTTGAAAGTAGAGTCACAGGTTGATAGAATAGTGAAGCAGGCGTTTGCTTGCCTTTATTGGTCAGAGTATTGGGTATAGGAGTTGGGAGGTCATGTTGCCACTGTTCAGGACATTGGTTAGGCCACTTTTGGAATACTGCATGCAATTCTGGACTCCTTCCTATGGGAAGGATGTTTTGAAAGTTGAAAGGGTTCAGAAAAGGTTTACAAGGATGTTGCCAGGGTTGGAGGATCTGAGCTACAGGGAAAGGCTGAATAGACTGGGTCTGTTTACCCTGGAGTGTCGGAAGCTGAGGGTGACCTTATAGGGGTTTATATGATCATGAGAGGCATGGCTAGGATAAATAGCCAAAGTTTTTTTCCCTGGGGTTGGGGGAGTCCAGAATTAGAGGCCATAGGTTTAGGGTGAGAAGGGAATTATATAAAAGGGACCTAAGGGGCAACTTTTTCACACAGAGGATGGTACGTGCATGGAATGAGTTACCAGAGGAAATGGTGGAGGCTGGTACAATATCAGCATTTAAAAGGCCTCTGGAAGCCTCTGTTTCTGTGCTGTACATCTCTATGACTCTATGATTATGGACTGAGGAACCACTCCACATATTGGAGCAATAAATCATAATTTATAGGATGTACCAGTACTTAGTGTGGGAATTGCTAAAATACTGCAGAAGAGTCACCAGTTTTCAGATGAAAATTTGGTCCACAAAAGAAAGATAAAGACAAGACTATTCAGCAGCAGGGAACTACTGAGGAAATATCAATAATAATGTCAGAAAAAATCATATCACAGCTATTCCCACTGAGAAAATACCACAGTACCCATCTTTTGGGAATGCAATGGAAACTGACAGGTGATGAATATTTTTTAGATTTTTGGTTGTAAATATATATTTACATTGCAATATTTGCAAACTTGTTTTTCACACATACTACAAACATGCTGTAGGTTCATGTGCCTACATAATTGGTTCTAGTTCTTGTTCTTCATCCCTCAAGCTATTTTGTTGTTTAATCTGATTCCCACATGTACACAATTATCACACGATAGATTCAAAACTCTGGAGCTTCATCAAGTGTATTTCCTTTTCATCTCACTGTGTGCTGATTCCTTGTTAATGGGCACATGACTGCAGTGCAGCAATGAAATGTAACACCCGAATGTACATCTCTATAACAATTCATTCCTATTTCTTCATGAATAATTCAACATATTTGCTCTGTGATGCTCCCAATTCTCTATTACCTCTGCGCTCACTGACCTAAACTGGCTTCCCACTAAACAACATCTTCATTTTAATACAAATCACTCCACGGTTTTCACCCCCTCCCTATCTCCATAATCACCTCTAGTCCCTAAACCTTCTGAGATATCTGGGATCCTCAAATTCTGGTCTCTTTTGCAACTCAATTTGCATTTCTGTGTGTGTGCTAGGTCATGATCTCTAGAATTCCCTTCCAAAAACCCTCTGCTTTTCCAGCCTGCTTTCCTCCTTTAAGTTGCTCCATGAAACCTACTTCTCTGACCAAGCTTTTGATTATCTAATCTGATAAGTGGCACACATTGCTTCTAAAATGTTCCTGAGAAGTGCCTGACAATGTTCCAGTACTATAAAGCTGTTATGTCAGTCTGGATTTACGGAAAATGTTCAATGAACCACCATCAGAATCCACGGGTTTGCCTTGTCACACTGGCAGGTCAGACCTGCTAATGGCATGGTTACATATAGTTGGGAGCAGATTGCTCTGGCAGTTGTTAACATTGACTTTGGACCCATGTCACCAAATCAAACATGGGCTAGGAAATTACCTGCTGATTACCATCCACTTCTCCCATCCCCACCTGCCCCATCAGCTCATCAATCAGTACTCCTTCATATTCAACACAGTTTAACTAATGCTTCTGGAAATGATCTTATAACAAAATACAAGCACTTTAAATCACACTATCAATCCATCACCAATAAATACAATGATTTTAATTACTGAAAATAATTAGTCAAAATGCAAAACGGTACTTTTTTTGGAGTGGGTTAATTCTGTACTTTAGCTACTCAACATTTTTAACTCAATCTTTCAAAATGAGCTTGATAACGTCCTTGTGCTGAAAGAAGTTTTAGTTTTGGACCCTCATTGAAGATTTACAAAAAAGTGCAGTTAGCAGAAACATCTAAAGATATTTAATCCACCTGTAGGACATGACCGCTGTTGAGGTTAGGATGTGCTTCTAGTGGACAGTTTAAGACCTACTGCAGAAAATTCTGGAAAATTGAGTTGTCCCTTTTAGATTGATGTTAAAGAGGTCGTGTGACACATTGCTAACGTCCCAGCCTTTGAGCCTGAAGCTTTAGCTTTGAGTCACTATCCAGGACTTGACGACCAGTTGATAACATGACCAAATAGGTTAAGTTTCAACATGTTAGTCCTTGCTACCTATGGCAGTAAGGGCAGGAGAGATTCCTGGCCCGCAATGTGATGGGAAGAAATTGGATTGATAATTGGCTAACATAAGGATATGCAGGAAGCAATTGGATTGATAATTGGCTAACATAGGGATATGCAGGAAGCACAATATATTTCCACCCAAAAATGCACTCTCACAGCTGGTCACATTCTCCTGGCTCCTCAGCATCAATCATATCACCTTGATCCTTGCTCCAATCATGCAGATCACCATATGATGACCTGACACACCTTTCCTGGACTATGCTGGGAGGGCTACAGACCACTACAAAATGCAAAAGCAGATGTTCAGCAGCCCTGTCATTCATTTCACCAAACCCCTGGTCACAGCACATACACCAACCTGAAGTTGTAATGCAGGATGAGGGCACAGCATCTTCCCCAAAAAAAGGATTTACCGACTGCATTATGACCCTCTTCCAATCCAATACCAGTCAACTTGTTCATTCAATTCCATTCATTGGGGACATTTAAGCAACTGCTGGACATGCACATGGATAGCAGTGAGTTGAGGGGTGCATAGGTTGTTACTATATTTTACATTAGGATTAAATCTCGGTACAACATCGTGGGCCTAAGGGCCTGTTCTGTGCTGTACTTTTCTGTGCTGTACTACTGCATTATTGGGTAACAATAATGACAGCGCTAATGGCATGGTACAATCTGCTTTTCACCCCCATCATTTTTATACATCCACAATGCACACTGTGAAGGAGCCAAAGTGCAAAGGAATATTTGCAAATAAACTGCAGCCGGAGTTTGCAACCAGATGCTTTATACCTTTGCCCTTCAAAGTCCTAATGTCCAGCAGAAGTTGATCGTGTGTTTATACCCAGCAAACTGACACTGATTCTGCCCACCTTGGACATTGTCTCAGTTATTTCTCCAGTTGTATTTCACTTCTAGAGAATGGCAGAGAACACAGCTCACCATGGACAATGTCAACATCAGGTTCCACCTGGTCACCAGCTTACAAACCACCCTGCCCCCTCCACGGGACCATTCATGTGCCGATACTGCAATATCTCATTTCTGTGCCATACCTCTCAACAAGTGGAGACACACCACAATGAACGTTGCCTCCACTGTCCTCCCTGTCACCTGAGCCCCAACATTATAGTACAATGATTCCCACCATGCTTCTCCATGGTTGTCATGTGGAGGTCACGGTGATGGACATTGTCAATACCTCCACCACCACCATAGCCTCTGATTCTATTCCCCATACCCTCTTCAGTTTCTGCCACTGTCGGCCTTGTTTCCACCTCCATGCATGTGTCTGCTTTCCCTTCGCATCCTTGACTCCACAACCCCTTTTAGCAGTGATTCCCCATTCTCCCTTTGTATCCTTCTTAACTATCATTGAACTGACCTGCAGGACCTTTAATCGACATAATTGACCAGATCCTTGCCCTCAGTGCTGGCCCAGAGGATGTACTGTAGTCCAACAGATCCCTTGAAGGTGAACATCCCAAGCTGATGAATAACAGTGGCCAAGTCTCTGGACATGGTGAGGACAATGACCCTAACTGACAGTATGAGGAGCCCTTGACCAACAGTTACAATACCTCCCACTCCACTCCCCGACATTCCCTGACTGGACTGAAGACTAGCCAGTTTCCAAAATGACTACTTAGTTGAATATGTGTGCAGTGTGGTTATTGGGCAGATAGCTATCACATGCGGTCATTGTTAGATTGAAGTTTCATTTGTGCTAAACAGCCAGATTATGCCCCCAACCCCAAACAAATCCCTAATGACAGGCCACCTTTTTGTGTATCTGTGCAGAACAGCACTTGGGTGCAGCAGTATTGACAGCCTTTAGCTCTGGCTTAAGTACCAATGCATCAACAGGCATGGCATGGCATAGGAAGGCATGGATGCAGGGAGCATGCAGGTAAATTCTTGAAACAAGCACAAATAGAGTAGGCAGGCGGCTCAAAGATCCAGCCTGGACAAATCTGTGTGATCATGGAACATAGAACAGTACAGCGCAGTACAGGACCTCAATGTTGTGCCGACTTTTTATCCTACTCTAAGATCAAGCTAACCTACATGCCCTTCATTTTACTGTCATCCATGTGCTGATCCAAGAGTTGCTAAATGTCCTGAATGTACCTGACTCTGTTACCACCGCTAGCATCTCCCCGAAACCTTCCTCAAATCATCTTAACATTATGCCCCTTTGTGATAGCCATATCTGTCCTGGAAAAAAAGTCTCTGACTATTTCCTCTATCGATGCCTCTCATCATCTTGTACGCCTCGATCAAGTCGCCTCTCACCCTTCTTCGCTGCAGTGACAAAAGCTTCAGCTCCCTCAACCTTTCTTCATAAGACATGCCCTGCAGTCCAGGCAGTATCCTGGTAAATCTCCTTTGCACCCTCTCTAAAGCTTCAACATCTTTCCTCTAATGAGGTGACACAATATTCCAAGCGTGGTCAAACCAGGGCTCTAGAGAGCTGCAACATAGCCTTGCGGCTCTTAAACTCAATTCCGTTGCTAATGAAAGCCAACATACGCCTCCTTAACAACCCTATCAACTTGAGTTGCAACTTTGAGGGATCTATGGACATGGACCCCAAGAGCCCTCTGTTCCTCCACGCCACCAAGAATCCTGCCTGAAACCCTGTATTCTACATTCAAATTTGACCTTCCAAAATGAAACACTTCACACTTTTTTAGGTTGAACTCCATCTACCACTTATCAGCCCAGCCCTGCATCCTGTCAATGTCCTGTTGCAACCTACAACTGCCCTCCACGCTATCCATCACTCCACCAACCTTTGTGCCATTGGCAAACTTACTAACCCACCCTTCCACTTCAGGAAGAAGGGCTGATGCCCGAAACGTCGATTCTCCTGTTCCTTGGATGCTGCCTGACCTGCTGCGCTTTTCCAGCAACACATTTTCAGCTCTGATCTCCAGCATCTGCAGTCCTCACTTTCTCCACAACATCATAGTTCCCAGTACTGAGCCATGCTCTAACTTCACCACCCTTATTGATCTCCCTACCTAATCCCTGTAAACCCTCATTTTCCATGGCACATCCACTTAGCCTGC
The DNA here is from genome assembly GCF_047496795.1 of Chiloscyllium punctatum. Taxonomy (NCBI): domain Eukaryota; kingdom Metazoa; phylum Chordata; class Chondrichthyes; order Orectolobiformes; family Hemiscylliidae; genus Chiloscyllium; species Chiloscyllium punctatum. The sequence continues at coordinate 27,948,023 of NC_092780.1, read as the reverse complement.
ACATCCCTGAACACTATGAATAATTTGGCATGGCCAACCCACCTAGCCTGCGCATCTTTGGACTGTGGGAGGAAACCCATGCAGCCACAGGATGTATGCACAAGCTCCACACAGACAGTCACCCTAAGGTGGAAGCGAACCCAGGTCTCTGGCACTGTGAGGCATGTCATGCTAACCACTGAGACACCATGCCACACAGATGGATGCCCAGCTCTTCATGCAAAGTATCCCTGCTGCTGAATTTCAATGCTAATTTCCATTGTACCCAGTCTGTGTTACCCCAGTGACCTGAGGTTCCATTAGGCCTGTGAAGGATTGAGAACTGCCAGATGCCAATTTCTGTGGATGACAGGGGCCTGGGACTGGTGCCCATGGATCATGCCCTGAGATGCTGTTTGGTGCTGAGCAACACTAAGTCTCCTCACACTCAGCATAGAGCTGAACTTACCAGATACACACTTTAATTTCCATGTCATGATTTATTGATGTTTAGCTTTCTTGACACGTTTGGTAAGATAGGAAGCTGAATATAAATGAGGTGAGCTGTGGCATTAATAAGGCTTTACTAAATTATAACCCAATTTAAATGGCAATTTACTGATGCCTGGCAAGAAATCACCTCAGCCTTTGGCAAAAGCATAAAAGATGCTCCTCAGGTCGAGATAGGCCCTGATGCACTTCTCATCTGATTCTGTCACATATCATCAGTTGGTAAGGTGATAAGTGTTTGCTTTCGGGTTTCATTTCTTTCAGCGGTCTATTTGGGAATTTGGAATAGTGGGAATGGAGTATAGGGCAGATGAATGTTCCTCCTGCACTTTGTGGGAGGTAAGGGTCACCCTCTAGTGTCCCTGCTGACTTCATTTGTGGGAGGTCCACCCAAGTCCAGCTCTTCAAGAGCCATGGAGCTGGAACTGGATGAACTTTGGATCATTCAGGAGGTGGAGGGGGTTATTGAAAGGAGTTACAGGGAGGTTGTTACTCCACAGCCATGCGAAGAAGGGAGATGGGTTACCACCAGAAGTAGGAAAGGGAACCAGCAGACATTGCAGGGATCTCCTGTGGTGGTTCCCCTCAACAAATATACCATTTTGGATACGGTTTGGCGGGGGGGCATACCAGGGGGTAAGCAATTAGGCACAGGTCTCTGGTGCAGAATCTGTCCTTGTTGCTCAGAGGGGAAGGGGGAAGAGGAGCAGAGCTTTTGTTATTGGGGATTCCATAGTTAGGGGGACAAATAGGTTTTGTGGGAATGAGAGAGACTCACGATTGGTGTGGTGCCTCCCAGGTGCCAGGGTTCATGATGTCTCTGACTGTGTTTTCGGGATCGTTGAGGGGGAGGGGGAGCAGCCCCAAGTCGTGGTCCACATAGGTACTAACAACATAGGTAGGAAGAAAGGTGGGGATCTAAGGCAGAAATTCAGGGAGCAAGGGTGGAAGCTTAGAGTGAGGACAAACAGAATTATTATCTCTAGTTTGTTGCCTATGCCCATGTAGTGAAGCGAGGAACAAGGAGAGTGTGGAACTGAACTTGTGGCTGCAAGGATAGTGCTGGTACCATAGACTAGGCCAAACCACTCAAAAGATTCTTCAGCAGACAGCCCAGACCATAACTTTGCAGTTTGTTTTGGTAAGTGTACAGTGAAAATTACCCAGATTAAGTTAGCGAGGTTGACTATCAGGTTTTAAAGCAGACAAAAGTTTATTCACAAAATTACACAATGAAACACGAAGAACAGAATAAAGAACCTCCTACAGAATTCAATCTATCCATACTAGACTTAATTATGCTGTTCTGAATATACATTACACTCTCAATAAGCAAATCCCCTTAAAACACAGTTAAAAAATAGAACAGATGCTTACAGGTTGAAGTTAGAAGGGCAGAAAGAGAGAGGAAAACTTTCCACACAGCTCACTGTTGAACTCCCAATGAATTCTCGACTGAACTGAACAGCTAGAGAGCTGACCACTCCCCTTTCATTATACAGGTCTCTTTTCAAACATGACCACTTTGGCCTGAAGTCTCATCTATTTACATATAAACAAAAAGGTCTCCCAATACCCTTTAATCTCTGTACCAAACCAGTCTAGTCGGCACCCGGCCTGGTTTATGACCCCTCTGAAAACAAATCAAGGACACAGTATCGTTGAGAAAAGGAACAGCTTTTAGAAAAAAAGGGACCAGTTTTGTGACACTGGAGGGAGAGTTTTGGATTCTTAGATAATTGGAGTTCTTTCTGAGGAAGGTGGGACCTCTACGAACAGGATGGTCTTCACCTGAACCAGAGAGGGGGAGAATTTGCTGGGGGGGATATTTCCTAATGCTCTTCAGGGGGGTTTAAACTAATGCAGCAGGGGGATGGGAACCCAAAAAGTAGCTCCAGTGTACAGGAGGTTGAGGGTAGTGAGGTCAGGGATAGGTTTATAAGGTTGTGAGAGGATACCGGCAATCAGGATGTTGGTTTGAAATGTGTGCACTTCAATGCCAAGAACATTTGGAATAAGGTGGGTGAACTTGCAGCATGAGTTGGCACCTAGAATTTCAATGTTGGGGTCATTTCAGAGACATGGCTAGAGGAGGGACAGGAATGGTTGTTGCAGATTCCGGGATTTACAGGTTTCATCAAGAACAGAGATGATGGTGAAGTGATTGGGGGTGAAGGGGAGGTGTGGCATTGTTAATCAACGGTAGTATTACAGCTGCTGAGATAACGTTTGAGGACTCATCCACTGAAGTAGTTTGGGCTGAGGTTAGAAACAGGAAAGGTGAGGTGACACTGTTGGGAGTTTTCTATAGGCCTCCGAATTGTTCCAGGGATGTAGAGGAGAGGATAACAAAGATGATTCTCGATAGGAGCAAGAATAATAGGGTAGTGGTTATGGGGGACTTTAACTTTCTCAATATTGACAGGGAATACTGCAGTTCAAGCAGTTTAGATGGGTCAATTTTGTTTTCAATGTGAACAGGAGGTGTTGCTGTCTACATAGTATATAGACAGGCCAACAAGGGGAGATGCCATATTGGATTTGGTACTGGGGAATGTACCTGGCCGGGTGTTAGATTTGGAGATAGGTGAGCACTTTGGCGACAGCAACTATAATTCGGTTATGTTTACAATAGCAACAGGCAGGGATTGGTACACACCGCAGGGAAAGAGGTATAATTGGGGGAAAGGCAATTATGATGCAATTAGCCAAGATTTAGGATGCATAGGATGAGGAAGGAAACTGCAGTGGATGGACACACTTGAAATGTGGAACTTATTCTAGGAATAACTACTGCGGGCCCTTGATAAGTTTTTACCTATCAGGCAGGGAGATAGTTGTTGAGAGAGAGAGATCCATGGTTCACTAAAGAGGTTGAAGCTTTTGTCAAGAGAACGAAGAAGGCTGATGTGAGGATGAGGTGTGAAGGCTTAGTTGGGGGGTTGAGAGTTATATGTTAGCCAGAAAAGATCTAAAGAGAGGACTAAGAAGAGCCAGGAGGGGATATGAGAAGTTGTTGGTGAATAGGATCAAGGAAAACCCTAACACCCTCTATCAGTATATCAGGAATAAAAGAATGACTACAGTAAGATTAGGGCCAATCAAAGATAGTTGTGGAAAGTTGTGTGTGGAATCTGAGGACATAGAGGAAGCACTTAATGAATACTGTTCGTCAGTATTCACTCTGGAAAAGGGCAATGTTAGTGGGAATATGGAGATACAGGCAACAAGATTAGATGGGATTGAGGTTGACAAAGAGGAGGTTTTAGCAATTTTGGAAGATCTGAAAATAGGTAAGACCCGGGGCCAGATGGGATTTATCCTCAGAATCTTTGGGAAGCCAGGGAGGAGATTGCAGAGCCTTTAGCTTTGGTCTTTATGTCATCATTGTTGACAGGTGTAGTGCCAGAAGACTGAAGTATAGCAAATGTTGTTCCCATTTTTAAGAAGGGGAGTCGGGACAACCCTGGTAATTATAGGCCTTGAGCCTTACTTTAGTTGTGGGTAAAAGGTTATAAGAGATAGGATTTATAATCATCTGGGAAGGAATAACTTGATGAGGTATAGTCAACACAGTTTTGTGAAGGGTAGATCATACCTCACTAACCTTATTGAGAAGGTGACAAAATACGTAGATGAAGGTAAAACAGTTGATGTGGTGTATATGGACATCAGGAGGGTGTTTGATAAGGTTCCACACAGTAGGCTATTCCACAAAATACAGAGGTTTGGGATTGAAGGTGATTTAGCAGTTTGGATTAGAAATTGGCTAGCTGAAAGAAGACAGAGGGTGGTGGTTGATGGGAAATGTTCGTCCTGGAGCTCAGTTATCAGTGCTGTGCAGCAAGGATCTATTTTGGGGCCATTGCTGTTTGTCATTTTCATAAATGATCTGGATGTGTGTGTAGAAGGATGGGTTAGTAAATTTGCGGATGACAATAAAGTAGGCAGAGTTGTGGATAGTGCTGAAGGATATTATGGGTTACAGAGGGACATAGATAAGGTGCAGAGCTGAGCTGAGAAGTGGCAAATGGAGTTTAATGCGGAAAAGTGTGAGGTAGTTCACTTCAGAAGAAGTATCAGGAATTTAGAGTACTGGGCTAATGGTAAAAGTCTTGATGGTGTAGATGAACAGTGAGATCTCAGTAAATTACTGAAAGTTGCCACCATGTTTGATAGGGCCATTAAGAAGGCATATGGTGTGTTGCCGTTTATTGGAAGGGGGATTGAGATTTGGAGCCACAAGGTCATGCTTCAGCTGTACAAGACACTGGTAAGGCCGCACCTGGATTACTGCGTACAGTTCTGGTCACTATTTTACAGGAAGGATGTGGAAAGGGTTTGGAGGAGATTTACTAGGATGTTGCCTGGTATGGAAGGAAGATCTTAGGAGGAAAGGCTGAGGGAACTGAGGCTGTTTTTGTTGGAGAGAGTTGAAAATGTGTTGCTGGAAAAGTGCAGCAGGTCAGGCAGCATCCAAGGAACAGAATAATCGACGTTTCGGGTAAGAGCCCTTCTTCAGGAATGAGGAAAGTGTGTCCAGTAGGCTAAGATAAAAGGTAGGGAGAAGGGACTTGGGGGAGGGACGTTGGAAATGTGATAGGTGGAAGGAGGTCAAGGTGAGGGTGATAGGCCAGAGTGGGGGTGGGGTGGACAGGTCAGGAAGAAGATTGCAGGTTAGGAAGGCGGTGCTGAGTTCGAGGGATTTGACTGAGACAAGGTGGGGGGAGGGAAAATGTGGAAACTGGAGAAATCTGAATTCATCCCTTGTGGTTGGAGGGTTCCTAGGTGGAAGATGAGGCGTTCTTCCTCCAACTGTCGTGTTGCTATGGTCTGGTGATGGAGGAGTCCAAGGACCTGCATGTCCTTGGTGGAGTGGGAGGGGGAGTTGGAGTGTTGAGCCACGGGGTGGTTGTGTTGGTTGGTCCGGGTGTCCCAGAGGTGTTCTCTGAAACGTTCCGCAAGTAGGCGGCCAGTCTCCCCGATATAGAGGAGGCCACATCGGGTGCAGCGGATGCAATAAGTGATGTGTGTGGAGGTGCAGGTGAATTTGTGGCAGATATGGAAGGATCCCTTGGGGCCTTGGAGGGAAGTAAGGGGGGAGGTGTGGGCACAAGTTTTGCATTTCTTGCGGTTGCAGGGGAAGGTGCCGGGAGTGGAGGTTGGGTTGGTGGGGGTTGTGGACCTGACGAGGGAGTCACAGAGGGAGTGATCTTTTCGGAACGCTGATAGGGGAGGGGAGGGAAATATATCGCTGGTGGTGATGTTCGTTTGGAGGTGGCGGAAATGGCGGCGGATGATACACTGTATATGGAAGTTGGTGGGGTGCTAGGTGAGGACCAGTGGGGTTCTGTCCTGGTGGCGGTTGGAGGGGTGGGGCTCAAGGGCGGAGGAGCAGGAAGTGGAGGAGATGCGGTGGAGGGCATCGTCGATCACGTCTGAGGGGAATTTGCAGTCTTTGAAGAAGGAGGCCATCTGGGTTGGAACTGGTCCTCCTGGGAGCAGATGCGGTGGAGATGAAGGAATTGGGAATGTGAGATGGCGTTTTTACAGGGGGCAGGGTGGGAGGAGGTGTAGTCTAGGTTGCTGTGGGAGTCGGTCGGTTTATAGTAAATGTCCGTGTTGATTCGGTCGCCCGAGATAGAAATGGAAAGGTCTAGGAGGGGGAGGGAGGAGTCTGAGATGGTCCAGGTGAATTTGAGGTCAGGGTGGAAGGTGTTGGTAAAGTGGATGAACTGTTTAACCTCCTTGAGGGAGCACGAGGCAGCGCCGATACAGTCATCGATGTAATGGAGGAAAAGGTGGGGGGTGGTGCCAGTGTAGCTGCAGAAGATGGACTGTTCCACATATCCTACGAAGAGGCAGGCATAGCTGGGGCCCATGCGGGTGCCCATGGCTATTCCTTTGGTTTGGAGGAAGTGGGAGGATTGGAAAGAGAGGTTGTTGGAGAGAAGAAGGTTGACAGGATACTTAGTCAAGATGTATAAGATAATCGGATGGTTAGATAGGGTGGACAGTGAGAGCCTTTTTCCTCGGATGGTGAAGGCTAACATGAGGGGACATAGCTTTAAATTGATGGGTGATAGATTTAGGTTTCCTCCCCACAGTCCAAAAATGTGCAGGTCAGGTGAATTGGCCATGCTAAACTTGCCACAGTGTTAGGTGTAGGGGCATGGGTCTGGGTGGGTTGCGCTTCAGCGGGTCGGTGTGGACTTGTTGGGCTGAAGGGCCTGTTTCTACACTGTAAGAAATCTAAAAAATCTAAAATATCAGGGGTAGCTTCTTCACTTCAAGAATAGTAGGGGCATGGAACGACCTGCCTGCAACAGTAGTAGACTTGTCGACATTAAGGGCATTTAAATGGGCATTGGACATACATATGGATAATATTGGAACGTGGTAGGTTAGATGGGCATGAGATTATTTTCACAGGTTGGCGCAACATCGAGAGCCAAAGGGCCTGTACTGTGCTGTAACGTTCCATGTTTTAGCTCACCCTGTTGCTCAGAGCCCGATAAGAGTTAGTTCACAATCCTATGGCAGCCCTTTCCACAGATCATCCACCTCCGAGCTGCTGCAATGTAATTTGTGGCTCGACTTTTCATTGATGAGTTGTTGTTTACTTTTTTTGTTACTCACACGGACACCCAGGAATTGGAGTTCCTGGTTTTCTGGGCCTGTGCTTTACCTGCCTTTTGAGGATATTGTCTGCACATCAGCAACTATAGCTAGGAATAAGTCAAGTTAAAATGTCTGCTTCCAAATTAATTTTTATGGAAAAATCGTTGGTTTCTATTTATGAAGCCAGTGATGAGAATCTTATCATTGAACCTTGTTGGAAATGTTTTGTGACTAGGTGCCTTTAATATTTAAATTAAGCAATTGCATGGTTCCCAAGGACACATACAAAAATATTGAACAATTAAATATTTAGCAGCTCTAACAAAGAGGTCACGGCCTTATTTCAAAGCCTCTCTCTATATCTTTAATATGAATTAGAATAATTCATTATGAATTAGAATATAATTAAATATTATTCTCTCTGAGACATCAGAAAAATAGCTTGCAGGATGACTGGCATTGCAGATTAGAAGCACAATTGCGTTGTACATTCCACAGATTTGGAGCAATAATTTTATTGAAAAAATGGCCAAGAGCTGTTTAAAACAGTAACAATTTATTCAATTAGTACTTTAATATCTCCCATACTTAAATATTTGTAATTATGCTTTGTTGCAAGAATTTCATCCATGATTTCCAAATGCCTGGTCTTCCTTGCAGTCTGAAAACATTTGCTTCATTTCAGATTGTATATTCTTTTGATTTTTTTTATTTGTATCTCTCACTTTTATTTGACAACTTGCCATCCATGTTATTATCAGACTCTGTCCCTTCCTGAAGCTGCTGAAGCTCTCATTATAGAATCACCACAGTGCAGATAGAGGCCATTCAGCCCATCAAGCTTAAACCAACCCTCCAAAGACCATCCCACCCTATCCTCATAACCCCACATTTACCAGAGTTAACCCATCAAATCGACACATTTTTGGATTGTAGGACGAAACTGGAGCACCTGGCTGAAACCCATACAGACATGGGGAAAATGTGTAAACTCCACGCAAACAGGTGCCCAACACTGTGAGGCAGCAGTGCTAACCAGTGTGCCACCTTGCTGCCCTCAATAGAACATAGAACATTACAACGCAGTACAGGCCCTTTGGCCCTCGATGTTGCGCCAACCTGTCATACCAATCTGAAGCCCATTTAACCTACACTATTCCATGTACGTCCATATGCTTGTCCAATGACAACTTAAATGTACTTAAAGTTGGTGAATCTACTACCGTTGCAGGCAAAGCTTTCCATACCCTTACTACTCTCTGAGTAAAGAAATTGCCTCTGACATCTGTCCTATATCTATCATCCCTCAATTTAAAACTATGTCCCCATATGCTCGCCGTCACCATACTTGGAAAAAGGTTCTCCCTGTCCACCCTATCTAACCCTCTGATTATCTTATATGTCTCTATTAAGTTACCTCTCAACCTTCTTTTCTCTAACAAAAATAGCCTCAAGTCCCTCAGCCTTTCCTCATAAGACCTTCCCTCCATACTAGGTAACATCCTAGTAAATCTCCTCTGCATCCTTTCTAAAGTTTCCACATCCTTCTTATAATGCGGTGACCAGAACTGTACACAATACTCCAAGTGCGGCTGCACCAGAGTTTTGTACAGCTGTGGCATAATCTCATGGTTCTGGAACTCAATCACTCTATTAATAAAAGCTAAAACACTGTTATGCCTTCTTAACAACCCTGTCAACCTGGGTGGCAACTTTCAAGGATCTGTGTACATGGACACCGAGATCTCTCTGCTCATCTACACTATCAAGAATCTTACCATTAGCCCAGTACTTTGTATTCCGGTTACTCCGACCAAAGTGAATCACCTCACACTTGTCTGCATTAAACTCCATTTGCCACTTTTCAGCCCAGCTCTGCAGCTTATCTATGTCTCTCTGTAACATACAACATCCTTCGTCACTATCCACAACTCGACCGACCTTAGTGTCGTCTGCAAATTTACTAACCCACCCTTCTACGCTCTCATCCAGGTCATTTATAAAAATGATGAACAGCAATGGACCCAACACCAACCCTTGCAGTACACCACTAGTAACTGGATTCCAGGATGAACATTTCCCATCAACCGACACCCTCTGTCTTCTTTCAGCAAGCCCTTTACTGATCCAAACTGCTATATCTCCCACAATCCCATTCCTCCGCATTTTGTGCAATAGCCTACTGTGGGGAACCTTATCGAATGCCTTGCTGAAATCCATATACACCACATCAACCGGTTTACTCTCATCTACCTGTTAAGTCACCTTCTCAAAGAACTCAATAAGGTTTGTGAGGCACGACCTACCCTTCACAAAACCATGCTGACTATCCCTAATTAAATTATTATTTTCTAGATGAACATAAATCCTATATCTTATAACCTTTTCCAACACTTTACCAACAACTAATTATAGACTCACTGGTCTATAATTACCTGGGTTGCCTCTATACCCCTTCTTGAACAGAGGAACCACATTTGCTATCCTCCAGTCTTCTGGCACTATTCCTGTAGACAATGATGATTTAAAGATCAATGCCAAAGGCTCAGCAATCTCCTCCCTGGCTTCCCAGAGGATCTAGGATAAATCCCATCCGGGCCAGGGGACTTATTTATTTTCACACTCTGCAGGATTTCTAATACCTCTTCCTTGTGAACCTCAATCCCACCTAGTCTAGTAGCCTGTATCTCAGTATTCTCCTCGACAACATTGTCGTTTTCTAGAGTGAATACTGTCGAAAAATATTCATTTAGTGCTTCCCCTATCTCATCTGACTTCACACAACTTCTCACTACTATCCTTGATTAGCCCTAATCTGCTCTCGTCATTCTTTTATTCCTTAAATACCTATCTCTTTGTTATCTCTACACTTCAGTATTTCAATGTACCTCTGGCCAGCCTCCCATGCTCTACCCTCTGAAACCCTGAGGTCATCAAAAATATGTAGCCGCTGTCCTAATTCACAAGTTCTATTCTTTGGAGGGTCGATATAGACATGATGGTCCAAAGACCCTGCTTGCAAACTGTAGGGATTCTATACAATGGAAGAAGTCATTGGTGAACTACGATCAAAAGCTAGTGCAACTGCTCAGCAGAATCTTCCTGGTGAACCTGAAGCTGAGGAAAAAATAATTACAACTAAATATACCTGGAGTAAATTATGTAGGCCCTTTACTTACAAAAAAAGGTCATCCTTCAGATCCCAAAAGATATATAAACAATATAACAATTCATTGGATTCACCAACATTTAGCAAAATTCTTGCCCAATTTGTGGGGAGTGGAAAGTTGTCTAGGAAAACAAAACATGAAGGATATGGGGATCATTGTTTGATGAATGAAAACCATCCAGGAAAAAGCTAGTAAAGAAGTGGGATTAGTCTCTTAAAGCTATGCATTGTAAGAGTAATTTAATAAAGCCAGGATTAAAGTGAGCATCATTTATTATAGCTGCTGGCAGCAGGGATTCCTTCAGCAAAGCCATTAAGGCAATTAGAATAATTTATTAAGGCAGTGGTTACTCCTATCAATACTGTCATGGTCACATATATCTGTGGCAGGTAGATTGGTGAAGATTAGTTTAGTAGATTTGTTTTCTCTCTTGTTGTTTCCCTCACTACCTGAGGCTGACCCAAACTAGCAGCTATGTTTTAGAACATAGAACATAAAATAGTGCAGGACAGGATCAGGCCCTTCAACTCATCACGTCCTCATTGACCCTGATGCCATTGTAAACTAATCTGCCCTCACATGGTCCTTTTAGGACTGAACCAGCTTAATTAGCGTTGCTGCTACCAAGCCACTGTTGGTGATGAACATTAAAGTGCACCACCCAGACTATTCTGTGCCCTTGCCACCCTGAATGTTTCCTCCCAGTGTTGGCTCATTATGGAAAAATACTGATTCATCAGCTGAAGGGAGTGTGGTAATCAGCAAGAAGTTTCCTTTTCTGTGATTGTCCTGGTGTCCCAGGCTTCAATGGGCTCCACAGTTAATGCTGAGGACTACCAGGACAGCAATTGTACGCAACTGTGCTGCTACCTCTGGTGGGTCTGTTCTGCCAGTGGAGTAGGGCATATCCAGGGATGATGTTGGTGGTGCCTGGAATATTGCCTCTGAAGTATGATTATGTGAGAATGACTATGTCAGGTTTTTGTTTAATTAGTGTGGAGGACAACTCTCCCAATTTTTGACACTAGACCCCAGATGCTGATAAAAAAAAGACTTCGCAAGATGGATAGAATTGAGTTTATTGTTGTTGTTTCTTAGGTCAATGCCAGGTCGTCTGTCCAGTTTCATTCCTTTGACTAGACTTTGGAATGGTTTATTATAAATGATTGGTGAGCTGCATGTTTAACCTATCTAACTCGCACATCCCTGGATACAATTTAGCATGGCTAGTCCCTCCTCTTCCATCTTGTCCTTCAGTCTGGCCTTAAGGGCAGCTGGAACCTTCCGTTACAGGTGCTGAATTGGTCTTGCATCGACTTCAGAATCATATTCTTTGGGAATGATCTTCTCCTTCAGCATTTCTTGTTCCAATAGTCACAATCCAAGTAGCACCTTTTGACTTGACTGAACCTGACCAACCTGCTGTATAGCAGAATCTGCAGCCAATTTCTCTCCAGTGGCCATCAGCACCTGCTTGCTGTGCTTCTTTTGTGTGCAAAAAACTTCATTCAGTGCGAATACTGCTTTCCCCATCCTGGACATGCCTTCTTCTCCTTTTCCTGATGTCCTCCACAGCTTTTGTGAACCTGTCACTTATCTGCAATTGTTCTGCCATGTATGCCTGAAGCAGCTGTCAGCATAATGCAAGACCTGGTCTGTTCTTCCAAGCATATGCAGGAGCTACTGATTCACAATCCCAGCACTGCCGCACAGTGGGAGTGAACTGGCTGACATTTGCACTTTTATTGCAACTTTACACTGACTTGGCCTCCTTTGAGATCAGACAGGTCAATGAACAATGAGAAATGTTTATTTGCCAATTCATAAGGACCCCTTATTAATATGGTCAATTTCTCTCCTGGGTGTCAATTTCTCTTCTTGCAGTAGGTGTGCTTTCACTTCCTCATCCCTTATGCCTAATAGAATCCTATCTTTAATTAGTCAGAAGTCACATGACACCAGGTTAGAGTTCATCTCTTTACCTAACGAAGGAGTAGCACTCCGAAAGCTTGTGATCGCAAATAAACATGTTGGACAATAACCTGGTGTCGTGAGACTTCTGACTTTGTCCACCCCGGTCCAATACTGGCACCTCTACATCATCTTTAATTAGATCAACCTTACAGTTGCTCAATTCACAGGTTTCTCCAAGCTGAGTTACTGGCATTGTGAATAACATCAGAGATCGCTGGAAAAACTCAGCAGATCTAGCAACATCTGTGGACAGAAAGCAGCTAGCATGTTGGTTTCTTCTTCAGAGCTATTCTCTCCACAGATGCTGCCAGACTTGCTGAGTTTTTTCAACAATTTTTGATTTTGTTTCTGATTTCCAGCATTCAAAACTCTTTGAATTTTTGTTTTGTTTGCTGCTATTACAAACTGCTCAATGGATTCCTTTTATGCTTTGTTCCTTAATATTGAATAAGTATCATTCTATGTAACATACATTTGGAGCTCAATTTGTGTCTTCAAAGCTTTTAAAGTTTCTGCCATGTACTTTTTCAAAAAGCTTTACGGTTAAGTAGCTTGTGAAACAATTTCTTCCCAACAGTGACAAAACGTAATGAATATTAACTATTTTAACGGTCTGCTCAACAAATCCATTGCTATTTCATAACTCTGCCTTTATGCATGGAAGAAATTCCAGTTTTTGTTTCATTTCCCCTTTCATTTGAACACGAGCTGGGAGGTGAAAAGCTGCAGCCATTTTCACTTAACCTGCGTTTTAATTGCAGATTGCATTGTTCATCGTTTGTTTTAATTTTTTCCCTGGCAGTTCACAGTGCTGCAGTCAGCCATGTCTCCCTCGCTGTACCTTACAGTTATCTTAATCCTATTTCATGACACCATGTTTTGTGTGGACAACACAGCACTGTATTCAACATAAATTCTTTAGCAGAATTCTTAATTTCACTTTTCTAATGATGCCTTGTGTTCGAGGTCGCATAAATATAGCCAGAAGGGACGTTTGTATATGATTGTATTTCATTCCAAACACCCTTGATGTTCAATCTGCTTTGAGGTTCTAAGCCATTCTTCCAACAAGTACATTTTCATGACAGTTGGTAAATGGAGTATCACGTGAGATAATCTGAAGTTGTCATTTTGGAATTGAGGGCAATAGAACTGAGAATTATTTAAACAGAGAAAACTTGCAGAAAGCTGCAACATAAAAGGACTCGGGGGAAGTAGTGCACGAAACACAGAAAGCTAACACAAAGATGCAGCAGGTAATCAGGAAGGCTAATGGAATGTTGGTCTTTATTTCAAATGGGTTGTAGTATAAGAGTAGGGAAGTCTTACTGAAACTGTACAAAGGAGAAAGTGAGGACCGAAGATACTGGAGATCAGAATTGAAGAGTGTGGTGCTGGAAAAGCACAGCTGGTCAGGCAGCATCTGAGGAGCAGGAGAGTCGACATTTCGAGCATAAGCCCTTCATCATAAGCCTCACTGAAGCTCTGAAAGTGCTGGTGAGACCACATCTGGAGTACTGTGAGCAGCTTTGGTCCCCTTATTTAAGGAAAAATATTGTTTCACTGGAGCCAGTTCAGAGAAGGTTTACTGGGGTGATCCCTGGCACGAGTAAGTCTGTCTTATGAGCAAAGGGTAAGCAGGTTGAGATTCTACTCACTGCAGCTTAGATGGATGAGAGCTGCTCTCATTAAAACATATAGGATTCTTGTGGAGCTTGACAAGTTCAATGCAGAGCAGATGAGCTTCCCTTATAAGAGGGTCTAGGGACAGAGGATATAATCTTAGAATAAAGGGGCACCAATTTAAAACTGAGATGAGGAGGAATTTCTTCTCCGATGGTTGAGAGTCTTTGGAACTCCTTGCTACAGAGACCTATGGGGGTGGAGTCCTTGTGTATAATTAGGTTGAGATAGCTAGATTCTTGATCAGTAGGGAATATGCCGGAAAGTGGATGTGGGGAATGTTGAATTGGCCATTGTCCTATTGAACAGTGGAGCAGGCTTGAGGGGCCTACTCTGGTTTCTATTTTTTAAGATCGTATCATCATAATGGATTGTACTTAACTAAAGCACTCCTCAGTATTAACCACTTCAGACTACTATACACTTCTACATCAGTTGGTTCACTGAGACCCACAGAATGTGAGCACAAAAACCCAGTGTGAAACTTTAGTGTAGAACTGAGAGAGAACCGCACTGATGAAGTTGATGTCTTTCAGATGAGATATTAAACAGAGGGCCCTTCTGCTATCACAGGTGAACATAACAGAAACCATATTGTTACCTGGAAGAAAAACAGATGAGCTACACCCATTGCCCTTGTTATCCCTTACTGAATATCAGAAAAACAAATTGTCTAGTCATTATCTCATTACTTTTTATGAGGTCTTACTGCCAAGTTTTTATATTCCAATGTTATCTACACCTCACAAGTTTAGATACCCTAAACTCGTGAAAAGCACAATATAAATTCCTTCCTTCTATTTACCATCTCTCTCCCCCCCCTCAGCTTGTAGGAACCAGTATGAAGTAAATATAATTGTTGAGTCTTCTGATTGTGAAGCTTGCATTTTAAAAAAATTTACACAGGAGAGCGCTGTTTAAAATGATCAAAACAGTTTAAAAATGACTATCGGCACCCGGACTATAAATGGATCATTTTCATGAAACTTGCTCAGTTTACGACCACATACCAGTGGAAAAAAAACAGAAAACCACAAAGCTTTAAATCTCATATTGTTAGATACGAAGGTGCAGTTTTGTGCTGTAAGCAAACTTTAAAAGCATATTTTTGATTAATGGTGAGTGAACTGGCTGACGTTTACACTTTTATTGCAACCTTGCACTGGACTTGGCCTCCTTTGAGAGCAGACAGGTCAATGAACAAGGGAGAAATGTTTATTTGCCAATTCATAACGACCCCTTATAAATATTGTTAACTTTGCAGGCATAACTATAAATAAGTAATTGACATTGATAAACACAAGTTGTCCAATGAATATTGGTTCTATTTTGGAATCAGAAAACTATTGACCATTTAATTAACCGTCCTTCTCGTGAACTCCACGGCAGAATTAAATGCCCTTCACCCTGGCAGATTTGGTGGTGAAGGCCCCCATCACAATGGCCCATAAAGGCCTTCATACCATGCACCAATTGAGGAACTTAAGTAGGCCCATTAATGGCCTATTCCCCACCTCACCCACCTCTGGTATTAACCCAATTGTGGTGGGGGTAGGGGACTGTTTACTAAACAGGGAGAATGCAGGATTCCAGGAGTAGTCTCTCATTCAAAGGCACCCAGCGCCAGTCAATGGACCTGACATCAGGTCCAGCATATGTGCTGGCTGATAGCCAACCCCTGCTCTTACCATTAACCAACCTAACCCCCTTATCCCACCGCACCTGTGGTCTGAGATCTAGCAACAATCTGAGACCTTAGATGGGTGGGATATCAGCAGCAGCCACAGCATCTTCCCCTTACACCCCCCCTCCCCCCCAGCCCCCCACCGCGCCCACCCCCCCCCCCCCCCCCCACCCAGGTATCACTGCTGTCCAATAGAATGTTGGCTGGCAAGACCTCTGTCCCTCTGGTCTGTAATCCCAGGAAAATCCCAGTACTGACCAATGCTTGCCTGGTCCTTAATTTGATGCACCTTCCCTATAAGAGAGGAAACTGTTGTCACCTCCATCAATTCCAGTCCTGATTGCCATGGAATGAATTCTAGATCCTAATTATTTTCTGTGGCAAAAGGTTTTCCTCACACTGCTCTTAGATGTTCTGTCAAATAATTTGAATCGATCTCCTCTCACTGTCAATTCTTCCGTCAATATAAATAGAGGATTCTCTATTTATTCTCTAGATTCCTCCAGATTTTGGATATAACTAATAAATCACATCTCAACCTTCTCTAGTCTAAATAGAACAACCTCAAATTCTTTAACTGTCCACTTTGCTGGGACCATTTTCTGCAGATCTCTAAAGCATTCATTCACATCCTTCCTAAAGATTGGTATCCAGAATTAGACACAATACTTCAGCTAAGGCCAAGCCAATGTTTCATAACTTCCTTTGTAAAGATTTATATAATTATTTTGGTAAGAAAGAAGTTAATTAAGATTTTCTAAACTACTGAGACATGTATTCGATGAAAAAATCCCTGAGCAGATTACACGTTGCATGATTTTCCCTTCTCTGAAGTCACAAGAGGTATACTGACCTATTTAATAAGCTAACTCCAATAACATACATTTCTGTACAATTCTTGAACTGGTATATTACATGTCATTGATAAGTAGAGAATCATAGAATCCCTCCAGTGTGGATAAGGGCCATTTGGCTCATCAAGTCCACACTGACCCTCCGAGGAGCATCCAACCCAGACCCACACCCTACCCTATCACTGTAACCCTGTATTTTCCATGGCTAATCCACATAATCTACACATCCCTAGATGCAATGGGTAATTTAGCATGGCCAATCCACCTAGCCTACACATTGTTTGACCTTGGGAGGAAACCAGGGCATGCGGAGGAAAACCATGCAGACATGGGGAGAATATGCAAACTCCACACAGGTAGTGCTCAAGGCTGGAATCACACCCGGGTCCTTGGCGCTGTGAGGCAGCAATGTTAACTGCTGAGCCACCATGCCACCCAGAGTATAAAATCATTGTTGGGTTACTGAAGTAGGCATGAGAAAAGGGCATTTACTTGGCATGAGAAAAGTATTTGAACAAAAGTTAAAATTGTAGCAATGGTTCCTGTTTTTTGTTTTTGCAAAGACATAAACTTGATAAATCTCAAATGGAGTCCACTCACATCCAGGGATTACTGAATAATGAATGAGTTTAAAGCTGTCAAAAGCCCTACTCAAGTCATTTGTTAGGAATGTTGCCCTCCAACCTGGAGGTTCTGTTTGTGAGCTGATGTCTATAGGTATTCTGCTAAGAGTGGGAGCATCAAAGAGGAAGCATTAGGTATTTGAAGGTGGAATTTGACAGCATAAATTGTGCAACTAATACAAATCTATTTTAATGCCTGTTCCTGTAACATGCCATACTCACTGAGTCAGATTGAATGGTTCAAGGCAATATGGTAAAGTGTGCAAAACATCACAATGCACTTAAGAGTTGTCTGAAATACTACTTGATGGCAAATAACTGTCTGAAAATTTCAACAGCACAGTCTTATTACTTGTCTGGCTGATGCTGCAATTCCAAAGATTAAAATCAAGTTTGCCAAAATGACTTTTTCAGAGCAAACCCCTCATCTCAGTTCAATTTCAATGCTGTTTAAATGCAGGCCACTAAATTAAGCTTGTGTATGTTTGCTTAAGTTGTGTCATGTCCTACTAAATCATCTGCGTGAACAGTTGGAACACATGGTTTTAAAGATCACAGTTAACTCTAAACAATAGGCACAGCCATTTTTCAATGTAACAAGGCTTCCGTCCTTTCTGCATAGTCAGCCACATGGTACAGC
This sequence comes from Chiloscyllium punctatum, assembly GCF_047496795.1. Lineage (NCBI taxonomy): Eukaryota > Metazoa > Chordata > Chondrichthyes > Orectolobiformes > Hemiscylliidae > Chiloscyllium > Chiloscyllium punctatum. Next base: position 27,930,285 of record NC_092780.1, on the reverse strand, counting down.
AATAAACTTGCATTTTTATATGCCTCCAAGGATGTAAACCATTGAAAAGCACTTCATAACAGTATTATAAATCACGATTTGGCACAGAACTAATGTAGAAAATATTGGGACCATGACCAAAAGCTTTGTCACCCAGGTAGATTTTAAAGAGAATCCTAAAAGGAATACAGAGTTTAGGACCGAGGCAGATGAAGAGGCATGGCTTTGTTGGTAGCTAAAAGCGATATCTCTAAGCAACACAAAGGTCGGTGGGAAGGTAAGCTATGAAGAGGATACAGAATTACATCAGTGTGATTTGGACAAGTTGAGTGAGTGGACAAATGCATTGCAGGTAAAGTGTAGTATATGTAAATGTGATACTGTCTACTTCACTAGCAAAAGCGGAAGAGCTCTCCATGCCAAGGGTTGCAGATTGACTTACTGTAAGTGACTTGTGTGGAGGGATTCAATAAAGCTTAGGGCATCAGTTGCAAAGCCTCAATAGAGAAAGGCCGATATCTCGAAGGCCCATATACCATTGTATACAGTGTGATTGAAAGCCACGTAAACCCTTATTAAAACCATTATCCAGGTGAGGTGTTTGTCATGGAACATAGAGAAGGCAGTGGCCCATGGTGATGGCATTGAGGAAGTCATTCTAAATCCCAGGCGAATGTTCTGGAGTTATGGAGTCAAATTCCACAGTGGCAGATGGTGTAATCTGAATTCAATTTTTTTTTAAAATGTGAAAAGCTTGCTGAATGATGACTATATGACCACTTTAAGTGTCATTAAAAAAACTCTTTTTCACTAATGTCCTTTAGGGTGGGAAATTTTATCTGGGCCCACCTATATGTGACTCCAGACCTAGAACAATTTGGTTGACTTGTAACTGGCCACTGGGCAATAAATGCTGGCCTATCCATGATCTCCACATCCAATGAATGAATAACAAAAAATGTATATTGTCAATATATCTGTAATGGCAGATGTAGTCAAACACCTTATGTTCTATGAGAAAGTGAGAACTGCAGAAGCTGGAGATCAGAGTCGAGAGTTTGATGCTGGAAAAGCACAGCAGATCAGACAGCATCTGAGGAGGAGGAGAATCGACGTTTTGGGCATAAGCTCTTCATCAAGAAGGGCTTCCTGAAGAAGGGCTTATGCCCGAACCATCAATTCTCCTTCTCCTCGGATGTTGCCTGATCTGCTGTGCTTTTCCAGCACCACACTCTCGACCTTATCTTCTTTATTGAAAGAAACTGATGTAAACATCAGATGTGAATGTTACAAATTTCATGATTAAAGTATGTTTTTAGAAAAAAATAGTTGAGAAAGATATTAAAATACCACAGTACTAAAGTGGTTTTCTGTTACTGGAAAGCTTGAGGAAAGGGTCAAGGCATCCGCCAGCAGACAGTGTAGGGTAACGCAAGAGTAACAGTTAAAGGATAATGATTGTGACACAATTTTTAAATTTGAAACATGCTATTGAGGGATAGAGGAAATGAATGTGGTCAGTCCAACACAACACAGTATGTTTTATACTTTTTTTTAGATTACTTACAGTGTGGAAACAGGCCCTTCGGCCCAACAAGTCCACACCGCCCCGCTGAAGCGCAACCCCCCCATACCCCTACATCTACCCCTTACCTAACACTACAGGCAATTTAGCATGGCCAATTCACCTGACCTGCACATCTTTGGAGTGTGGGAGGAAACCGGAGCATCCGGAGGAAACCCACGCAGACACGGGGAGAACGTGCAAACTCCACACAGAGAGTCGCCTGAGGCAGGAATTGAACCCGGGTCTCTGGCGCTGTGATGCAGCAGTGCTAACCACTGTGCCACCGTGCCGCCCAAACTGAAAGGCTTGAATATATTTACCAGCCCAACTTCCACAACCCTCTGTGGTAAAGAATTCCACAGATTCACTACCCACTGCGAGAAAAAAAATCCTCTTCATCTCCGTCTTAAATGTTCAATCTCTTATTCTGAGATTGTGCCCTCTGGTCTTGTCCTCTCCCACAAGGGGAAATGACCATTCTGCATCTACCCTGTCAAGTAGGCAAATATCGTTGTCTATTAAAGAACACAAAACCCCGCATCAATTCAAATGAGAAGCTCATTTTTAGAATTATTTGGCTTCAAGAATGTGGCAAAAGCATAAAAATTGCTTAAAAAACTGAATCCATGTAAATGAGCATCAATTTTTAAAAATTGATTCCTGATATGATAGCAAATTCCAACTTTGCAGAATGAGTTGAGAATTAATATTTGAGTCCTTAAGAAGTAAAAGTTTATAGTTTAATCAAAGATTTGCTTCAAACAGTCATAAATCATTATGTACATAAAGGTAAATTGCAGAGAGGCTTTTAAATGAAACTTGACTGCAAAGTTTTGCCTGAATAAAGATTAATGAAAAGTGTGTTTGCTATTGGTTTTAAGATGAGTTATTTGAAATTACATATCTTATCTTATTGTTGTACTTTTACATCAATAGAACAAAGCTGAGTACTCAATATGGAATTTGTGGTTTGGACCTGCTGCTGTGTCTTCATTTTAAAAGTGCTTATCCAAGGAACAAGTTTAGAATTGTATTGGGAATCAGTACAGAGCTAAAAACAGAATCAGTATAGGGTTGCTGCACATGGAATCAGTATATGGCTGCATATGGAATCAGTACGGGGTTAAATATGGAATCAGTATAGGGCTGTTCATGAAATCAGTATGGGGCTAAATATGGAATCAGTACAGGGATTCAATATGGAATATTGAATCAATATTCAATACAGGGGTGCATATGCAATCAAGATTGGGTGGTATATAGAATTGGTATAGGGCTACACATTGAATTTGTATAGAGATGCATGTGGAATCAGTATAGGGTTGTGTGTGGACTCAGTATAGGCTTGCTTGTAGAAACAGAATGGGGCTGTACATGGAATCAATATAGAGCTGCACATAGTATAAATAAAGGGCCGCATGTGGAATCAGTATAGGGCTGTAAGTGGAATCAGTACAGAGCTACACATGGAATCAATATAGCACTGTGAATGAAGTCAATATAGGGCTGTGAGTGGAATCAGTATAGGTTTGTATGTGGACTCAGTATAGGCCTGCTTGTAGAAACAGAATAGGGTTGTACGGGGAATCAGTATAGAGCTGCACATGGTATAAATACAAGGCTGCATGTGGAATCAGTGTAGGGTTACACATGGAATCAGTATAGAGCTACACGTGGAATCAGTATACAGTTGCATATAGAAACAGAATATGACTGTACATGGAATCAATATAGAGCTGCACATAGTATAAATAAAGGGCCGCATGTGGAATCAGTATAGGGCTGTAAGTGGAATCAGTACAGAGCTACACATGGAATCAATATAGCACTGTGAATGAAGTCAATATAGGGCTGTGAGTGGAATCAGTATAGGTTTGTATGTGGACTCAGTATAGGCCTGCTTGTAGAAACAGAATAGGGTTGTACGGGGAATCAGTATAGAGCTGCACATGGTATAAATACAAGGCTGCATGTGGAATCAGTGTAGGGTTACACATGGAATCAGTATAGAGCTACACGTGGAATCAGTATACAGTTGCATATAGAAACAGAATATGACTGTACATGGAATCAGTATAGAGCTCCATATGGAATAAATATAGGGCTACACATGGAGTCAGTATAGGGCTACACGTGGAATCAGTATAAGGCTACACATGGAATTGATATAGGGCTACATGTGGAATCAGTATAGGACATACGTGGAATCAGTATAGGGCAACATGTGGAATCAAAATAGGGCTACACATGGAATCAGTATCATGATTAACGTGAAATTCACATCTGGCCAAAACAAGGCCATTACAGAGAAATGATTTATTTCAATATAAAATCTCAGAAGTCAATAGCTAGTGACGATTTCTGTAGAACTCCTGCAATTACATGATTTTTTTTTATTAATCAATTATACTTTGTGCTTCTATGAATTTTAATCACAACCATTGGCCTTCATAGATAAGGGCAAGTGACACTACTCATATGATACACGTTGACAAGATTTAATTTGTTCCTGAACGTTCATTCTATGATATATTTGTAACATGATGGAAGGAAGGATTTAACTATGTTTTTCGAGGATGTTGAACTTCCAGTATGGTGATTATCTTTGATTGATATTATGACCACTTTAAAAAGTGATAGGAATTCCCCACTGACCAAAGTAAATAATCTAATGGCAAGATTTCATATTTTAAGACCTTTACTGTAACAAACAGACTAGAATTAACATTGACTAAACAATTCTTAGTAGGCAACTAATGCATTAAACTGCAGAAAATAGTACATTATTAACTTCTTGACACAACCAAAATCACTGTGCCTTGGCTGTACATTACACAACATTCTCAACAGAAAGTTACTCTTATCTGGGAAGTTCCAACCTCCTCCCAGCTTTAGACTCTCAGTCTCTGGCACACCTGTTCCCTTTTTAACAAAGTTCCCTACATATCATCTGAGCACACTCAAATGGGCTTCCAGTAGCAAGGTAGCCTCTGTGACATTTGGCCTTTAGCACATCATGGTCTTCACATGTTTGAACAGGGGATCTTCCCCCACCAGCACTCTGCTTGGTTCTTGAAGTAAAGCCAGTCCTTCTTCCCTTGTTGGCACAGAACCACCTGCTGTGGTTCTCTTCCCCAAATCTCTCTGTCTGATTGCCTTTGTATATCTGCACACACAAGCACAGCTGTTTCTTCTTTTGCAGGTTTAAATTTCAATAAGTTTCAACATGCGTCCCTGTCTCCATGGCAACCAAGTCACACAGGCTTGTCTCTAGTCCATGTTAGTATGAGTACATTGCCTATCTCCAGGCAGATTTCATTGGAAGGCACATTCCCCACTCTAAAATATTTCACTTCATCTCAAATTAAGGGAGACAGTTTAAAATGATATGTATTCTATAATATCCAATGGTCATAACAATGAACACTGTATATTATTTGTTAAGTACACAGTGAAACAACTATGTTGATTTATCACCTTTGTTTTCAAATTCTTTCATAGTCTTAACCCTGTCAAAGTATATTACATGACAGTTGAAACTTCACATTACATGAAGTGCATCACAAATTAGTTTCTTCTAATACAGTTTGAGGTACTTTCACTGCACTTATCATTACAGGCTATGTTTACACATTGCACTTATATTTCATGTTGAACATTCTCCAAGTCATACTTCCCAAAGGAGTCTGTACAGTTTCAACTCCTTGGTATACTATAGCAGGAGAGCCTGAGATTTTCACCTTTTGCCATTAAGCTTTTGCAATTGTCGCCCCATGCTTTAATTCCCTCTGTGAATTGTCCTGGATCCCATCATATTCCAGTCTGTAACATTTAACTATTGAGAGAGTTTTAAATTAAAAGATCAGCAGATTTTAGACAAAGCAAAGAGCATGTGACAATTGTGTTCCAATAATATATTACATTCACAAAATATTAGAGTACTGTACGTAGCAGCTCAAAGTTGTCATTACTGTTATGACTCACAGAGTAAATCGATCACGGTTATTCCTGGAGTCATAACAATGTTACATTTTTTTTAAGGTATGCATGGCGCCCCATTCACCTAACTTTCCAATTAGATTTGATATAAAGCATGGCCAGGTCTCTGACCGAATCAAGCATTATTATCTATTTGAATTAATTAGATTGTCACTGGAAGTAAACAGATATAAAAGATTAGCACACACACAACTAACTAGTCCCCTTATAAACTCTCCTTACATACACAGACAAACAAATAAGGAAAATAGATTATTGGTGGAGATAGAGACAAACTGGAAAGTCAGTTCAGTGGTCTTTGCTTTCTAATTATGATACTGAGATGGTGCTAATCCAGCTACTCAGGCCCGTGATGTTCAGTTTTTAATATCTGGAAGCTTCCACTGGTTTTTAAGAAGCACGGAGTGACTGATTCACTTAGAAACCATCTCTGATTTATCAATTCAAAAGTTATAGTTCACTGTAATTGCTGCAGGAAATGTAATTGAAGTTTGAATGAAGAATTTTACTGCAGAGAACAGGCAGCTTTTGCTGGAGAAAATAGCAGTATACTCTTCTGAGTCTGGAACTTTCTTCCAGTTCTAACCTGCTCAACTGAAAATTAATCACTTCCACTTATATGAAAAAAACTCCTTGGCTTCTGATCATCTGCTGATTGTAAGAACCCATTGCCGCACGTCATCATTCACAATAGGTATTGAATTCCTTGCTGTGAAGTTATTCAGCCATCTTGGTAAATCCCATGTTTTTAGAAACACTTCTTTCTCCTTGCAGTCCATAATTTCTAAAGACATAAAAATTTTAAAAAATATAGTTCTTACATTACATAAGATGCAAGCCAAATAGTTTCTTCCAATACTTTGTCTAACTCAATGCAATTATAATTGCAGTTAATAATTACCATGCTTATACAGCCTGAGTGGTTTGTCACAATCTATAGCCTCAGGGCATACCACAGTTGAAAAGCCTTGAACAGTATCCTTTCCCCATTCTGCATTTGTCTCCAGCTGCTGAATTACTAAACTCTGAACTTCTCTACCCAAGCCTTTCTGTATATCTACTCTCTTTTTACATTAAAGGGTACTCTGTGTTGATCAAATCTTTGTTCACATGCCCTCATACTAAGTTTTAGAATCAGAATTTGTTTGATAATGCTTCTATAAAACACTACAAAGCATGTTATTGAACTATCACCAATATTACTGGCACTGCCAGTGTTATTCATGACCAACAAACTGGTCTTCAAATATTATACAATATATTGTTAAATACAGTTGCCACTACTTCAGTGGTTTTTTTTGTGTGATTGAGACATTTTGTTGCATTAAAGATATTATGCAAGTGCAAATGTTTTTATCCTCCAGAGTTTCTTTCATCGACTGCAAATACTGACCTTTCAAATATCAAATAGCAGAAAATACAGCGCTGCTCGCTGGCCCACCTCATTGGCAAGTGCCACTCAGAAAACTTTGCTGAATCATGAAAGGATGTTTCAACTCTGAAAAGCTTGATGGTTCTATACAACTCAAATCTCTACATTTGTCCCAAGAAGATTGCAGGAATAAATCGCTCTGCAGTTTTGGCACAAAATCTCATCTACAAGTAGCTCGTATTAGACAATCATGCAGGTATGGAATTGTTATCATAGGATGTGCCTGAAAAAAAAATTCTGATATGCACCTCTTGTGAACAAGACTTCACATTGGGAGCTTTGAAGCAGACATTTTATCCTTTAATCATTTCCTTTGTCAAAGCCTCTTTATTAAAATAATCCATCAAGTCGATTGTGATCAGTCACTTTCTCAGAAGGAAAAATGAAAAATAAAACACTCTCAAACTAACGTTAAGAGCTGTCAACGGATAAATGAATATGTCATGCATTTTATATTGAGTATTAAAAGTACATCATCATCAAATTAATCCTGAAAAGCTCTTCAATGCCTGTACTATGATGTTAATAACAATGATTCAATTATGCACATAAAAACCAACCCAAATAACCATACAACCAATTTTAGAAAATTTGTGAAACAGTTGAATGTCAAGGGCTGATCCTTAATAAGTGTCATCAACAGCAAATGACTTTAAAGGTGGTCTCGGCAGACTGAAGTCAGGCATTTGAATGGACACATATTTGTACAACATAGCTTTTCAATGATTTATGCTTAGAATATAATGAGGTAAACTATTTTAGAGATTCCTATCTAGTTCAACCGTGCGCATTATATCTCAATAGGTTTAACGTGTTCTGGATTTTTAAGATTGGAATGAAATGTTCTCAGTTTTTATGAAGGATAACATGAGATATTGAATCTGAATTGATGGTTGTATTGTAATTGCATTTAATTATGTGCAGAGAACGCCAACCACTTTACTTGTCTTAGTACCTGCATCGATTCATTTAATTTTTACAATACATTCAAGCCCAGTATGGTTGATAGATTGTTTTGCTTATTGACTGAATTGATTTTTACAACATCAAGTGCTTTGAATTTTTCCCCTGTTTGAGAGAGCGCTTGATTAAATAAGGATAAGAATGCAAAGCAGTTGCTGGAAATCTGTAATAAGACAAACAGAAAATGCTGGAAACACAGTTTGGTAACATTGGTAAAATGTTAATCAGAGTTAACATTTCCGGTCTGTAACCTTTGATCAGAGTTTAACTGACGATTTTCAGCTCCAACATATAAAAATGTTCATTAGAGGAATTATAATGTTTAAGTTTCAAACTGATGATTTTGCAAATGTTATCTCATCCCAGTGTTAATATATCAGCCCTGAAGGATAGAACACAATGCACCTACATCAGTTTAAAAAATAAATCCACTTAGAGTTTAGTTAATATAATCATTAAACCAATTTAAATAAAATAGTTTGTGTGAGCCAATAGTGATGAACTTAACACACACTCAGGTTATGGTTAAAAAGAAGTAAAATTAATCCTTGAAAGCATTTTAAATTGATGAGGAAGAGGTTTTGGATAGGCTGTCTGTACTTAAAGTCGACAAGACACCAGGACAAGATGTAAATGTCTTCAAGGATCTTGAAGGAAGTGATCATGGAAATTATAGAGGTATGAGTAATATTTTTTCAGTCATTCATAGTCTCAGAGATGGTGCCAGTGGGTAAAAGACAATAGACAAGAGACAATAGGTGCAGGAGTAGGCTATTCTGCCCTTCGAGCCTGCACCACCATTCAATATGATCATGGCTGATCATCCTTAATCAGTATCCTGTTCCTGCCTTATCTCCATAACCCTTGATTCCACCATCCTTGAGAGCTCTATCCAACTCTTTCTTAAATGAATCCAGAGACTGGGCCTCCACTGCCCTCTGGGGCAGAGCATTCCACACAGCCACCACTCTCTGGGTGAAGAAGTTTCTCTTCATCTCTGTCCTAAATGGTCTCCCCCGTATTTTTAAGCTGTGTCCTCTGGTTCGGCACTTACCCATCAGCGGAAACATGTTTCCTGCCTCCAGAGTGTCCAATCCTTTAATAATCTTATATGTCTCAATCAGATCCCCTCTCAGTCTTCTCAACTCAAGGGTATACAAGCCCAGTCGCTCCAGTCTTTCAGTGTAAGGTAATCCTGCCATTCCAGGAATTGACCTCGTGAACCTACGCTGCACTCCCTCAATAGCCAGAATGTATTTCCTCAAATTTGGAGACCAGAACTGCACACAATACTCCAGGTGTGGTCTCACCAGGGCACTGTACAGCTGCAGAAGAATCTCTTTGCTTCTATACTCAATCCCTCTTGTTATGAAGGCCAGCATGCTATTAGCCTTCTTCACTACCTGCTGTACCTTCATGCTTAGCTTCATTGACTGGTATACAAGAACACCCAGATCTCTTTGTACTGCCCCTTTATCTAAATTGAATCCAACTTGGGCTGGAGAATTGTTCAAAGAAGGTTAGAAGCCAAACAATTGTGGACCATTCAATTTAGTTTTGATGGTTGAGAATCTACTATAAACAATAAGTCAGGGCTGGGTTAATTGTTATGTAAACAAATATCGGTTAATTAGGGACAGCTAAAATGGACATCTTTGGGCAAAATCATGTTTGCCTAACATAGTGGAGTGTTTCATTGAGGTAATGGACAATGTTGATGTGGTGTACATGGACATTCAGAGGTATTTGAAACAGTGCCATCAATGTTAGAGCTCATGGAATAAAAGAGACAGTAACAACTTGGCTGAGAAAATGGTTAAGTGACTGGAAACTGTAATGGTTAGTGGATGTTTTTCAGATTGGGAGAAGGTTTTATAGTGGAATTCCCCAGGCACCAGTTTTCATACTCTCGCTTTTTCTATTATATATATTAATATCCTGAAAATGGATCTACAGGGCACAATTTCAAAGTTTACTGATCATGTAAAACTTGGAAGCATTGTAAACTACAAAGTGGTTAGTTTAAAACTTCAGAGGGACATTGATATGTTGCTGGAGCAGGTGAAAAGGTGGCAGCCAAAGTTCAAAGAAGAATTGTGTGAGGTTTTGTATTTAGTGGGCATTTTGGTAGGAAGAACACAGAGAAATAATACAAAACGGAGAGTCCACCTGAAAAGAGGATGCAGGAGCAGAAGACCTGGATATTGATATACAAGATAATAGCATAGGTTAAGAGATCAGGTGATAAAATATTCAATACATGAGGCTTCATTAATGGAAACACAGTGGTAACTAGCAATCCAAACTCCCAGGGTAATGTTTGAGGCATGGGCTTGAATTCCATCATGGCAGACGGTGAAATATGAATTCAATAAACTCAGAATTAAAAGTTAGCCTAATAGCAACCATGTAGCCATTTCATATAAATCCCTTTGATTCATTGTCCTCTAGGAAAGGAAATCTGCCATTCTCACATGGTCTGGCATTTATGTAACTCCAGACTCAGTAATGTGGTTGACTCCAAACTGCTGACTGAAATGGCCTAACAAGCCACTAATTTGTTTCACACTGCTACAAGAAAGGAATTGGAAGAGGTTGAACACCTGACAGTGGAGTAGCCACCATAAAGAATAATGCAGACACAGTTCTGTTGTCCAAGTAGGGACCACGTTACCAACATCTGAGTAATTGTGTCAAAACTGGGAGAGCTGTCCTACAACCCATCAAACAACAGTCTTAACATAGTTATCCTCACAGAACCATGCTTTACAAACAATATTCCAGATACCACTATCGCCATTCCCAGACACTGCCTGTCCAACTATAAGTGGTGATAAAGTGGCATGCAGTTGTAAAGCAGTTGTCCTGGGAATCTTCAACTTCAACTTTGGGTTTCATGAAGCTTTGTGTAATCAGGTCAAATTTGGGCAAGGAAACATTCTGCTGATTAGCTCATATGTCCAACACCAAGAGTGGCTTTAGCCGCACCATTACTTCCTGAGCTTATAGAGTCCTAAAGGGCACAGGTATGAGACTGAGACTGTGGCAGACAATGAAGGAAACAGGAGGAAAAAAATCTTACCCTTACCAATCAACTTGCTGTTGATGTGTCTGACAGTATCAGTAGGAGTAACCACCTCACAGTCCTTGCAGAGATGGAGTCCTGTCTTTGCATTGAGAATGCCCTCCATTGTGTTGTGTGGAACTACCACTGCACTAAATGAATTAGAGTTTGAAAAGATCTAGCAACTCAAAACTGCATAGTTTTGAGATGCTATAGGCCAACAGTAGCAGCAGAATTGTACTGAACCAAACTCTGGGCTGACATATCCCCTGTTCTACCATGACCCTGAAGCCAGGGGATTTACACTGGTTCAATGAAGTGTGCATAAAGGCATTTCAGAAGGAGCACCATGCACATCTAAAAATGAAGTGTCAAACTTCAAGTTCGAAGTACTTACATGCCAAATGCAGAAATAGCATGCTGAGTGATTCCACAACCAATAGATCAGATGTGGGTTCTGCAATCCTGCCAGGTCCAGTTGTGAATGGTGGTGAATCTTTTGTGGTAAGTGTTTGTGTCCACAACCAATGATTTGGGTTCAAAACAGACCAGCTGAAGAGAAGGCATAATTAGGAGTGATTTAAGATTTAGGTTTCTTTAGAACTCTGTTTATTGCATGTTAATACTAAATAATCTTATACATGATAACATGAGATATACCTGGCTCTAATCTTATAGTTGCATTATTAAGACACTATTCTCTGAACTCTATCTGTTCTCTATAATCTGGCATATCTAACTGTCAGTGCTACTTATGCCCAGTAGAGAGCAGCTCCATTATATCATCGTAAGATTGCTTCAGAATCCTAAAGCTCTCATACAAGAATGGACAATTGAGTGATTAACAGGAGATGGAGGCTCCTCAAATATCCCTATTCTCAATGAGGGGAGCCCAATCAATCAGTATAAAAGACAAGATGCATTTGCATCTTGCTTCAGCAGCAAAACAAATGATCCAGCTTAGTCTCCACCTGAGGTCCCCAGCCTTGGAGATGCTAGCCTTCAGCCAATTTGATTTAATCCCGACAATAACAAGGAATAACTGAAGATACTGGATGCTGCAATTAACAACATTGTAACAATAGTATGAAGGATTTGTGCTGCAGCCACACCCCAATGAAGCTATTCAAATACAGCTACACCATTTACCTGTCAATGGGAGGATTGCTCAGGTATGTCCAGCACACAAAAAAAAAATTCTATTTCAGCCCAGCCAACTGCTGCTCCATTAGCAAAGTGATGGATGGAGTCATTGACAGTGCTTTAAAATGGCTCTTGCCAAGTAAGAAATTGCTCACTGACACTCAGTTAACCCATAGAATCTGCTCTTCCATTCAATGAGATCATTGTTGATCTGAGGATCCTCAACTCCACTGTCCTGCTTTGTCCCTATTTACCTTTATTCCCTTACTAATGAGAAATCCATCTATTGCAAACTTGAATATACTTAATGACCGAACCTGGACTGCCCTGTGTGATAAAGAAATCCATAGATTGACTGTCATCTAAGAGAGAAAAATGGTCCTATATCTGTTTGATGCCCACAAGCAATCTCTCAACATCTACATTATCAAGCTCCCTAAGAATCTTACCGATTTCAATAAGGTTTCCTTCTAATTTCCAATGATTAAAGAAATTAACCTCGTAAACTTCTTTTCATAAGATTGTCCTGCAATATGCAGTATTAGCCTAGTGATCCTTCTCTGAATTGCCTCCAATGCCAGTATAACTTTCATTAGATAAGGGGCCCAAAACTGTTCGCAGTATTTCAGCTGTGGCCTGACAAGTTCTGTTAGCAAGACCTTCCTACTTTTATACACAATGCTGTTGTAAATAAATGCCAACAGTCCATTCTCCGTCTCTACTACCTGCTGAATTTAACTCTTTCAGAACCATTTCCCTACACAACAGTTCCAATGAACAGGACTTTCAGTTACGAAATAGACTGGAGAAACTGGGACAGTTTTCATTGGGGCAGACTGAGAGGTGATCTGATCGAAGTGTTCAAAACCTGTGGACAGGAAAAATAGGAGAAAAGATTCTCACAGGTGAAATGATTGACAATGAGAGGGTGCACATTTAAAGTAATTAGCAAAAGAAACAAAAGTGATAAAAAGAAAATGTTTACAGACAATGGGTGGGCAGTATCGTGGCTCAGGCTTCGCACTACTGCCTTATAGCACCAAGGACCCGGGCTTCCACATTGTAGTGCTTCCAAGAATGGTTAATTGCACTGCCAGGGAGGCTGATGGAAGCAGGCTTAATCAAGGTGCCCGAAAGGCAATTAAATGGTTATTTTAAAAAGAAACAATGTGAAGGATGTGAAGAGGATACAGGGGAATGGTACTACATCAAGACTCTCATTTGAATAGTTAACACAAAATGATGGGCCAAGCAACCTCGTGCTGAAATAATTGTGATTCTTCTGTGACAAAACTTGTGAAAGTAATAATTTTCAACAGTTATTTCAAATTTAGTTTTAAGGGGTGTCAGTTTCTATCCATATGAGGAGGTGCAATTTATTTTCATAACGCTTAGGTATTCAATTTCACATCCCAATTATGTTGTCAGGGAGGGATATCAAGAGGTGACAAAACATTCCCATGAGAGGGACATGACCACTGAGTCCTGAACATTTGCATCATGGAAATGTCAGTGAGCCATTGCAAGCAAGACCTGAGATTCGTGTATAAAGAAGCATTCAAGGAAAATAGACAACAAGCAAAATATGACCAGGAGCCAACAAATATAAAAGTAGAAACAGAAATAATATGAATGATTCCAGTATTGGTTTTAAATGTTGTAAAGTAATTTAGTTCAAGTTGTCGATTGACTTATTTCTGTTTTTCTTTCAAAGATTAGATTAGGTTCCCTACAGTGTGGAAACAGGCCCTTCGGCCCAACCAGTCCACACTGACCCTCCGAAGAGTAACCCACCCCGACCCATTTCCCTCTGAATGATGCACCTAACACTGTGGGCAACTTAGCATGGCCAATGCACCTGGCCCGCACATCTTTGGACTATGGGAGGAAATGTGAGCACCTGGAGGAAACTCACGCAGACACGGGGAGAATGTGCAAACTCCACACAGACAGGTGCCCGAGGTTGGAATCGAACCTGAGACCCTGGTGCTGTGAGGCAGCAGTGATAACCACTGAGCCACCCCTATTATTACTAATGCCTAAGGTATTATTGCTTCTAATTTCCTATTTGTATTTTCCCTTATTCCTTCTGTTTTATGTCTTTCCTATTTATTGTTTGTTGACAGACCTCATGAAGTGCCCTGAGGTGCTATCCACAAGCCCGTTATGTGCAAACCATACTGTAAACAAGATAAGCTAACAGCATCAAAAATGGGCTTTCGATCGTTTTTTTGAAAACATTCTTCGTATATTTGATCTTTATCTTTGTTGACAGAGCTTACAATGTTTCTTTGAGCATGACATTTTCATTGAGGAAGTCAAAATGAGAATATTTTCCACCTCAGATTATCTGCAGCAAATTGTTCCTGTTTGCTGCACTAAGTGCTGGAGTTTTGTGATGTACAAAAGATGTTGCCGACTTTTAACGTGTGTGGGCAGCATTAGGATGGAAGTCCCTCACCCCCATTTTGAACAGATCCTATTTTTGCCAGCAGGACATGGATGGGAAACACAATCTTAGTAGGACCATGTTAACTTAATGTTGATTTAGAAAAAGACCTCATTTTTGCTGATACAAAGGCTTTAACTAGAAAGGTGAGAGTCACAAATTGACCAAGTCAATGCAATACTCTTGTAGAGTGGGTGAGGTTCATTTAACTGTCACAACCTGACATTTCTTAAGTCCCTCTTAAGTTTGTGTTTTTAAAAAACATTCTCTACCACTGAGAGTTGAAGAAAGTCCTCTGTTGGAGTGTTTTGATTGATAGGTTATCTGTCACAATTTAGAAAATAATATCTGGCCATGCAGTTTCAATAGAGTTCATTGTGAATATTTTCTTTACCAGATATTACTATGTTATCATGAATAAATGGCTGGCTTTCAGAAACTAAAGTTACATCAACAGAAGTTCTGAATTTTCAGTTCAAAGAGGCGATTCAATTATTAGCTGTTTTTAATGTGTGGTCTGAATTTTGGTTGTTTTTGTAAGAGAATAACTCTTGAAGACTTCATCGAGTCCCTACAGTGTGGAAGCAGGCCATTTGGCCCATTGAGTTCATCCTGATATTTTGAAGAATAGCCTACCCAGACCCACCCCACTACCCGATCACTGTAATTCCTATGACTAATCCACCTAACCTATACATCTTTGGACAATGTAAGGAAACCCACGCAGACACAGGGAGAGTGTACAAACTTCACACAGACAGTCACCCAAGGCTGGAACCGATCCCATGTCCCTGGTACTATGAGGCAACAGTGCTAACCATTGAGCCACTGTGCCACTTGGTGCTTTAGAAGTTTGGGAAGGTCTTTATGAATGGGGGATTTTGTTTTTTTTTTGTGCATGTGATGTCCTAGATTGAGAGAAGTCTTTTTTCTTTCATTTCTATATGGTTCTTAATATCTGTCCAAGGTGGGCACTTGTTAAGTGGCAATAGACATGACACTGGGGACATGTGAGGGGTGAGCGGAGTGAGTCAGTGAGCATGGAGGTAGCAGTGGCCATAAGTGAAGAGGTGAATGGATGTGAGGTATGATGGCCTAGATAACCAACAGCTTCTGAATGGGTTAGGATAAAGTTACAGAGAACTAAAGCATCCTTATAACCTGCACACTTCAGCTCCATTATCCATTTGTGCTCTGCTTCTGGTGTCACAGCTCCATACAGTACCTCATAATGAAGATCATATGATTCAGGGACCACATTTACTGAGGCAGTGTAAAGACTATCTTACTATTTTTCTGCATTTTTGATTGTGGCCTGAAATGAGAGAAATAATGATTTAAAAATCTAATGATTGTGAAAAGAATAACTGCACTCTTTAAAAGCAAGCTAGCTGACACTCTTTTTAAGTGTTTTCTACATTATTGTCCAAATGGGTGGGGTGGGGGTATGTTTATGTATGGACAGGCTGGTGTCAAGGGGTTGGCCAAAACAAGATTTGGCCAGCAACATGTAGCTGATTGGTCTATGGCATTGTGACTGGTTGACAAAGGCCTTGTGCCTGCCAATAGCTCTGTGAATGGCCTGCAGTTAGCTGAACAGCTTGTTAGTGTGAATGATTAACCAGAGACCATCACAACTCTGGAAAAGAAGGAGCTGTCCTTCCTTTGTCCTTTTGTCAGTGATAAAAATTTCCTGAAGTCTGAAATGTGTTGTTTGGAACCAGGGTCAGTTGGATCTTATTGAGTATGTGATGCTTGATTGGGGTTGTTAACCTGGGCCTGTCAGGGAGCCCTGGCTGACAGATATAAACAGGGGATTCAGAAGGTCTCCTCAGCCTCGGGACTGGTTTTGAGCTGGCTGGTCAGAACCCATGTACTGTACACACAGAAATAAAGGGTGACTTGGTGACAGGATGCCAGCCTTTGTGCAGTTATTTCAGAAGAAAGTAAGTTCATTTTTCCTCATCAGTTGTTGTAAGCAGTGGCTTTTAACGAATATGTTGGATATTATTTCATTTGTGAACGAGTTTCTCTGCCTCTCCTGCAAGTAACAGGACTTGAAGAAGGAAGATGGAATAGTGGATTCTGACAAGCCAAAAAAACCATCTCCATGAACTCCATGGACAGGGAGCATTGGACTACCTTCCCAATCTTTCTCTCCACCAATAACTTACTTTTTTTTTGTCTGTCTCTGTGTGTAACGAGATTTATGAAAGGTCTCGAGTTTTTACCAGTTGGAGTTATACACCAATGGTTCATAATTGTTGCCTGTAGCAAGAATATATTAATCTGTAACAAATAGTAATTATTGTTAAGTATAGGCATCTGGCCTTTGTCAAACTAAAACACATGTACATTTGGGAATTTTGTGTATTTTTATAAAATCTTTAACTTTTGAAATGACTTTTGATGTTGATTTCCAGCCACTACCCCAGTGGAGGGGTAACAGACAGTCCAAATAATCTCAAAACCTCACTGCACAAGCTGTTCTCATTGGTAGTAAAAATCCAGACTTAATTGCGCTAAGTAACAATTTCCAATACCATCTGACAGATTTGTTCTTTAGAATAATTGTGCTGTTACCTTTTTCCCTATTTGATTTGATTCCCTGTAGAGTAAGGTGCATGCTCAACATTCTGAATACAATTTTGGAAACAATGTAATACAAATTGGTTCCATTAAAGTACTGTATAGCTATTCATCATCTCAGCAATGTTTAAATTTCCTATCCCTGTAATCTCCCTCTCACTTCTCAAAGACATTAACGAATGATAGGATTACAGTTTTGCACATGCTAATGTTCACCAATAACTTGACCAAGTGATAGTTTGGACCTAAGATCTGTAGTGAGTTAATCTTGACTGACTGTCCAGTTATTGAGGACATCTTGGTAAAGCCCAGTCCTGCTGTGAAATGCTGTTTACTTACTGGCAGACATCATTGCAATTCAAACATCCTTGTCTCACTAATGTCCTTGTTAGCCCAAAGCTTCTGAAGCCTAAATCAGGAGAGACCACGGATGAAAAATGGGATATTACACAACTCGGTTTCACATTGAATGATGTTTTTACTAACAGGAGTAGGTTCATTCTGTCTTTATGGAATAGTTTATATTTTTCCATGTGATACAGCATAAAGCATTGCCAATAGGGCATCTTATTTTAGCCGAGGAGATATACATAAGGCCAAGCCACTCAAAAACCATTTATGAGCTTACAGGAGGTCTCTTGCTTTCTCCACATTCTTAGTTTCCACTTAGCTTTACACCAGAGTAAAGCACTAAGATCCCTGTGCATACATCAGTTTAAAAAGCACAACATGCAGTGTATCACAGCTGTTAACCATGACCCAACTGAAATGCTGCAGCTCACATCATTCTGTACACGAAACCTGCCTGTTATGTTTTGCAAAAGACAGGAGGCCAAAGCAATCAAGAGCAGCAGGAGCTTTATTATAGATGTTCACTCTAGAAGGTAACAAGCTAGACTCAGCTGGTTGCGTTCAAAATGGCTGAAGATGTCATCATGATGCTACGTGATCAGCTTCTTAAAGCGACAGTCCAATGTAATTGAATAAATATACAACATCCCTTACTCTTTACATTCGATGTTCCTGCAATGAAAACATTTACAATCACATCTACACACAGTCAGTAGGTAAGGCGTTTCAAAAGACATTGATCACTATGTGGCTGTAGGCATGCCACAGGCATTTGTTTATTCTTTGTGTTCCTTTTAACCTCTGGTGTTTTACGTATACTAAGAACATCATCTGTCATTGTCTTTTCTTGAGATGACCAAATATTTAGAATATCGTACAATGTTGTGGTATCCTCTACCATGGCACTGTCTTCAATTACAGTTCTATTCCGACAGTTTTATCCAGATCTTTGTTTGGTACAGTTATTGGTGAATCTTCAATTAACCATAGTCTCTTGTACATTCATTCAGTTTGCCAAGAGTTGACCTCATGTCTTCTCCAACCTACATCACCTCTTGTCTGTATGGTGGTAGGAGATTGGTCCATACTGTGTTACAATGATGGCTGGTACATACTTCTTGCTAGGGGTTTAGTTCTTTGTCAACACTTCTTGACCTTTTTAGAAAATGAAATATTTGACCTTGTCCTTTCATTAGAAAACCTGATTCTGTTATTTCCTGGCAACAATGTCATTTGTCATATGCGGTTTCAGCAAATGAAATCATGTGCATCTAACACTTTGCTCTGAGCAGTGACTAGAACATTGAGTCATTGAATAGGTTGTGATCCAGTATGTTAACAAAAATCAGCTCAGTGATCCTCATTCTCAAGTTAATTTTAAGGAATGTTTCATTTTCTGAACAAACCTTCCTGCCAAAACATTTGT
This sequence comes from Chiloscyllium punctatum, assembly GCF_047496795.1. Lineage (NCBI taxonomy): Eukaryota > Metazoa > Chordata > Chondrichthyes > Orectolobiformes > Hemiscylliidae > Chiloscyllium > Chiloscyllium punctatum. The sequence goes on along the minus strand of NC_092780.1, from coordinate 27,911,323 downwards.
GGCTGGGCGATAGGGAGATGATTAGATATGTTGAATAACATTCTCCTTGAGATGGTCAGTAAACGTTTATGATATAAACTACAGACATTAGTGCTTGTAACAAGATCAGTCAGGTGGACATCATGGAATATGAGCTTCCTGATTGGTTCTGTTAAATTGGTCCGATCAAGGATTCCTGGCTGACAGATATAAACAGGAGATAACATCAGACATCCTGACTCTCTGGGAATTGAGGAGAAAGTGAGAACTGCAGATGCTGGAGATCAGAGCTGAAAATGTGTTGCTGGAAAAGCGCAGCAGGTCAGGCAGCATCCAAGGAACAGGAGAATCGACATTTCGGGCATAAGCCCTTCTTCAGGAAGAAGGGCTTATGCCCGAAACATCAATTCTCTGGGAATTGACTCTAGTGTGGCCATATCGGAGTCTAGGATATTCCATGTGTAACGAAGGGTGACTTGGTGACAGGATACTGGCCTCTGTAGAGTAGTTTCAGTGGCAATGAGAGAAAAGCATTCTCCTGAACAAACTCGCTCACAACAGTCGTTTTTGAGTTGGGGTAAGCATTTCTGGCGTCATGCTGTTACTTGGGAAGCTTGTTTGACCTGGTTGTTGAAGACTGGGCTTAGGATGTCGATAGAATGCATTATTTCTTCCAGGCAAATCTTAGGAGCTTCACTTTCCATGAGGCACCAGATACTAAAACCTTTCAACAATTGACAGATTTAATTAAGGAATATTACAACCCAAGCCGCTTCTAATTTTGAGATGCTGTCATTTTTGCTCGGCAATTCAAGAACCAGGGGAATCCGTGTTGATATTTTTGATGAGGTTAAGATGACTGACAGAGGTTTAATCCTTAATGAGATGCTGAGGGACTGGTTCATATGTGGGGTTGATAGTGTAAGCATGCAAAAGCACCTACTAGCTAAAGCCCAACTGGACTTCAAACAGGCAGTACAACTGGCTTCATCATTGGAAAATGTGGCAAGTGGAGCATTTGAACTGTAGGGTATTCCAATGAAAATGGACTCCCTTGCCAATCCAACTGAGCTTCAGCAATACCACAGGAGCGAAGGCAATTGCATAGCCTCACTCAGGACATATCCTGAACAGAGGGACTTGAGGTCAGCCCACAGCAAAACTCCAAAAGCCAAGCCTCAACCAAACAATTTAAGCATTCTTCAGGTCCAGGTCGGCAAACCATTGTAGTTGCTGCTGGGATGTAGACCGAGACAGCAGAAGAGTCCCACGAGACCTAAATTGAGTAAGAAAACTTGTGGACAACAATCCAGGAGACTGCACACCTGGAAAGTCTACCTACATCTGGTTGAGAACAATTAAATTGCTTTGTAACATCCAACTCAGAACCAATCAAAATTAACATTTGGTTAAATGTTCGTCCGTTTCTTACGGAGACCGATACTGGTGCAGCTGTATCAGTGATTACAGAACCAGACTTTAACAAAGTTCACTTTGGCTTCCAACCCTTAAGTCTACACTTGCCTTTGGCTAGGTTGAGAACCTATACCAGGGAACCTTTACAGATTAAGGGCACACCATCAGTTCCAGCCTCTTATGAAAAGCAGCTGATTCGGTTGACAGGGATTAGAGTAAAAGGTTTGGGCCCAAGCCTGATGAGGCGAAATTGGTTGAGAGAGATTCACTTTGATTGGCTGAACATTTTTTGATTAAAAAATGAGTCCTTGAGTGAAGTCCTAATTAAATACCTGCAAATCTCCCAGAATGGTCTAGGGAATGACCATAGGATGTAAGGTCACCTTGCATGTTGACCAGGAAGCAATTCCACAATTTTGCAATGCCCACTCAGTGCCATTTGCCCTATGGTCAAAAGTACAGTCAACAATCAGGAAGCTGGAAATCAAAGGATTCATCAAACCAGTACAGTTTGAGGAATGGGCATCATCAGTCATACCAGATTGCCTTTGTGGGGATTTAAAAAAAACAGTCAACTGCTTTTTGCAGCTGGATAACTACCCATCTCTCATATAGAGGACATACACACAAAGTTGGCAGGAAGTCTGTCCTTTACAAAGCTGGAGATGAGCCAGGCGTACCTGCAATTGCAGTTAGATAAGGATTCCCAGAAATCTGCTGAGATCAATAGCCAGAGGGTTTGTACCAAAATGACACTGCCATTTGGGGTATTGTCAGCCTGTGTAATTTTTCAGCAGATGTTGGATAACATTTTGCAAGGTCTACCCCAGGTCATCATTTATCTATACAACATGCTAGTAACTGCGAAGACCAATAAGGAGCCCTTAGAGTACTTGGACATAGTCCTTAAGATGGTTCTCCCAGGCAGGCGTATGCCTTAGAAAGGAAACAAAGTGACCTACTTGGGCTACAGATACAACAAGACTGGATTATACCTGTTGGGAAATAAAGTGAAAGCAATCAAATGTGCCCTGGCTCCCATGTCTGTACCTGAGCTTAGGTCTCTCCTTGGGCTGATGAATTATTATGGAAAGTTCATACATAACCTGGCCTCCACCTTTACATCAACTCTTTCTTATGAAAGGGTAGCCTTGGAAATGGTTATGTAGCCAAGCCATAGCTTTCATTGAAGTGAAGAAACAGCTATCATACTCTAAGGTATCGGCACACAATGGTCCCAAGCAAAATCTGGTATTGACATGTGATGCCTCTCTGTGCAGCATCAGGGCAGTAATAGCTCATAGGTGACAAAATGGACAGGAATTCCCAGTAACATATGCTTTGGCTAATGTAAAGTGGAAATACGCCCAGATAGAGAAAGATTGTTTGGCGGTCATATCGGAGTCAGGAAGTTCTGCCGAAATCTTTACGGACAAAAATTTATCATAATAATGGACCACAAATCCCTACTCAGTCTACGTAATGATGACAAGGAAGTGCCATCCTTAGCCTCAGGCTGAATTCAGTGGTGTGCTCTAATGCGCAGTGAATATAATTACAAGTTGGACTGCTGCCTGGGAGGCCATGTAGCGAATGCAGATGCAATGGGTCACCTCCCACTGGCAGATTTGGAAGAGTTTGCAATGGTTTTAAATTTTCTGGACACACTTCCAGTCACAAGGAGAAAGTGATGACTGCAGATGCTAGAGTACCAGAGTTGAAAAATATGGTGCTGGAAAAACATAGCAGGCCAGGCAGCATCCGAGGAAGATTCCTGAAGAAGGGCTTATGCCCGAAACATCGATTCTCCTGCTCCTTGGATGCTGCCTGGCCTGCTGTGTTTTTCTAGCACCACATTTTTCACCACTTCCAGTCACAGCTAACAATATCAGACTTCAGTTACAGAAAGATTTGGACCTAGCAAAACTAAAACAGCTGGTGGTGATGCGGGAAACCAAAGAACTATCATAAGCAGAACCGAAACCTTTTTGGACCTGGACAGACCAGCTCACTATAGAGGATGGCATTTTATTATGGGGAGCAAGGTGATTGTCCCGAGCAAAGGTCATTGCCGAATACTGGCTGAACTCCACCAGGGTCATCCAGGGGTTTCCAAAATGAAGTTATGTTTGATGGCCAGAATAGGAAAGAGACATAGCCATGTTGGTGGGGCAGTGCCTAGGATGCCAACAAGGACAATCATTCCCACCAGCAGCTCCCCACACTCTTGGAATGGCCAGGTAAACCTTGGGCTTGGTTACAAGTTGACTATCATAAGCAGAACTGAAACCTTTTTGGACCTGGACAGACCAGATCACTGCAGACCAAGATCCTTTCTTGGGCTCAATTTCTTGGGCTAGAGTTCATTAGTCAAACACAGGGATGATGATAGAACAACTGCATGCATCTTTTGCAGTGCATGAACTCCTGGAAGTGTTGGTTGGAGATAACGGGCCACCATTAGACAAAATTGAATAAATGTGAGCTGATAGTACCAATGCCCATCTCTGCATACAGCTTGCTGCAAGAGAAGGTGTTCCTCTATGAAGCCCAAATATTGTGGTCAATGGTCTATTATCTGTCAATAAGGTAAATTTCCAGCCTTATAGGTTTTGCAACCATCCAATGCCAATAATGATTCCCAGAGGTTCTATCTGTGCATAATTCCTTTCTACATTGTTTAACAATCTTGATGCAAAAGCTATTGGCTGCTCTTCACCCTTGGGTAAGATGTAAGAAATTACTGTTCCCAGTCCCTACTGTAATGCATTGCATGCAACAGCAACATTGGGTAAAAATGGGTCAGGACTTTGGACTTTGAACTTTGGACTTTGGACTTTAACAAATAAAGCCCATTTGTCTTGTGAAAAGGCTCATTCGTATTGATCTGCACACTTGCAATTTGTTTTGGAGTAATAAATTGTGCAATGGCTTGCGAATGGATGCAAGATTTGGGACAAACCTGTCATTGTAATTTATCAAGCTCAAAAATGATCATAACTGGTTTACATTTCCAGGTGCTGGACAAATCTTCAGACTGACCGTATAACGGACCAATCACGATGATGCAATCCCTTAAAGGCACCACTTCACCTGTGTTATTAGCATAATTTTTCAATGGTGTAGTGTAGCATGGCTGAGCTGCTTCTGATAAACACATTAAGAAATCAATTAAACCACCCTTCCAGGATCTGCCTCCATTCTAACTGGTTTGCACTCAGTAGAGAAGTGACCCAATATTGTTTGGTGTCACCAGCAATGACCAGTGTATTTAATAACAAATCCGCTTCAGACTGAGAGTCTGGGCTTTTCTCATGCCCTTTTTGTACTGTGTAGGATTTCTTCCTACTCTTTGGTTTCTGTACTTTTACTGAATGTTGTTCATATTTCTTCCAAAAATATATCTGTTCAATATGCCCTTTGTTTTGACAGTTTCTGCATACAGCATTTTTATACCAGTAATTTGTTGCTGCGTGACTTGTTTTTCCACACTGATAGCAGTTTTGAATCTGCATTGGTGCTTGTTGCTTAGCTGCCATTTTGTGAACTCTCTTAGTCACTATTTTATGAACTCTCAAGCTTGAGCTTAGCTGTTGAACTTCTTTGGCTGCAAGATCCACCAAAACTGCTTTCTTCAAGTCTAGGTTCCTTTCCATCAGTAATCTCTCCTGGATTTCTTCATTCTTAAACCACACACCAATCTGTCTCTAATAGCATCATTTAAGTTGTCTCTGAATTTACAGCATTCTGCTAACATCTTTAAAATTATTGTGTCCTGAGAGATAGATTCGCCATCACACTGGTTGCATTTGGGGAACCTGAACCTTTTAGCGATCACCAATGATTTTGGTGAAAAATGGTTCTGTGGGACTCATACAATTTCTTCATAGGTTTTGGAACCTAGATTAGCTGGAGGTTAAACATTTTCCCCCCTATTGTACTCAGGAATGCAGAGATGCATCTATCTGCTTCAATTTTGTTCATTTGAATAAAATCATGAAATGTTCCTGTTCAGGAGTTCCAGCTGTCTGTATTTTCATCATGTCGTCAAGATTTGCTAGCATCTCCTGTTTAAATGAGAAGGTCCTACCTCGCATGACATACTACAAAAAGTTCAGCACTACCTTGCTTTTTCCTATTTCAGACTTAACAGCTCGTTTTCTTTTTCCACGTTCACACTCCCAGCTGAAACCATTTGCCTTTCTGAGAAGCATTTGTTACTCGAGTGTTTCTTCATGGTGGAGCATTTGGGGAGCTACTTGTGTACTGTTGACATTTTTCCTGGGGTGAATTCTTTTTTATTTCCTCTTCTGACTGAACCTGCTTTGGTACAGCAATGGAACCTTTCAATTTCTTGTCTTTTTATCAAAATGCCTTATTAGACTCACAATTCATTTTTTTGTTTCTTCTTCTGTTACGTTTCACGAAGGCATGGAAAGCTAAATTGTTTAACAGCAGCAGGAGTTTTTTGTGTACAAGGTGTTTCCTCTGGGATCCAAGAGGCTAGATTCAGCTATTTCCATCCAAAATGGCCAATTATGTCATCATGACACCACATGATCAGACTCTTAAAGTGACAGACCAACATACTTCTATAAATACACAACAGTCTCCTTGTCAAACTTCACTGGGATTTTGTCCCACAGCAAATTGATTATAGCATCTGCATTCTCACCTTTCTTGACCTCATCAAGCAAGATCTCCTCCAAATATAAATCCTTGTTTCCCTGACATTGGCCATCCACAAGCCCTTACTTCTTTTCTTGCCCACTTCATTATAGTGACCACTCCTTTTGCTATAATGCTGTAATTCCTTCCCTCAGTAACTCTGGAATTTCATCCAGCTCCTTGTTTCCATGATCCTTTGTAGGACTAACACCCCCAACAAAAACTGTACTGAAAATGAGAGGGTTTTTGAAGACATGAACAGATAGCTCCTTTCAGACAAGCCCACTTGCTCAGAGAGTAGAACCGGTGAATTTACACACAGGTGATCATTTTAAAAGTTAAAACAGTAAACATTTTTTCAGAAAATTCAGATCATTATTATCCTACTTGAGCGCAGATTGGTCTTTGATATAAATATATCATATCGCAAACTCTAGCATGCAATGAATTTTATCATTGATCCCTTGAACTGAATTATTCAAACCTTGTGTTTGAAAAATTGTAAACAATTCTGTGCACTTATTACTGACATGCTGAATATTTCCTCTGTTCATCTGTATTGTTCCCATATGGGTTTAATACACATAAGTAATCATTTTCTTCTGCACACAAATGTTTATTTTGATGAAATAAATGTAACTGCAAGCAAACAATGTGTATTCACAGAACAAAGGAGAAAGAATAAGCCTTTCAACCCAAAGGCCTGTTCAGCCATGCAGTGGCTGATCTGTATCCTAATTTCCCCTCCCTGCCTTTGCTCCAGATCTCTTAAATTCTGGCGAGCAAAAATTTATGGATCTGAGTTGTAGTTAATAATTAAGATTGCACTGATTACTTTTGCGCAAGACTAACCCCACAACGCTGTCTGCCTCCATCCACCTCCTTCAATATTAACCCCTTTCACCAGTGACACATAGTGGCCAGTAGTGTGTGTCATGTATGAGATGCGCTACATTACCCAACCCAGGCTTCTTCAACAGCACCTTTCAAACTAATATCTGTCATCTAGAAGAAAAGGTCAGCATATGCATGGAAACACCATCCGACACAAGAATCACTCCAATTCACACAACATCCTGAGCTGGAACTATTGTTGTTTCTTCACAGTTGCTGAGTCAAAATCCTTGAACACCCTTCCGACGAGCCTTGCACCCCAAGGTTTCCAGCTGTTCATGAAGGCAGCTCACGACCACTTTTTCGCGGACAATTAGGAAGGGGTAAAAAATGATGTCCCAACCAGCAATGTCCATTCTTCATGAATTAATTTCCATGAATGATTTTTTTAATACTCTTCAACAAGTCTGTCCATAAAGAATCGATTCCTAACTCCTCCGTTTAATAGCATGACCCTGACTTTAAAGTTATATCCTTTTTAAGAATTCATCTCACACCCCTTGGAGAGATACGTTTCTCTTTATCTACCCTAACAATTCCTTTATCTTAAAAATCGGAGTTGTTACCCTTCAATTTCCTATATTCCGGGGAGTTATGTCTGATTAACAAACCATTAAATTTTAGGAAGACTGATTAAAGATTGATGTAAAAGAATGCTTTTTTAGGACTTTCCTAAGGGAGGAAAGCAAAATAGAGTTGAATAGAAGCTGGTAAACGGGCTGTATTTCAGAACTCAAGGCTTAGTTCATGGCAGAGTAAAAACGTACAAATGGTAGCGTAAAAAGAGTATAGATAAAGACAAAATTGCCATAAGTCTTACCAGACCATGGGGCTGCTCTCTCAGTACAGAGAGATGACTGACTGGTGGCGGTGATTCAACTTGATGGTCACCATGTCTCATGCAGGGGGAGACGTTGAGAAGGAGAGTCCTTCATGGTAACCTCAACCATTGAGGGCATTAAATCTACACTGTTTGTGGATAGCATATCTCAGCTGACTGACCCCCAGGTGAAGAGAGTGGGACATGAACAAAAGACCAAAGTTGGAGGAATGCGGGGTTCCTAGAAGCTGGTCTGCTTCAAGGGAGACAAGACAATTGAGGAATTTCAACAGAAGGATGAGAATATGAAGTTTAGTTTTTGGCACCTCAGTACATTAGCAGACACAGGAACATGTTACAAGGTTGACATTGGCAGGAACAAGATGGATATTCTTGGAATGTATGCATATTATTGAGAGTAAAGACGGGAGAAGACTATTAGTAAAGCTACAGTCCGAGGTGATAAACACACAAAGTAAGGTATATAGCTGAAGATAGACTGATGCTGGGTAGCAACATCTGACATTATTGATTTGGATGTTTCTAGCTACATAAGCATTCATTAAAATAAATCCTTACTCATTTCGATAGTCATCAAATATTAATGACAGAAGCAATAGTGTAAAAATTTCCATGTATCATTGAGAAGAATAGTGGCAAAATATTAGAGCTTATAAATTCAAAGCTGTTGCTATAATCAAATATCTTACATTGTTACCATTGCATTGATAACAGATAACTTTAAAGATGTGCTGAAAGCTTATAGTTGAAGGTAAGTTTCAAACTGTGAACATCTTCATTGCAAAAGTTATGAAACTTTGCCTATTTTTCATTCTCTTCAGCTGGCTTCCCTTTTCAAAGTACAATTTAAAGATTGTACTTTGGGAATGCCATCGATAGAATGAACGTGATGCTCTGAGCCTCCCAGCATGGCATGGTGACCTCATTGGCATGGTGACCTCCTGGCATAGCATGGTGACCTTCCAGCCTCCCAGCTTGGCATGTCACCAGCATGGTGTGCAGCCAGGGCCAGGTGCAAACTGGAAGCTAAATGTCAGCAGAGTGTGCTGTATTAAACTCTTAGCAAGTTTTGAGAAGATTTGTAGCTCAGGTTGAGGTTCTGGATGAAGGTTTACTCGCTGAGTTGGAAGGTTCATTTTTAGATGTTTCGTCACCATACTAGGTAATATCTTCAGTGAGCCCCCAGAAGAAGCACTGTTCGTGTTTCCTGCTTTCTATTTATATGTTTGGGGTTTCTTGCGTTGGTGATGTCATTTCCTGTTCTCTTTCTCGGGGAGTGGGAAATAGGGTCCAAGTCAATGTTTAAAACTGTGTTGCTGGAAAAGCGCAGCAAGTCAGGCAGCATCAAAGGAACAGGAGAATCGACGTTTCGGGCATAAGCCCTTCTTCAGGAAACTGCTGCGCTTTTCCAGCAACACATTTTTAAGCTCTGATCTCCAGCATCTGCAGTCCTCACTTTCTCCAAGTCAATGTGTTGACTTTGACCCCATTTACCACTTCCTGAGAAAAAGAACAGGAAATGACATCACAATAGGAAATGATGTCACCACAGGAAATGACATCACCAACCCAAGAAACCCCAAACATATAAATAGAAAGCAAGAAACATGAGCAGTGCTTCGTCCGGAGGCTCACTGAAGATATTACGTAGTATGGTGACGAAATGTCTGACAATGAACCTTGTAGCTCAGCAAGCAAACTTACATCGAGTACTGAACTCATTTCTGTAATGCTGGACATTTTATTCTGTATTGTCTAAAATCTTGTAACAAAATAATCTATACCTAGCTACTTTTGTATCTAAGTTGGTGCTGTAATTGGTAACGTATAAACTTTTCACTATACACATTGAGTATACAACACAATAAAAGTTATTCTATCCTATTCTCTTTCATAAACTGAATGAGACAATTATCATATAGACAGCGACTCAGTTTTGGTGGTGGTCTCCTCAAATCCACTTGTACCCATTGCAGTCGTCTCTTTGTATGGTTTGCAGCATTTTGGATATCCATGTCAGTGACAGTTGTGAACCTGAGCATGACTAAATATACTAACCAAGGATTAATTGAAGTTCAAAATAGGTTCTTGAATGGTATAAATTCAGCTGAATAACATTTGATTTTACTGTTTTTAGTCAGTGAACTAAAAGGGTCTTTTCCTACCACACAACAAGCTATATATTGGAGAGGCAAATTAATTATTAATGCATTGTGGCAAATAACTGTGCTGAGGATCCATTTATATATCTTATGTTGGGGGCAAGACAAATGGACAGAGGAATTTTAATGCCAAATGTTCTGTAAGTCATTTACTTTCATGAGTGAGCAAAGTAAAGTTCACCGAAGCGATGAAGGCATAGGGAATGGGAAGATACCTTTTAAGATAAGTCAAATATACTGTTATATGAAGTGAGTACCTGCTAAAAATAGACATGACATGAAGTCATGCCTGCCACTTACTTGTATTGTTCATCATGAAAAACGAACACATATTAGGAGGATATCCAAATTGGGTACTTGCCACAGATGCGAAATCTCGATGGGAAACTTTGTATGCAACAGCAACTTAGAAAGAACGTGCATGTAAAAAGTATCTCTTTCATTTGTTACAAGCTGTATGTGGCTGGACTCCTGCAGTTCTAATCCATTTTAACTGCTGTCTCTCCTACCTGTGTATTATCTGCATTGCTATTATCCCCACAAAAAATCCATAGTTTGTCACGATCACAGCCATATAAAAGGTGATCTAAAATTTGAAGACTCTTTCAAAGCCATTGTGTTCATGTTGTCCTATAAATGATGATTGCACCAAACACACAATTCACCTTGAATACAAACACCCTCATACAAATAGAAACAGGGCTCAAAAGTACCATTGTTTTTAAAATTCTGAATTTTTTTAAGAATCTAAGAACCCACTGTTAGTCAGGCAGGTCAGCATTTTCCATCACTTTTAGTATTTCTGCCAGGCACTAAGGTAACCATACACATTGGAGCTCTGTGTAGCAACATAGAATAGGTGACAATGGGAAGGTCACTGCACAGATAAGGAAAATAAAATGGGGCTTACCAGACATTGTGCGAACACTTCTGCTAAGAGACAATACAGTGGGAATATCCAACATTATTTAAAATTGTGTTCTCAGTGGTGAACATGATAACCAAGTATCAAATGATCTGTAAGAAATGAGAAAGTGACCTGCCAAAGTGATGGCTCGTTACAGATTTCCGTTGAAATGCAGTAAGGCTATTCAGTGCCGGCTTTACAGATGCTAATCAGTCCGTAAAGATGGTCAGAAGAATATATGGTGGGAAGTTGCGTAATGCCACTCACTATATTGGGAAATAGAAAGTTGAAAGTAGTGTCTGTATCTAAGACAGGTCTTTGACCTCTTCCATGTCCAAAGAAGAATCTGAATCCCTGTTTTAAAGATACCCACTACAAGACTTTTTGCCTTAGAATCAGTTGCACTCAGTCCATCAGATTTTGAGACTAACTGCTTCCAGAACAGTAGTTTTAAACTCGACATACCTGAAGCAAGCAGGAATGCCTCTTCCAGCCACACCTTTAAAGAACTCAGCTGGTGCAACTTTTGCTGATGTTTACATGTTAGCTGCATGCTGACTGAGCTATAACACTTTTAGTTAATGGCGAGACTGCACACCAATTAGAACAATGTAATTGGAGTCAATTATCCCTTGCAATCTTGGAAAAGCAGGTCTTTCAAAAGAATGCAGCTCCTTGTGCTGCTGATCAGCAGCGAATATTGTGAAGATATTGACTCAACTTGACAACATATCAACAAGCTTCTTGTCACATCTTTATCGAAACTAGCTGATAATAGTATTTCAATAGTGTTGGCATGGAAGGAGACGGACTCTTAAATATTAGGAGCTGGGGTGAGTAGTGAGATAGCTGTAAGGATGGTATGTTATGAAGGTATTCCTGAAACAAATGCTGTCTTTTTGAGACGATCTCCCTGCAAAGTTTCAGCGTTCTAAAACTCTTCAGTCATTGTAGCTAGGCCAGTGGACCACTATCATTGAATGCAGTACAGAGACACTGCTTACATATGTACACGATGAGGGGCCAACCTCCAAACCCTCATCAATGCATTCACAAAGGCAAATGAGAAATCGACCTGAATCCAAATGCCTGGAAGGTAAAGGTCCTTTGTCAACCTGCTCCTGTCTCACAACATTACCTTCAACGATCAAGAGCCACTGGAAATGTCGATCAATTCCCAAACTTTGGGTGCCTCCTTTCAGCAAAGGCAAACCTCAATGACAATACTTAATATGGTCATCTGTAGAAAAATATTTGGTAACAAGAACCTTAACCCTGGCAACAAGATAATGGTCTATAGGACAGTGGTGTTATCAGGCCTCCTATTCATTGTAAACAAGGATAACGTACAGTAGTCATCTGAAATTGCTTGAGAAAGATTGCCAGCGACGCCTCCACAAAATCTTGCAAATCCACTGGCAGGGTACTCAGTGTCTTCTCTTAGGACAATATCCCAGTAAGAAGAGTCTAGTTACGATCAATCATCTGAATGGGCGGGCCACATGTCTGCATGCCTGATGCATGACTTGTAAATTGAACCCTTTACTCTCAGCTTTGTCATGGCAAGCAGTTACTAAGAGGAAATGCACAACACCTCAAGGATGTCTTGAAAGTCTCCCTGAAAGAAATGCAAAATCCCCCATTGATTTATGGGGATCTTGAGCCCAATTGCCCAATTTAAAGAAGGAGGAATCAATCCTTCTGAACATCTCAAAGGATAAACAATGGGAAGAGCATGTATAAACCAGAACAACCTGCTTCAGCAACCAGCTTTCACCTGACATAAAGCAGGGTCTGCAGATCCAGTATTGTATTAGTTAGTCACCTCAAAATTCACAAAACTGAAGTGTAAGTACGTTACCTGTGATTCCAAGTGACTGTGTAAGATGAAAAAGGAGATCTAGCCATTAGTTCTTGCTATACAACATCTCTGGCATTCCATTTCAGCAATTCTTGTTACTAGTAAGTGCAGTGGCTAAAGAGCAGTTGATACCTTATCCATCATAGTCCAATTAAAGTGCTTTGAAGGTCAATCTTGTACTTGTTACTGCTATCAGACAGCATTCTGCCTCTACTACAACTTCTGATTGCTTTGGACAATGGGGACACACTACATGTGTCATGTAGCAATCTTGGAAAATTCTGCACTATTCCCTTAAGCCCTTATTATTCTGCCAATAACATTGAATTCCTTCAGTGCTGTAGCACAGAGAATCCAGTTGCTCTGAACAGTGATTTGTCAACATATAACTTGTTGGAAGACATGTTTTATTTCACATTGCCAATAACACACGACAGTAAACCCCAAAATAGTACAGCTATTGGCAATGCCATCAGCAATGATATGAGTTTTAAATAAGCTCTTCAAATGTATGTCTATAATACTAGACCTATAGGCCTAGAAACACTGTCACAACAATATTTGTGATGAACACTATAAATACACCACTGGGTGCCCCAATGCTTCAGTGAGCAAGTTACAATAGACTTAGTTGAATTACTAATTAAGGTGCCCAATGGTGAATCTGAATTGCCAAATAGAAAACCGCTTGCAATATGGGTTGCAACTGAAAGCAAAATGTTTATCTGTTGAACTGATGGTCTGAATAAGTGCAATTTTTAATGCTACAGAGCGAATTCACCAGAATGAATGTTTTTAATATTTGTCTTTCTTTTCTATTTATGCATATGATGAGGACATCTTTGGCAAGACCAACACGTGTTGTCCATCTCTAATTGCCCTTGAGAAGTGAATAGCAAACTACCTTCTTCAATAGCCACTGTCCTTATCGTGGAGAAAGTGAGGACTGCAGATGCTGAAAATCAGAGTCAGGGTTGTGGTGCAAGAAACACACAGCCCCTCGGATGCTGCCTGACCCGCTGTGCTTTTCCAGCACTGCACTGTCGACACTGTCCTTATCGTGTAGGTCAAAGAGAAGTAGAGACAAATAGCACCTCTTCCCATTGTGGTTGTGCAAACAAGACAAAACACAAGAGGTTTTCAGTCTTCAGTTGCACAATCACTCTGTTATTCCCAAGAACTAACAGGCATAAAGTGAGGCATTTCAGTTTCTCATACCTATGCTGATTCTTTGAAAGAGCTGTGGATGCTGTAAATCAGAGAAAAAAAATAGAAATTTCTGGAAAAGTTCAGCAGGTCCAGCAGCAACTGCAGAGAGAAATCAGAGTTCACATTTCAGGTTGAGTAAACCTTCAGGGTCAAATAATCTCATGCTCCCCAACCATATTCTTTCCCCAAAACTCCTGAAAGATTTTCCTCTGAATATTGCTTAATTTCCTTTTTGAAAGTTCCTATTGAATTTACTTCCGCCATACTTTCATCTAACACATTCCAGATCACAACAACCTCCTGCACCAAAAGAAAGTCCGCCTAGCCCCTTCTCTTCATGCTTCATCTTGTTCTTTTGCCAACTATCTTCAATCTATGTCCCTCTGGTTACTGACCCTCTTACTAGTGGAACCAATTCCTCCTTATTGATAGAATTGAAACCACTCATGATTTTGAAGGTTTTGATTAAAATTATCTTTTAACCTTCACTGCTAGAAATTTTGGAAAACATTAAGATTGATAAGTCCCCAGGGCCAGACCAGATTTATCCTAGGCTGCTCCGGGAAGCAAGAAAAGAGGTTGCTAAGCCGCTGGCAAGGATATTTGCCTCCTCACTCTCCACGGGAGGCGAATGTTGTTCCTCTTTTCAAGAAAGGTGATGAGGAAATCACTGACAATTACAGACCAGTCAGTCTTACATTTGTGGTCAGCAAAGTCTTGGAAAGAGTTCTGAGGGATAGGATTTATGACTATTTGGCAAAGCATAGTGTGATTAAAGGCAGTCAGCATGGCTTTGTGAGGGGCAGGTCATGCCTCACAAATCTTATTGAGTTCTTTGAGGAGGTGTCAAGACAGGTCGACAACAGTTGAGCAGTGGATGTGATGTATATGGATTTCAGTAAGGTATTTGATAGGTTTCCCCATGGTAGGCTCATCAATAACGTCAGGAAGTATGGGATACAGGGAGATTTGGCTTTCTGGATTCAGAATTGGCTAGCTGACAGAAGGCAGAGAGTGGTTGTAGATGAAAAGTATTCTGCCTGGAGGACAGTATTGAATGGGGTCCCGCAGGGCTCTGTACTTGGGCCTCTGCTTTTTATAGTTTTTATAAATGACTTGGATGAGGAGGTTGAGGGGTGGGTTAGTAAATTTGCAGATGACGCAAAGGTTGGAGGTGTCGTCAATACTGCAGGCTGCAGCGCAACATAGACAGAATGCAGAGCTGGGCTGAGAAATGACAGATGGAGTTCAACCTGGATAAATGCAAAGTGATGCATTTTGGAAGGTCAAACTTGAATGCTGAACATAGGATTAAAGACAGGATTCTTGGCAGTGTGGAGGAACAGAGGGATCTGGGTGTGCAAGTACATAGATCCCTCAAAGTTGCCACCCAACTAGACAGGGTTGTTAAGAAAGCATATGGTGTTTTGGCTTTCATCAACGGGGGATAGCGTTTAAGAGCCGTGAGGTTTTGCTGCAGCTCTACAAGTCCCTGGTGAGACCACACTTGGAATATTGTGTCCAGTTCCGGTCGCCCTACTATAGGAAAGATACAGAGGCTTTGGAGAGGGTGCAAAGAAGGTTTACCAGGATGCTGCCTGGACTGGAGGGCTTGTCTTAAGAAGAAAGGTTGAATAGGCTCTGACTTTTCTCTCTGGAGAGAAGGAGGAAGAAAGGAGACCTGATAGAGGTGTACAAAATAATGAGAGGAATAGATAGAGTCAATAGCCAAAGACTTTTCCCCAGGGCAGGATTGACTGGTACGAGAAGTCATAGTTTAAAGATATTAGGAGGAAGGTATAAAGGAGATGTCAGAGATAGGTTTTTTACACAGAGAGTTGTGAATGCATGGAATGTGTTACCAGCAGTGGTGGTGGAAGTAGAGTCATTGGGGACATTTAAGTGACTTCTGGACATGCACATGGATAGCAGTGACTTGAGGGGTGTGTAGGTTGTTGCTATATTTTACATTAGAATTAAATCTCGGCACAATATCGTGGGCCAAAGGGCCTGTTCTGTGCATTACTTTTCTATGTTCTATGTTCTATGCTCTGAGGACACCAGTCCCAGCTTCTCCAGTCTCTCCTTATTGTAATAAAGAAGAAACAGGCAAGTTGTGATCATGGCAGTCTCATTTACATTGATTATTATTTGAAATACATATTATAATATGTACATTTTAAAATATCATATTTGGATAGTGGATTAATGTCCATGAACATCATCCTGCCTCCCCTAGGTGTAAATACAAATTACGTTGTTTATCACTCTAATGGGTGTTTTAAAGAAAAGTTTTAATTCTGTTTTAATCTTTGTGGGAAATCAGTAATCAAAATAAGTAAATGTACTGAAACCCTCTAACTGTGCCCCCCACGAAGAAATTACCAACAAGATTCTACTTTTTGTCGCTCTTATTTTAACATGGATCAGAACAAGCACAAATTACACATGAACAAACAGGCAAGTGATGCTTCAATTCCACGGATAACTTTAAATATTCAGGACAACAAAAAGACAACATATGCAACCACAAGCATTCAAATCATTTTCTTCACAAATGCGGCACTCTGTCCCAACACAATATATTTCTGCTGTTTATATAAATCAAGAATCTTACTGATAACTGTTTTCACCTTCAAGTTTCAGGAATAGATTAATCTACAGCAAAACACGCTTCTCTGAAGCTTCTGTGCCTTGGATGATCACCGTGTAGCTTTCCAGGTTAACTGACCAACGAACAACACTCTACTGTATGGCCACATCAGGGAAAACATTCAGCTCCATTGAGCTATTCGTCCAGCTTTTCAGGTCTCTTTGGCCTCTTTTAGCCTGCATGCACAGCACCTCCCAGACCTCCTATCTCTGTCAAACAGAAAAACTATCACCTACCTGAGAGTGACTTGCTGTTTCTCCTCATAAGAATTCTCAGTGTTCTTTTTGTTTCCTGTGTGCTTCCTGCTTTTGTCTGTAACTGTGCACTGAGCACTCTCAAGCTCCTCTGACTGTAACTTTCCTTTGTGTCTGTCACCCACACAACTTTTACAACTTCCTTCCTGTTGTGCTATTAGTCAGCATTGTCCAGGTCACGTGGCACAGTATTGCTTAGTGTCAAAGAAAATTGCAATTGATCCCTTTAAAATTGATGCAAACTCTTGAAAGTCCTTTTCAAACGTTGTGAAAGACAGTGACAGATTCCATTTACTTTCCAGTCTTGTATCATGG
Organism: Chiloscyllium punctatum; assembly: GCF_047496795.1. NCBI lineage: Eukaryota > Metazoa > Chordata > Chondrichthyes > Orectolobiformes > Hemiscylliidae > Chiloscyllium > Chiloscyllium punctatum. The sequence goes on along the minus strand of NC_092780.1, from coordinate 27,894,164 downwards.
CGTCCACTGCTGGTCCTGTGGGAAGTGAACATCCCTTCTCTGTACCAATTTGTCTACCAGGACATTCATGGCCACAAGAGCAGGTCAGAGGCCAGGATAACTGCAGCAAGTAATCATCTCCTGACTCCCCAAAACCTGTCCATCATCTATAAGGCAGAAGTCAGAAGTGTGATGGAATACTCCACACTTGCCTGGATGCGTGCAGCTCCAACAACACTTAAGAAGCTTGACATCATCCAGGACAAATCCACAAGCATTCACTCCCTCCACCACCAACGTGCAGTAGCAGCGGTGTGTACCATCTACACGATGCACTGCAGAAATTCACCAAAGATCCTTAGACAGTACCTTCCAAAACCACAGCCACTTTCATCCAGAAGGACAAGGGCAACAGATAAATGGGAAGACTGCCACCTTCAAGTTCGAAGCCACTCAGCATCCTGACTTGCAAACATATCGCCGTTCCTTCATTGTCGCTGGGTCAAAATCCTGGAATTCCCTCCCTAATGATATTGTGGGTCATCTCACAGCAGGTGGACTACGGCAGTTTAAAAAGGCAGCTCACCACCGCCTTCTCAAGGCAACTAGCGATGGACAATAAATGCTGGCCAGCTAGCAGTGCCCGCATCCAACAAAAGAGCAAATTTTAAAAAAGTGCAGTGCAAATTTCCCTTACTTGCCATATCCAGGGCAAATGACACAAACAAAATGGGCAGCTCTGAATCTGCACTTACAGTACTTTAGTAGCTGTACAACAGCCTTTTAAACATGGAACTGGTGCCAGAGATCCTGGGATATTTGATGATGGTCTTTGAGAGAATAGGGTGAGTAATGGACAAAGGGGTCATCATAGGGGTTAATGAGGTGAGTTTGGAATGACAGTGAGAAATTTCACTTGGCCTCATGGAGTGATGCACTCCACGAAATCCAATGACGATGACGGTTTGCCAGAAAGATATCCCACTAATTCAGATCAGTGACTCTTTTTGTGTGAATGTCATCACCACTTTTACAGCTGCTCATGCTATACTGGGCTTTTCCAAAACAATTATTATGCGAATGCTTAATTAAGCATTGAATTGTTAATCGCTCTGAATTGCTGTGAGTGAGGTCACCAAGAATATTACTGGTTTAATTAACAGCACCATAAGCCCTCAAACTATGATTGTGAAATAAAAATGATTGTAAATGGATATGATGAATTAATGATAGGAGCAAAGTGTGCCAAAGCTCCCTTGGACCTTGCATTTTATGTGAACAATTTACTAATCTTTGTTTTAAATTGGAAGAAATATGATCTTTGTAATTTTTGATCCAAACTTAAGGACAGCTAAATCTGAACATACTAAGATTTCTCTGGCCACTAATTTGATTGAAGCATCTAAGAAGAGGGAGAACTCTTAAAAAAAAACTCGTCAGAATGATGAGAAAACAAGTTAGGTTGAGTGAACTTTTCATCTAATCAGAATAATTATTTTAACAACAGTTTTGGTACCGTCATTTCATGTTATCAATAATCAGTCATTGTACTAGATACCCATTTATCTAAGATGGACTGTAACATAGCAATTTCCAGGAAAGTGAAAATGAGACATTTCAAAGTTTCAACTCCCTGCTGTGCTTCTGAAGTAAGTGCTCTGTTAATTATATTGTTCAGATACACAGGAGAAGAGCATTCTTTAATTAAGTATTTAGAGCTGTCATAAAAATAGATTTAGATAGTCTTATGGCACAATGGGTAACATCTTGCCTCTGAGCTGTGAGTCCCATTTCCAGAATTGATGACTGAAGATGCAGCCATAGATAAATCACACAGGTTGATTATCAAAACATAAATTATTCCAATACATTTGCAACAGGTACCAAGAGTAAGAGATTCTCCCAGACATCCATCCTTGTTGCAGAGTGCAAACCCTCAAGATGTAGTCTGTCCTGTTCTAGAGGGGAAAGAAAGCAATAGGAGGAGATAAAAAGAGAGACCTTAAAAGAAAGTAATTAACAAGAACAAGATTGCTTTCAATTCCAGGTTTCACCAACTGGCATTTGTGTCCTAGATCCTGTTATAGGGTATATCAGCAAACTGTAATGGCATTCTGCTCTCCACATCGGCACAAGAGCGAAGCAATATGAATGGGTGAAGATGCATTAAGCTGCACATCCAAAATTGAGTTTATAACAAAAACAAGCTACCAATTAAATTTCATCCATAACAGTTCATATGATCCTATTAACTCCTGCTGCTGATTCTCTTTCCCTCATTTATTGAATGCTTCTCTAATGGTCATCTTTCGGTCAGACTCAGGGCCATTTACAGATGGATAGCTACTTAGGTATCGCACTTTGGCTTAGAATCATACTGGTGTAAAGATGCCACTTGGGAAAAAAATTATGTAAATGGTGTTGATAATCTGCATGAATTTTTCACGTTTGTATCTGTTTCTTTATTATAGTGCACGGATAATTTGGACTTTGTGCCATATAGGTTCAGACTCATACTGTAGATGTTCCCTGATTTGCATGTTTTAATAAATGCCATATTCAGCATAACTGAGGCAGTGATAACTTGCACAGAGCAACCGGCCTCTAGTCACCCACTTACATTGGAGCCTCAATGGCTGCCATTATTGGGTAGAACATGAGGTGGAACAGTCAACTCCTGTTTCAGGAGAAAGCGCTACATCTAGTGGGCAAGCGAGAATCATATTTAAATGGTACCATGATTGCAATTTAGAGTAATGGGAGGGGAAAAAGTGCCACCTCGAGCCTGTCCATTCAACAGCATGATGGCGCAGTGGTTAGCATTGCTACCTCACAGCACCAGGGACCTGAGTTCCTCGGGGGACTGTCTGTGTGGAATTTGCACATTCTCCTTGTTTCTGTGTGGGTTTCCTCTGGGTGCTCTGGTTTCTAGAGTCGAAATATGTGCAGGTTTGGTAGATTGGCCATGCTAAATTGTCCGTAGTGTCCAGGCATGTGCAGGCTTGGTGGATTAACCATGTGGAAATGAAGGGTTCAGATATGGGATGGGTCTGGGTGGGATGTTCTTTGGAGGGTTAGTGTGGACTTGATGGGCCAAATAGCCTGCTTCCACAATGTAGGGTTTGTGTGATTTGTTGCATTTTTGTGGACCATCCATCAAGCAGTCCTGAGCTGAAGGCTAAGCAAGAATATGATTCTGAGAAGTTGTTAGTTTTTTTAAAATTATTTTTATGAATTTAGGGGGAGTACGAATGAGTATGGACCTGGACCTCTTGACATTTGAAAGCTGCTTGTGAATATTAGTTTGAAACATGCAGATCAACAGCTTCATGTAAGTAAGGGTCCTGAAGGCTTTAAAATGGTTTGGTCTTGAATAGCAGTAACAGTAGTTGGGTGATGGACATATTCCATCTGCCCCTTTTGTGCCTACACTTTAAACAATGCTTGGAATTTTAATGAATGGTGGAAAGCCCTCCTGTTGTGGGCTCCATTTATGACTATTGAAAATTGTCGGGTTCTATCTGAAATGCTCCTCCTTAGTATCCATCAGAGATTGGCACATAACACCAAAATAAAACATGAAGAGCTGGGGGATCCAAGATGGCGGCAACCAAGAAAGATCACATTGCAGAGCTCTGCACTGCATTGCAAGTGGGCTGAAGCCCTAACCCACCCTGGTAAGGTTGTAGAGTGCCAGGAAACTGTTAGAAAGCAGCTTACCTTGGTTTTCACCGTCCAGGGATGCCAAAGAAGAGAGGAGGTATGTCCAAGGCCGGGACCGCGGCCCAGCCTGCAGGATCCTTGGACTCGATTTCCTACCAGGTCCTGGTAAAGGACCTCGCAAAATCTCGCAAGATGTTGGCGAAGCAGGTAGAGGAGAAGCTGGCCCCAATCTCTATCATGCTGCAGAAGCATGAACAGCAGCTGGGAGGCCTCACGAAAAGGGCGGATAAGCAGAACACAGAGTCACAGTGGTGGAAGCTGATACTGATTCCTCCAAGGATAGGATCCAGGCCCTGGTGACACAGTTCCACAATTTGCTTGACCAGGTTGATGCTCTCAAGAATGAGCCTGGAGAAAAATATTCTGATCATCGATCTAACAGAGGGTAAGAAAGGTGAGCAACCAGTGGAATTTATTGAGGACTGGTTGCCAAAATTCCTTAACTTGAAGGCTGGAATGAGAAGCTTGATGATTGAGAAGGCTCACCGGGTCATGGCACAGAGGTGATATCTGGAACAATGTCATCATCCTATCTTGGTGTGGTTTCATCACTATAGAGATAAGGAGAGAATTGTGGAAGCTTCCAGAATCTAGGGGAAGGATCTGAAGGCCATAGTTTGTGAGGACTCTAAGATCATGTTCTTCCAGGACTTTTAGGCGGTGGTAATTCGGAAAAGAAAATCCTAAGATGGCATTAAGAAAAGACTGAGGGAGCTTGGGATCCAGTACTCTCTGAGGTATCCAACGGTGCTTTGGATCACCTTAGATGGATCTGTACAGCTCTTTGACTCATTGGAGAATGCAAGGGACTTTGTGGGCAAATTAACTTAATCTAAACAAGTTAGAATGTACAAATAGTAGTGTTATTTGGGTATGTCTTTACTTTTCTTCAAAAAATAGAGAAAGACTGGTCGGGGCATTATTTTCCTTTATTTCATTGGTAATAATCTGGTCTAAACTATGCTTGGGGCAGTTGGAATGTGTACTTTCAATTTCTAAGTTAAATGATACCAGATGAGTGGGGTATTTACTTTTCTTTTCAAAATTTCTTTGTTCACACTGTTATTCCATAGTGTACTTTCTTTCTTTGTTGTTTGTGTTTTTGGTGTGGCTCTAGCTAGGAGGAGAGAAAATGATTGGGATGGCTTGATGTCTACTCACGGGCAATTTATGCCTGGTTCAGGTATTTAAGTGCCTTGGCTGCAGTATTGGCAATGGGATGGGAAGTTGGGTTCTGGGATGTGTAGTTGCCCCCTTTAGGCAGGGGGTGGGTTCCCGTATTCAACACCATTGGTGTTGGGTTTTTTTGGTTTTTGTTGTATATAGTCTTTGATAACTTTGTAGGTTTTTTTAACAGTCGTGGTTTTAGTTTATGTAGTTTTTATTTTCGATGGATCTTGCGACACTAAGGCTTGGTGATTTGTAATTTGAGTTCCTTCTCTCTGGAATCTAAATGTTACTGCAGAATGTTATGGGTAATAACTTGATTAAATGGTGTACCTGGAACATCAAGGGGAGTCACTCACCAATTAAGAGGAAAAGGATACTCTCGTGTCTTAGAAGGGAAAAGGTGTATATTGCTTTATTACAGGAGACACACTTGGATAATATGGAGCATTTGAAACTCAACAGAATGGCTTTGATCAGGTTTACTTTTCATCTTTTAATAGCAGAATTAGGGGAGTGGCTATATTGGTCAGGAGGAATCTCCCATTTAAGTTACTAGAGCGTGCTAAAGACCCATACAGGAGGTTTGTAATCCTCAAAGCCCTGATAAACGGGGAGAATGTGGTTTAAATGTTTACTGTCCTCCGGCCCATCCCCTCACATTTCTGATCGATACATTCTCTAAATTGATCAGTCTCGAGTCTTGGCATATCATTACAGGGACAGATTTTCACTGTCTTATGCATCCCACGGTAGACAGGTTGCCCAAAGACCCCCTGATCCCCTCTGTACGAACTAAACAATTAGTGGATCTGTGTGTGGAATTAGGGTTGATGGACGTCTGGAGTCGTCTCCACCCTACAGGCAGGGATTTTATGTTTTTTTCCAATTCACACAGATGTTACACCAGGTCTGATTTTTTTCTGACCCCCTTGTCTTGGTGGCATCTTGTACGATTTGTAATATTACCATCTCCGATCATGCTCCAGTGTACCCGTTGGTTAAGATTAAGGACACTACAGTGGACCCGCGGCATTGGCGAATAGATCCCTTTATCCTTAAGGATTGTAAGTTTGTGGAGCACTTCTCTAAGGAACTTAGGGCGTTCATAGAAATTAACTCAGGCTCATTTAGTACCCCGCCCATTCTTTGGGAAACTGCCAAAGCCTATGCTGGAGGTTAGTTATTTCCTACTCTGCCAGTAGGAAGTGGCAGAAGGGCGAGCAGCAATGTCTCCTTGAATCACGGTTGAAGGCAGCTGAGAAGGCTTACTTTGACAGGCCCTCGTTGGCCAAACTACAGAGGAATACGATGCTGTACTCTGCACTGAATTCCACGCTCACACAGACAGGAAAAAAGAAGCTTACTTTTGCAAAACAAAGATTGTACGAGCATGGTGACAAACTAGGCAAATACCTAGCTTTACCTCGTCAGGAGAAAGAGTGCCCCTCAAGCTAACACGTCTATTAGGGAAGGGTCTGGGAACCTAACATGTGATTCCAAAAAGATTAGTGCGGCATTCCAGAGATTTTACTCTGAATCTGAGGGTTGTGAGGAGGGGTGGACCAAGATGGAGTCCTTTTCCAAGGATTTGGAGCTCTCGGGTGTGACCCCCGAACAGGAGTATTTTCTCAATGCCCCCTTATCGGAGCAAGAGGTGCAAGAGTCTGTGAAGCAGCTTCAGGATGGAAAGGCACCTGGTCCAGATGGACTTCCCAGCAAATTCTATGAGGAATTTATAAGCATATTATCAGGCCCGATGCTGAACATGTTCAATGACTCATACAGTCGTGATTGTCTCCTGCCATCTCTAAGAGAGGCCAATATTTTGCTTATTCTTAAAAAAGTGAGGGTCCCAGAGGATTTTGCTTCTTATAGGCACATTTCACACTTAAATATTGACTTTAAAATCCTCTCTAAGACTGTTGCATTAAGGCTGGAAACTGTGTTACCTTTTATTGTTAAAGAGGATCAGACGGGCTTTATAAAGGGCTGAAGATCTTTCAATAATGTTTGGAGGCTGCTTAATGTAATTCAAGTGTGTCAACAACAGTCAATACCAGGATTGGTGATTTCTCTAGATACAGAGAAGCCATTTGACCGAGTTGAGTGGCCATACCTATTCTATACTCTGGAGCGGTTTGGTTTGGGCGAAGTCTTTATAATATGGGTAAAGGTTCTCTACAGTGACCCTCTCGCTGCAGTCATCACCAATGGGGTGCAATCAAGCAATTTTAACATTTTTAGGGACAGCCGACTGGGCTGTACCCTTTCGCCACTGCCTGATTGAACCATTCGCAGAGGCCATTCGTAGGGATCCTAATATATCAGCTGCAGAAGTGGGGTCAAAATTACATAAGATTATGTTGTACGCGGATGATGTCTCATTTTCTTGTCAAATCCAGCGGTTTCGGTGCCTCGCCTGATACAGTGCATCAGCTCGTTTGGCACCTTTTCAGGATACACGATTAATTTTGTAAAATCAGAGAGTATGCCTCTGGGTGGTCTTACAAAGGTGCTAGGTCTTGAGGGTGAATCTCAATTCCCATTGATGTGGTCACGGGATGGGGGTGTATGGTGGGGTTATGTATTTGGGCGTATTCATCACTCCAGTTCTTGATCAGTTGTTTAAATCTAATTTTGTTCAATTATTCGACAAAATCAAACAAGACCTTCAAAGATGGGAGGCACTTCCAGTCTCATGGTTACGTTGATAGCTCTTATTAAGATGAATAAAGACCCCCATTTGTTGTACGCTATACGGATGCTCCCCCTGATTTTTGATAAGCAAATGTTCAGGAGATTGAACAGCTGGTTCAGCTCTTTTACTTGGCATCATTAGCAGCCCCTTATTAAATTAGCTAAACTGCAATTGCATCACAGACTGGTGGGAGTGGATCACCCAGACATTAAAAACTATTAACTAAGCTCGCTTTTATCCTATGTGAGTGATTGGACTTGTGGGCACCCGCTTTAAATATGGTTAGATATCGAAACCTCTCAGGCAAAGTGCCCCCTTACTAATTTGCTGTTTTTGGGCAAAATTAGGACAGTTAGGGAATATTGCCAGAACCCAATAATTACCAATACTGTGAAAACATGGAGGGCAATTCGGCACAGGGAAGGCAATATTGGCAAAACATCATTTCTTACACCTCTAATGGGTATACTGGGTTTTCAACCAGAGATGAAGATTCAAACATTGGGCAGCTAGGGGTGTGTCTTGCATGGGTGATTTATTTGAGGGAGACACAGTGATATCTTTTGATCAGTTAGCATGGAAATACTAGCTATCTGGCAGGAACCTCTTTCATTTTTTTCAAGTTAGGGATTTTATTTTAGAAAAAGACCACAATTTTGACTGATCCCTACAAATCTGACATAGACAGGAGGGTGCTCAGTGCTAAAAGTACACCTTCTGTCAGCACTTTATATCATCAACCGGGGCGCGATCCCTCAGATAAATTTGATCAACTCTGCAGGGTGTGGGAGAGAGCGGTAGGCATTGAGGTCTCCTCAGAGGCATGGGAAGATAATTGGAAAAATTCAAGAAAGATATCAATTTGCTTTACAGTTGAAGATTCTCACAGGTTCCACTTGGCTCCGGATTGTTTGTCAAAATTTTAACCAGGGGTATCTTCAACATGCCCCAAGTGTAAAGTTAGTACAGGCACTCTTACACATTGTCTCTGGTCCTGTGGCAGGCTTCAAACATACTAGAGCGCTGTGGCAGGTTCAATGGAGGGGATTTTGGGTGTAAGGGTGGAGAAGGATCCTTGGCCTTTCCCGTGTGTTCCCTGTAGATGTGCATAAGAAAAATACTTTTCAACACCCGCACTTTCTGCACAAGAAAGAATATCTTGTTAGGTTGCGTGTCCGAAAATCCCCTGGGCCTGTTGGGTTGGCGTAAGATTGTTATGGAGCATATCCCTTGGATTTTCTTACGAGTATGTTTTGGACTCTCTGGACACAGATTTGTCTGCCACAGCAATAAGGGCTTTTATATAGCCATAACAACTGTGCTTTTTGAGTCCAATACCTGCGAACATATGAATATGTGAAAATTAATGCTCTCGTTATTTAAGAATTAGTGTTTTGTTTTGCTGAGCTGAATTATTATGACTTATTAGTTTGTTAGTTATTATTTATTTTGTTAAGTAGGTAGTTGGGGGTTTTAAAAATATATTTTTATATATATTTATACATTTGTTCATAAGGGTGGTTTGGGTTTTTAAAATACTTTAATTTTGTGTACTTTGTGCGTTTTAAATTATATTGTTTTGTATTTGTTGTAATATTTAAAAATATATTTTTCAATAAAAATATATTTTTAAAAAATGAAGAGACATTTGATGGATTGCTGCTTCTGAACAAAAGAAATACTGACATTTATACCTTTGGTGAGCTCAAGATATCCCAAAACTCTTCAGTCACTGAAGCACTTTGAAAGCGTAGTCACTGCAGTAATACAGGAAAGGGAAGAAAACTCTGCAGTGTTCAAAGAGGAAGCAGAATGATCAGCAAAACCATTAGCTTGTTGTTAAAAGGATACACTTACCTACTGGAAGCTCTAGAGAGGGGAATGTTTTCTCAAGAATATCAAACAACTCACAAAGTGGTTGGTTTTCTGATTCCGTAGACAACCGATATTGTAACAATTCCTAGTTTGAATTAATTCTCAAAAGGATTGGGAACAATGCCCATATTTAATGAAAAATGCATTGCTCGGCTGTCAGTTTGGTATATAGATCATGGTTGTATCAGCACAATGAACAATGGTACTCATCTCATTTAGAGCGTTAATAAAAATTAGCAAATATTTACTTTCTTAAAAAAAGTATCTAGCAAATAAACAGATTTTATTTTCAAACATTTATTAATGAATCAGTTATTTCTAACTCAATGTAATAAATCTACAAATCATCTGCTTCATCGTAGCATATCGTGACTAATGATTATTTCATACCTTCAGGATGTAGTATAGTCTTTGAAATATATAGAAAGTAAGCTGCAGTACTGCAAGATGTCATACAATTTCAATTTGTACTGATTCTACCTGCCTGGCTGTTTTAAAAGAGCACATTTTTGCATTTGCCAATTTTAATTCTGCGTATGGTCAGTTTTGCTGCTGCCTGTTTTGTTAAGGCGACATTGGAAAACACAGCAAAACCTGTCTCATCTCTCCAACAGCTAATTTATAAAGATAAATGTAGAAAATGTCACTTGTTCAGTCAAGCGGTATGCAAAATGACTCAGTAGCAGTTGAGCTGATTTCTGACAGATTGTCCATTGATGTAATCATCAAAAATATTATTATATTCAATTTTTTAGATAGGTCATCATGTAAGAATGATCAGATTGCAGAGAAATTGGACACAGAGCAACATCATCCTACCATTAAATATCATGGAAGAGAGATTAGTCTTCAGACATTCCGATATTATCCAAAGCTTTAAGTAATTCTTGATGGTTTGGTTGATTGCAAGTTGTCTTCTGTTGGTTATTGCACCATATTGAAACTCAAAGTTGCTCATGCAGCTGTTAGTTGAAAAAAGAAATTCCCTGCACCAGGACCCATGTATGGGAACTCCATGAAGAAATCACCATTAGCTACATTGACCCATAATTTGCAGTTACTGTAGAGAAATAATGACCCGAAAATGTCATCCAATCAGTTTCTCAACTTTAATGAAATGCTAATTGATGTTTATTATGAATAATACATTATATATTTGCCATTCAATGCTGTTAAGAATGTGGGCAATGCTAAATTTGATTCAGAGGTCTCCTCTCTTTTCTCCATCTGAGGCTGGTAACCAAGCAGGTGCTATGGAAATCAATGAGACTTTCCATAGGGAGTGAATATGGCTAACATACCATATGCTAGTTCAGGAATCTAATTAGTCATGATTATATTGAACGGTAGAGCAGACCTCAGGGGTCAAATGTCCACTTTCCATGTTTCAGTGTTATTCAGAGATTCTGAATAGAGGGTGGCCCCAGTTACTGCATTGTGAATTCTGATTAAAACACCTTTAAAATTGAGGCAAACAGTGAGGTATTGGGCAGTGTTTTAGCTATAACTCTACAATGGAATCTGCACATGACTTTGTCTTCATGATGAGTTTTCTCACTCCATTATGAGCTAATAGTTCTAAATAATTTATTTTATGATGTAATATTTTGCAGTGAAGTGCAAAGCACATTCATTAAGTCTGTTTATTTAGTTTGTAAATGGCGTTTATATCAATGGAAATTCATAAACTTACAGAAGCAATCAGACATGAATAATTATGCTGCACTTTGGTAAGTGTACAGTGCTTTGAAATGTAACTTTCATGAAGCATTAGCAATGAGGGGCTTACAAAGTGACTGTATCCTGGAAAATGAACAAGTGAAAACATATACCATCCTTGCCTTCCTGAATTAATATTTCATGCTAAAAGCAATGTCATGAAATGAGTGCATATTAATCTACCATTGTGCCAAGGGTATATTAGGAGAGAAGGCTCCTTGCTAGGTCTGCACAGAAGCTGGTGTCCCATCACCAAGTCACCCTTTGTTTACACATGAACAGTCCGTGACTTCAATACAGCCTCATTCAGAGTCAGCTATCAGAGTGCCAGTATCTCTGATATTCCCCTCTTTATCTGTCAGCCAGGGCTCTCTGATTGACAGCCTCAGTCACAGAACGTCATATTCTATGATGTCTAGCTAGCTGACCTCATTACAATCACTACAGTAGTCTTAAAGCTTTCTCACTGTCAACTCAGCTGAGAAGGCCAGTCATTGGCTTTGTAACAGATAGAGAAAACATTGGAAATACTCAGCAGTCAAGCAGCATCTGTGGAGAGAGAAAAATGAGAGTTAATATATCAGGTCAAACCTTGTCCTACGTTTATCAATAGTTTGTATACTATAGCATCTGGCATAAAACCAGCCATGGGCAGGATTTTCCTTTTCCTCTTTTTTATGAGAATGAGACAGCTCCCACCCTCATTCGTTTAAAAAAAACGCCCACCAGCACAAGCACCAATCAGGCATTTCTGCAATGATTTGGCAGATTTCACAGCCAATCATTTTCCAGGTCAACGCATTCTGCCCTGGTTCCATTTGCTGGCCAACCAGAAAATGGCACCCTATGTGAGAGCCTAGGCGACAGGTTACATGCTATCCTGAAGATCAATAGCAGCACGGTGAGACATGTTTCTGGCCCGGTGGATCACAGGGAGGCAGGGGGATTATGGGGAGCAAAGGCAACGACAAGTGGTCATTTCTCAGCAGCTACACTACTGTCCAATCATTCCATCTGTGTCCTCCATCTCCATCACACTCAGGTGAGGACAAATTGAAGCCCCATCCTTTAATCCAGCAAGCTGACCACCCTGGTACAGAAGTTGGGAAAGCTGCGCAATCGGGAAAAGATGAGGACTGCAGCTGCTGGAGAATCAGAGTCGAAACGTGTGATGATGGGCTTACACCTGAAACATTGAGTCCCCTGCTGGTCAGATGCTGTCTGACTGCTGACCTTTTCCGGTGCCACACTTGTTTGACTCAAAGCTGCGCATTTGTCACCTACCAGAAACAAAGTGATGCTGGAAGCCTTAAGTGGTCATTATTAGATCATTTAAGAGGCTTAATTGCTGGAGATCAGGAAGATCATGAGCTTTCCTGTACAGAACTAAATTCCTGAGGTGCTGATATTGGATGTCTCTCTGGTTACAACATGCCTAGCTTTTTTTAGCTTTCTTCACGGAATTGCAGGCATTGCTGGTTAGACCTCCAATTATTGCTCATCCCTATTTACCCAGACAACACATGACAATCATTAAATTGCAGGTGATATTGTATTCCTGATGAAGGGCTTTTGCCCGAAATGTTGCCTTTACTGCTCCTCGGATGCTGCCTGAACTGCTGTGCTTTTCCAGCACCACTAATCCAGAATCTGGTTTCCAGCATCTGCAGTCATTGTTTTTACCTAGTTTTTCTTTTGTAAATGATGTGAATGACCAAATATTTTTAAATAACAATTGACCATGGTTACATATATCATTTGGCCTTTATTTTCTAATTTTATCACTTCACCATGGATTCAAGCTCATGTCAATGGAACTTCAGCCTGGTGCTCTGGATTGCACGTCCAGTGATATAAAGTCTACAGCACCATATACAGATTGCCATTCCTACCACCACTCCTCACTGGGAGGGAGAGAATGCCAGCCTATATTTTGAAGAAAATACTCTCATGATCTTCACCGTTAGTTGGCCATAATACTTCTGTGTGTTAGCTTTGATTACAAAAAGTAAAAGAAATAAGCCCCATCATTTCAAGTATCTGATGTTTTTTTGTTGAGAAAATTAAATGTTTTGAACAATAGTACAGCCATATTCATCAGTCAAGGGTGAAAAACATCAATGTCTGCCAGGAAAGCTTTACGATCAAACCCAGGCAAGTACAAGATCTTGTACCAGTTCCTGGATTGAAGCTAAATGTATAGCGATGCTGGTAGTTCTATGTTGAGTTTTTTTGGTCCACATTAGCTCAGATGATGCTATTGAGGTCTGCATTATGGTTAAGGTAGAAGGTTTAGATGTATCCGTAGTGAGAAGGAATTAGAATGGAAAGTAAAGGTTGCAATTGCAAACTCTTCATACAGTCGTAGATCTGAAATGAAAAGCCAATCAACCCCCTCTAGACTTCTCTTGTCTTGGATTCTACATAAGACCATAACTGGGTATTTATTATCAATACATAACACCAAATGAAAGTGATCCTTTGCATACCCTGTACAATATGTTTTATAGGTTAGTTTTAATGTTTAAACTCTTCACAAGTCGCATAAATGTTAGCAACTGATTACACAGCTGACTTACCTTTCTCTCTAGACTTAGAAGTTTTTCTATCAGGTAGATAAAGCATGCGCTTATGTCAGTTTTGATGGTTAGTTTCTTAGAGAGGAGCAGGCGAAGTGAGAACTCTGTGCCAGGCAGTCAGCAGCGCTGAGAGGAGGTGAGGATCCTTTCAGAGAAGTAGAGACTGATGGTGGAAATGAGTGAGACTCAGAAGGTAAACAAAAATAACATTTTTTCTAGTCTGTACATAAGTAGGAGTATGGTCAAAATAAAAGTAAAGATGTATATTTTGTTCAGGTGATGTACGGTCTTGGGAGCTCAGTGATTAGCACATCCTGTACTGTGTGGGAAAGCCTAGACATTCCTGGCAATCTGGATGACCATGTGCAGGATTGGAGCTAGAGTGGCAGCTGGGGGCGCTATGGAGCATTCACGAGGCTCAGAGGTTTGTGGGTGGCACACTTCAGGATATGGTCACCCTGCAGCTTAAGGAAGTACCATCAGACTGAAGAAGGGCAGCAGGCAGGAAGTGAGGGAATCCCCCAAGTGCATCTCGCTTGTAAAACGTTTATTTGGCCTGGGAAAGTGGTGACAGTGACTGTTCCTCTGGGGATGTCAGCCAGGGCCAGGCCACTCTGTGTGGTCCATCTGCTTAGGGAGGGAGGAAGGTCAATAGTGGCAGGAGGTTGTTAGTGAGGAGAGTAGACAGGTATTTCTGCTGCCATAGGTGTGACTCCAAGATAGTGTGTTGCTGCCCAGGTGCCAGGGTTAAAGATGGCACAGAACAGCTGCTGGGCATTCTGAAGGTGAGCATCCAGAGGCTGTGGTCCATGCTGGGACCGATCAGATAATAGGAAAGAGAAATTAAGTCCTGTAAGCAGACATTAGGGCATTATTTGTTTATTTATTGATTGTCACATGTAGTTTGTTATAAAATACAGCGGCAAGTGTTGTACGGTCTTGCCACTGTCTGGCTCCATCTTAACACACAGAAAAATAAACCAAAACAAAGAGCACATAAGCAGAAAAATGAAGAAATAGTGTTCAACTTTACAATTCTTCTTGTTGTGTTCAGCCATGACCCTTGGGCCTGGTGGCCAGGCACAAGTCCCTTCACCTTGCCACACCACTGCCACCAGAACAAGAGTTGCCACTCTTCAGCGCCATCTTGCCTCCACTGACACCCTTGTTGCTATGAGGCCTCACCAGACCTGACCAATGCAGCTGCTGCTGTGTACTGCACCAGCCTGCCTCGACACTGCCATGAGTCTGCTTTGGGCCCACCACACTAAGGCAGCCACAACTGATGCCATCGGGCCCTAACCCCTCCTCCATGGCAGTAGCCATGACTTGCCGTTAGGACAGCCGCGTCGGTGCACAAGCAGTAGGCTCACTTCTAGTCCATGCGGGGCTCACTCACTGCCGCTGATTCTGTCACCATGACTAAACACTTCAACAACAGGTAAATAAAAAAGAAAAAAATAGAGAGAAAAAAGAAAAAGGAAAAGAAACGAAAGAAAAAGCGGATGAGTTAAGTAGAAAGTTGAAAAGTGGGACTTCAAAGGTAGTAATCTCCAGATTATGCCCAGTGCCTCACATTCATGAGTACTGTCAGTTCTTCTACAATGCAATGGTGGTGTGTTCTTGTGCAACCCCGTGTTATAGAAAAATTGCACTTTAGAGAGAGCACTTAAAGTGTTAGCAACATAATTACATTACAGCCAACACATATTTTAAGAGGTCGTGCTTCAGAAACTGTGTCCCAAATTCGTCAATTGTGTTACAGTGAAATCACATTAATGAAATGTGTGTTAAAGCAGAATGACCTGTACAGGAATTGAAGGATGGAGCAGGCAGAGCTATGGCTGGGGAGATGGTGCAGGACGGGCGGCTTTAGATTTCTGAGACATTAGAACCATTTCTGGGGGAGTTCATAAATGTACAGGTTGGACAGGTCACATCAAAACAAAAGTGGGACAAACATACTCGGATGCACACTTGTTAATGCTGTTGGAATGGATTTCATCTAGTCTTGAAGGAGGATGTGATCCTGTCAAATAGCTCAGAGGGCAAAAAGCTGAGACTAAATTGAAAGTTAAAATGTGAATTCTGAGTTTGGAAGGCTGAGGAAGCATAGACTAGAAAAGAAAGTTAGTGTGTTTGGGAAGGGAAAATCGACTATATTTTGATGTATAAAGCTTGAGGAATAAGTTGAGGGCACAGATAGGCAAGTGGAATTATGTTATCATAGCAATGACCGATACTTGACTGAAATATGGGCAGGATCGCAACTCAACATCCTTAGTCAGAGGGTATTGAGGTAAGATAGAGAGGGGGGATAGATGCTGAGAGGGGTATCACAATATTTATCAAGGAATCTATTGTAGCAGTGAGTAGGGATGGTATCTTTGAATGATCATTAAATGAGGCTATAGGGATGGAAGCAAGAAACACACGAGGGACAAACATGCTATTGTGTGTGTATGATAGATCTCAAACAGTCTTGGAGAGACAGAGAATCAAATAGGTAATGAAATTTTAAAGAATAGAATATGAATATTAAGGCAGTGAAAAGGGGATTTTAACTATACAAATATTAACCGGGCTAGTTTTTGTGTGCTAGGTAGAGAAGGAACAAAATCCTTAAATTTCATCTAGAAGGATTTTTTTTTAATGAGCATGTGGAAAGCACAACAAAGAGGAGTAGTTCTGCACCTAATATTCAGAAATAAGCTTAGACAGATCATTAAAGTTTCAATAAGGGAGTATTTGGGGATAGTGACTGTAAGTCAGCGAGATTTCATTGAAAAGGATGAGCTGGGAATAAACATTCTAAACCGGTAAAAAGTTAACTTTGCTAAGATAACTTAAAATTTGGCCCAAGTTACCTGAGCTGTGAGGAAATATCAATAAGAGTTCTTTACCTTGAAGCACTGAATGTTGAGAGGGGACATGGTGGAGATGTATAAGATATGAGGTGCATGGATAGGGTGATTAGGAAGGCACTTTTACCATTAGTAGAGATGTTAATAACCAGAAGCCATAGATTTAAGGTCAAAGACTAAGAGGGAATTGAGCAGAAAGTCTTCCATTTATTCACTGCCTGAAAAGGTGGTCGAGTTATAAAGTTTTGCGATATTTAAGCAGTATTTAGATATTCACTTGCATTACTTTAGCTTCCAAGGCTGCAAGCCAAAAGCTCAAAAATGGGATTAATGTAGTTAAATCATTGTTGACTGGCATGGACACAATGGACCAAATTACTTTTTTTTTTGGATTAGTGGTGTTGGAAGAGCACAGCAGTTCAGGCAGCATCCAAGGAGCTTCAAAATCGACGTTTCGGGCAAAAGCCCTGCATCAGGGCTTTTGCCCGAAACGTCGATTTTGAAGCTCCTTGGATGCTGTCTGAACTGCTGTGCTCTTCCAGCACCACTAATCCAGAATCTGGATTCCAGCATCTGCAGTCATTGTTTTTACCTCATGACTTTTTTTTTCACTGAGTCTCTGAGATTGCGAGCCTGTCACAAGATGTGAGAGAATGAGGGGCACCACTCAGCATCATGTCTGACCAGGTGACTTTCCTGTTCTAACTGCCTGCAGATTGGTGATGAACCTGTTTAGCAGCAGAAATATAAATGCATCTCCAAAGCCATCAAATCTGTTGCGGAAGTCGAATCTAAGCTTCTCGCTTAGAGTGAGGGATGCTAGCCAGGTTCCACTAGAATTACTTGCTTTCTCTTTGGCAACCTCTTTACTATTTTGATCACTTCTTTTTGAAAGTATTGGAATCAATCAGTAAGCTTACATCAGTTAATGGGTGTAGGTTTGCTCACTGAGCTGTAGGTTTGATATCCAGACGTTTCATTACCTGGCTAGGTAACATCATCAGTGGTGACCTCCAAGTGAAGCGAAGCTGTTGTCTCCTGCTTTCTATTTATATCTTTCTCCTGGATGGGGTTCCTGGGGTTCGTGGTGATGTCATTTCCTGTTCATTTTTTGAGGGGTTGATAGATGGTATCTAGATCTATGTGTTTGTTTATGGTGGTTGTGGTTGGAGTGCCAGGCCTCTAGGAATTCTCTGGCATATCTTTGCTTAGCCTGTCCCAGGATAGATGTATTGTCCCAGTCGAAATGTTGTTTCTTTTTCCTCCGTTTGTAGGGCTACGAGGGAGAGAGGGGCATGTCTTTTTGTGGCTAGCTGGTGTTCGTGTATCCTGGTGACTAACTTTCTTCCTGTTTGTCCTACGTAGTGTTTGTGGCAGTCCTTGCATGGAAATTTGTAGACGACGTTGCTTTTGTCCATGGGTTGTATTGGGTCTTTTAAGTTTGTTAGTTTTTGTTTGAGAGTGTTGGTGGGTTTGTGTGCTACTAGGATTCCGAGGGGTCTTAGTAGTCTGGCTGTCATTTCTGAAACTTCTTTGATGTATGGTAAGGTGTTTAGGGTTTCTGGCTGTGTTTGGTCTGCTTGTTATGGTTTGTTCTTGAGGAATCTGCGGACTGTATTTTTTGAGTTTCCCTTCTTCTTGAATACGTTGTATAAGTGGTTTTCCTCTGTTTTCTGAAGTTCGTCTGTGCTGCAGTGTGAGGTGGCTCGTTGGAATAGTGTTCTGATACAGCTTTGTTTGTGTGTGTTGGGATGGTTGCTGGTGTAGTTAAGTATTTGGTCAGTGTTTGTCGGTTTTCTGTATACGCAGGTTTTTAGTTCTCCGTTCTCCTTTCTTTTGACAGTGACATCTAGGAATGTGAGTTTGTTGTCGGTTTCTTCTTCCTTGGTGAACTTTATGCCTGTGAGGGTGTTGTTGATGATGTTAAATGTCTCTTCTATATTGTTTTGTTTTGTGATGACAAAGGTGTCATCTACGTTGCGGACCCAGATTTTTGGTTTGATGGTTGGTAGGGCTGTTTGTTCTTGTCTTTGCATTACCGCTTCTACTGTGAATCCTGATAGTGGAGATCCCATGGGTGTGGCGTTGGTTTGTTTGTAGATTATGTTGTTGAAGGTGAAGTGGGTGGTGAGGCACAGGTCCACTAGCTTCATGATGTTTTCGTTGGTAATGTGATTGATGGTGGTTGGGGTGTGTGTGATGGTCTCTTCTAAAAGTGTGGTAAGTGTTTCCTTTGCCAGGTCGATGTTGATGGAGGTGAACAGTGCTGTTACGTCGAATGAGATCATTGCTTCGTCTTCCTCTATTTTGGTGTTTTGGATGATATTTAGGAATTCCTGGGTTGAGTGGATGGAGTGCTGTGACTCTTCTACTAGGTATTTCAGTCTTGCGTGTAGTTCTTTGGCCAGTCTGTAAGTTGGTGTTCTGGGTAGTGAGACTATGGGTCTGTGGGGGGGCTCCTGGTTTATGGATTTTTGGTAGTCCATAGAATCGTGGGGTGTTGGTCCCGCCTGGTTTCATTTTTTGGAATTCCGTTTTGTTTAATTGTTCCATCTTGTTTAATTGTTTAATTATCCTAATTTTCTTAGGAGATATGTAATTTTGTTTCCTAGTTGTGGGGTCGGGTCGAGCACCATCTGTTGGTAGGTGTTGGTGTCTGCGAGTAGTGCATTGGTTTTCTCTATGTAGTCCCTTCTGTTCAGGATGACTGTGAGCTGACCTTTGTCTGCAGGTAATATAACAATGTTTTTGTCTTTTTTGAGGTTCTCTAGGGCTTTCTTTTCTTGTGTGTTCAGTTTGTTTCCTTCCCTCTTTCGGCTCAGAGTAGGTGCAACTGTCCGAAGATGGGAAAGGAATGCCATCCAAGAGCGTTTACCAGCCAAACCTGCCCATTTTTGGATAGTGGGAGGAAACTGGAGCACCTGGAGGAAACCCATGCAGACACAGGGAGAACATGAAAACTCCACACAGTCAGTCAGCTGAAGGTGGAATCAAAGCCATTTCCCTGGCACTATGAGGCAGCAGTGCCAACTGCTGAGCCACCATACCTCTTTGTAATCATTGTAGATAGTGACATGGCATATGTGTTCATGTGAACTTTCTTTGATACTTTTAACTGTTATAAAAATCATCTAAAAGTGATTTTTAAAGATAAATAAAGGAAATCTTCACCAATCTATGTGTGATGTCAGAGGAGTTCATACCCTGAGAAGACAGCCTATAGGAAGCTCAATTCTTGCTACAAAAATATCCAGCACATATTTTTCTATTCTGCATTTATACCTCCAATGAGCACTGTTGGCGGAATAGTCAGTCTTCTGAGGTTCAGGAGGTAAGTTTCCAGATTATTATAATACTTAACGTGATTATTTGCAGCATTTGAATACTCTACTTAATATTGGCATGATATCTCTTGTGGGTGGATTAAGAAACAATGGATAATTCTACAAAGTATCACAAAATCACATGTACTCCCACTGGATATGCAACACAAATGATGATCATCTAAATGCTAGCATTAATTACAATCTTGCAATTACTTCTTTCTATTATTTGCCTAATATTTAACTTTGATATTGGCTAATCCTCTGGTCATTTTCTGCTCCATGCTTGAGTAGACTATGATCAGGAACAACAATTGTGAAGCTATTGTTCATAAATTTATTAAAAATTCCAGTGAAGTTTATTCCCACTAGTGAATAACAAAATAATTATCTGCTGTTTGTGGAGAGCCTACTCTTTGGTGTATAATCCAGTCTTGTGTATAGTAAACAACTTTAACTATGACAAACAAAATCTGTTGGTATTTTTATCAGGGTAGGAGGGATTCATCATTTTAATTGTACTTTTAAACCAAGCTTGATTGTGTCCATTATTTGCAGAAGAGTTTATTTTATGAACTTCTAGTTGTCACGGCTCCCAGCAAATATGATTTAAGGGTGTTAAGATGCCCCAACATGTTGCCCAACAGAGCAGAGAGTTGTTCCCTTGTGCTGTGATTGTTGTAGTTTTGATTTCAGCATGTTCTTTTTAAAGATAAACTCCCAAGCACAGAAAGCTTTCTTTAGGCAGATGGAGAGTAACTGATGCAAGATCGAGGAAAGAGTGATCTTTGATTAATTATTCACCTTCAGGCCACAAGCTACAGTAGTGCTATTAATAGAGAATTGCAGAAACTGGCAATATGAAACAAATGCCTGTTCTGTAGACATTATGACTCTGTCAGCAATCCAAAATATTGTTTGACTGACCTTTCCTCTCCCCACAAGTACACTTCCTTACTCATGTGTAGCATGTAGGTTGAAATTTCAGTAGTTCATACCCATAAGATATAGAAGCAGAATTTGGCCATTCGGTCCATTGAGTCTGCTCTGCTATTCGATTATGGCTGATATATTACTCACCCCCATTTTCCTGCCTTCTTTCCATAAGCCTTCAAACCATTTCCAATTAAAAACCTGTCTTACTCCTCCTTAAATTTACTCACTGTCCCAGCATCCACCACACTCTGGGGTAGTGAATTCCAAGATTCACAACCGTTTGGGAGAAGTAGTTTCTTCATAATTCTCTTTTAGATTTGCTACCCCTTATCCTAAGACTGTGACCTCTTGCCCTAGAATGCCCCACAAGAGGAAGCATATGCTCTATGTCTGTTTTGTCCACACCTTTTATCATCTTGAATACCTCAGTGTGGTCTCCCTTCGTGCTTCTAAATTCCAGAGAGTGTAGGCCTAAACTGTTCAATCTCCCTTCACACGGCAACCTCTCATCTCTGGGATCAGTCCAGTGAACCTCCTCTGAACTGCTTCCAATGCCACTACATCTTTCCTCAAATACGGAGACCAAACCTTTGCACAATACTCCAGGTGCAGTCTCACCAATTCCTTGTATAGTTGCAACAAGACTTCCTTACCTTTATATTCCATTCCTTTAGCTATAAAAGCCAACAATTCATTTGCTTTCTTTATTATCTGCTGTACCTGTGTGCTAGTTTTCTGTGACTCATGAACAGGTATACCTAGATCCCTCTGCACCGGAGCACCCCGAAGTCCCTCCCTGTTAAGATAATAGATGGCCTTCCTATCTTTTCTACTATAATGCATGACCTCACACTTATCTGTGTTAAACTCCATCTGTCACATTTTGGCTGACTCTCCTAACATGGTGGCTCAATGGTTAGCAGTACTGCCTCACAGCGCCAGGGACCCGGGCTTGATTCCAGCCTTGGGTGACTGTGTGAAGTTTGCACATCCTCCCCGTGTCTGTGTGGGTTTCCTTCAGTTTCCTCTCACACTCCAAAGAAGTGCAGGTCAGGTGAATTGGCCGCGCTAAATTTGGCCACGCTAACCATAGTGTTCAGGGTTAGGTGGATTAGTCAAGGGTAAATGTATAGGCAATAGGATAGGGAATGGGTCTGGGTGGGTTACTCTTCGGAGGATGGGTGTGGTCCTGTTGGGCCAAATGGCATGTTTCAACACTGTATGGATTCTATGATTCTATCTATATCCCTTTGCACATTATTGTTCCGCCTATTTTTGTGTCGTTGGCAAATTTGGCTATCAAGCCTCTATCCCTATATCCAAGTTGTTAATGTAGATTGTAAACAGCTGGGGTCCAAAGACTGAACCCTGTGACACCACACTAGTTAAATCTTGTCTTCTGGCCAGTCATCTATCCATGCTAATAAACTACCTTCAATCCCATACGATCAACCCCGTGAATTAAACTTTTGTGCGGAAAGTCTAGGTATATTACAGTTAAGATAGTTATTTCCATTTTAACTATCTTCCATCTCTCCAACATCATACAATCCTATAAATCCATCTGAGCCGATAGAACAGACTTTGATTTTATGTCTTATCTGAAAGGCAGTACCTCCAACTGTGTAGCACTTCCACAGTACTGCACTGTTAATTTTAGTGCTCAAAGCTGAGAGTAATACTTGAACCCAAATCCTTGTGATATGATCAACTGAGCCATGAGTGATTATATTAGATCCCCTTCAGTATGGAAGCAGGCCATTTGGCCCAACAAGTCCACACCGACCCTCTGAAGAGTAAACCATCCAGACCCATTCCCCTACCCTATATTTACCCCTAACTAATGCACCTAATCCTGTGGGCAATTTAACATGGACAGTACGCCTGACCAGGTGAAAGTGAGGACTGCAGATGCTGAAGATCAGAGTCAAGATTAAAGTGGTGCTAGAAAAGTGCAGCAGGTTAGGCAGCATCTGAGGAGCAGGAAAATCGATGTTTCGGGCAAAAGCCCTTCATCAGTTCACCTGACCAGCACATCTTTGGACTGTGAGAGGAAACCAGAGCACCCAAAGTAAACCCATGCAGACACAGGGAGAATGTGCAAACTCCACACAGAGTCACCTGAGGCAGGAATTGGACCCGGGTCCCTGGCGCTGTGAGGCAGCAGTGCTAACCACTGAGCCACCATGCCTTCCTATACTGATATTGTAATAAACTGTGAATTTATAGGGCGGAGTTGTAACTGTATATGCACTGTGTTGTGAATGGTACTAGGGCCAGGTGGATCTCATAGTCTATGAGATTCTTGATTGGTATTGTTAACCTGGGCCAATCAGAGCGTCCTGGCTGAGAGAGCTAAACAGGAGATTGCCACTTGGGTGTTTTCCTATCTTCCTGGTGGTGGAAATTGAGTAAAGATTTGTACACCTTGTGTCTCTCACTGTGTCTCACTGTGCCTCACATCTGCACACACACACCATGGGTGCTGGGGAAAAAATAAGCACTACCGCAGTTAAAAAAAAAGAAAAAGAAAAAAAAGAGAAGAAAAAAAAATAAACCGGAGATTCACTGTGTCCCAAACCTGCACAAAAGAAATCAAAATAAACAGGAGATTCACTGTGTCTCACCCCTGTACACACACAACGTGGAAAAAAAACCAGGAGATTAAGGAGTCTGTTTGTTGGTATTTGACTCTGTCTTCTTGCTTGTTGGAGATATCACCTGCGTTGTCTTATGTCCTTGGGTGTGGCAGGCCTTTCTGTGGGCCATCCTGATCACTGTCATCCTGGAGTGAGGTGGGGTTGGAGGGGGGGGGGGGGAGGGGGAGGGCATTGGGGAGACAGGACCAAGAGCTGGAAGGGGCATAGGGGTGGCATGGATTAGAGTGGCTGGAAGGTGAAAGGGACAGGTGGCTTGCTGGGTGGAGGATCTGTATTCTATGCACAGTTTCTTATCTAATTGGACTGTCTTGTATGTATTTGTTACTGCTACTTTTGTGATGACTGAAGGTGGGTTTTGAGGTTTGTCCTCATTTCCCTGAAAACTGGTTGTACGGTGGGGTTTGGGATTTGGCTTTGCCTGTCCTCTCCCTTGTAAATTGCTGTTTCTCTGTATACAGCTGTTAATGTTAACTGTTTGTAAAGTGTGTACTGTTTAACAAAATTTTAAAAAACAAGAGATTCAGAAGGTGTCCTCAATCTAAGCTGGCTGTCACAGCGTGTGTACTATACACATGTAAATAAAGGGTGACTTGGTGATTGGATACCAGTCTCTGTGTAGTTATTTCACATTGTAAGAAATTATTGATACAGTTTTTGTTGTGTAAGGGTCTGAAAGGCTTAATACTAAGGAGCACCTTAAACAATACCTAATATAAAGAGACCATATGGGCTTTGAGGGAGAATAATTTTGGGTCTTAAGGCAGTAAGGTTGTGAAAAGAAGTTAAGTCTCCTCATAGTCGGTGCTATATTGTGTCACTTCTACATAATTATTATCATACAATAAACTATGCCTTGTTTAAGACACAAGTTTGTTCTCATTAATATATCATGTAAGTTTCCTCCCTAACACAGGGCCAAGAAGACCCTGTGGATCCTTACCTTGAAAGAGGATGGTAGCTGCAAATCTACTTGTTAGTGGTATAGAGAGCTTATAGAACATGGTGAGTTATGGTGTAAATTGCTCATGTAAAGGTTTTGTTTAATGCAAAATTATATTTTTTATTTAAAATTATTTCTGTATTTCTGTACTTGGTATTATTGTTTGCATCCTGTCCTCAGTTTCTCTCTCATGTTTCTCTGATTCATATTGCTCAAAGTGTAGACTCCCTCACTGTGGTACAGGAGGTATATTTGGGATCTCCCACTGCTAAGGTGCTTAAGTCACGTGGTAGTATATCCACAGTACTGAGTCTGAGCTCAAGACAGAACTCGAGGACAAAACGAGGTTAAGAACTGTCTCCAGATTAGGCTTAATCTGAACCCAGTTTATTGGCTCTTAACACTAAATAATCTTATATATGGCAATGTGAGGTATACCAGGTTCTAATCTTACTGTTACATTACTGAAAGATCATTGTACGTGAGTTGGTATCTAGCTATCTCATGCAATCCTCCTAACCAATCCCGCCCATATCGTTCTATTTATGCCTCGTGGAAAGGAGCTATGTAGCAACATTGCAAGGTTACTCTGAAGTCAAAACATCCTTCCCTAAGTTATTTTCCCACTTCCAGGACACCGATTAACATATATATGCATTCTCAAATGATTTACTTTTATTACTCCTTTTTACATCTTTTACTGTACATTTTTTCCCTTACATCTTCCACCCTCCCCAAGTCTTTCACTTGATTAATCTGTGTCAACAGATGGGCCAAGAAAATCTATGACAAGACTTAGAATCAATCAAGGTAAAGTCAGTGAGCATACTTTTTCTGTTGGCTTTCATTAGATCAGCAGTGCTTGCTGAAGGGTCTTGCAGGAACATGTAGGGAAATTAGATTGTTTCTTCTTCTCTACAACCAGAATCTGTATTTGATGCTAGCATTTCTTCTCTGAGGGAAAAGTCATCTTGTTTGTCCAAAGACAGTTGTTCCTCATGTAAAATGAACTTATTCCATTACTTGAAGATTCCAGTATTGGAATGGGATAGACAAAGTTAAAAATCACACAAAACCAGGTTATGGTCCAACAGGTTTATTGGTAAGCACTAGCTGTCGAGGCACTACCCCTTCATCAGGTGGTTGTGGAACATGATCATAATAATAGAATTTATAGCAAAAGGGTTGCAGTGTCATGGAGTTGTAATGATATATGAAACAACTGTAGTTAAAAATCATACAACACCAAGTTATAGTTCTTAAACACATTTAGATTACGTCTTTCATCTTTTGGAAGGGGATATGGTGGTTTAGGTTCTTTAATAAGTAAATCCCAGAATTACATTCTCAAGGTGGCATCAGCTTATTTCATAATAGGTATCATCTCAGATCAGACAATGCATGAAATGTGTGAAAGTAAAGTCTGTATCAATGTTGAGTCAGTTATATTGCTAAAGTACGGCTTACAGAATCTTATATGGATTTATGCAGTTTTTGAGCAAAACAAAATGTAATTCTGCAAATACAAATTCACCCATAAACTTATATGTCTGTGCGTGCAGGAGACAAAGTTGGTGGGTATATTTGAGTGTGGGTGTGAGTGCACGTGGAACAGTGTGTGTATAAACTTGGTCAAGTGATGGGGTATAAGCCTGTGAAAGGGTGAGTGCGTTGGGTGCATGTGTGTGCACACAAAAGAGAGTCTGTGTGAGTGTATGATTATGTAGGAGTATGTGTGCACGTGTGTGCGTGTGTGTGTGTGTAAGAGAGAGAGTGTATAGTACAGTGGGGTCACCTATAGTGTGACATGAATCCAAGGTCCCGGTTGAGGCCATCCTCATGGTTATCCAACAAGGCTATCAGTCTCTGCTTGGCCACACACACACACACACACACACTCCCAACTGTAACTTTAAATTGCTTACAATTTTGTCATAAGTTGTCACATATGGTATACTTCTCAGATGAGAGTTCTGTCTTCTCTATCAAATGTGTGATTGTATTTTAACTAGTCAGCACTTTCTATTGAATGTTCTGCACTATCTGGAACGTTTGCAGTATAATACTTCTTGAATAATTTTCTAAATTCTGTATCCATCACTATTTCGACTCCTCATATTAGAGTTAGGTTCTTTGTTGATTGAAGAAGTTCAGTGATGAATTTATCTGAGATACCAATGACAATTGTCTCAGAAATGCACTCTTGTTGTAGGTTTCAAGAGTTACATGGTTCAGATAGTAAATTCAGGTCATTCATATTCACAGACTCTTGTGACAGTTGGTGTCTGCTATTGATGTGTAAACTTACCTGTGTTATTTTTTTCTTTGGCGTGAAATACAGATTGTCATGAGGTTGTCATGCATAAATTGTTTCTCGTTGATCTGTTGTTATTTAACATATGATCTGATGTATTTCCTATATAATAGAGAAGTGTTCTATCCTGTTCAGGATTTGATATGATGTCCAATCCTTAAGTTGTTCAAGATCTGGGAATTCTGCTTTCTATATTTGCCAATTCTCTGATCTATTGAAAAGATCTGATAGCTTGAATTTTTATGGTGGAAAGATTGACACCAGTGGATTTTGTTGCATGGGTTGATTGCTGACAAGCACTTGAAGTTGTTGATTATTCCCTCGCTTTGGGTGATGATTGTTACGATTTAATCTCCAGTTATTTTGCTCATTTTGTTACCTTGTTATATTCTTATTTGATTAGAATTGCTGTTAAAATCTTGTTGTGAACATTGTTTTGTAGTATTAACACAGAAAGCTGTTGGAATTTCTGGTGTTCTAAATGTTGTTTCAAATGTAATGTTTGCATTTTTCTTAATCTCATTGACGATGAGATCCTTGATTGGGTTGTTAACCTGGACCAATCGGGGATTCCTGGCTGACAGATTTAAAGAGGACATTCAGAAGGCCTCTTCACTCTATAGATTAGCTCTGAGTTAGCTAGTCAGAGTTCATGCACTGTGCACATATAAATAAAGGGTGACTTGGTGACGGGATACCAGTCTCTGTGCAGTTACTTCAGTATTTAAAAGCAAAAACTTCTTTCCAATTAACTTGTTTGGACATGTTATGACACACTTTCCAAGGCAGGTGGGACTTGACCAAGATCTTCTGGCATTGAGATAGGAACCACTGCCACTGTGTCACAAGACTATGGGCAGAAGTTTTCTCAAAGTGACTTTAATAACTAAGATTCAAGCATTTTTGACTGTATCAAAGATGGCTGCTGTGATGTCACTCACGCTGATTCTTTTGCTTCATCTGAGACATTTCTACATTGAATTCAACATCATGTGATCAGATTTGTACTTTATTTTGCTTTTTTTTTAACAATAAACATCAATATTGTGTTTTTTTTTGGCTAAATGTTAGTTTGTTGAGATTCTTGGAGGGCTTATCACTGTGAGGCTGAATGAGATTGCTTGCCATAGTCTACCAAACACACCTCATTAACTCAGACCTGAAATATTCACTCTGCTTACTTTCCACAGATGCTGCAAGACCTGCTGAGTTTCTCCAGCAATTTCTGTTTCATGTTTATCTTATTTATTATCTACCCTGCCCGAATGGCACCCATCTAGACTGATTCCAGTCCCAACTTACTATGTCCCATTTCCAGAACAACTGACCACTGTCAGGACATCTGTGATTGACTGACATCTCTTGGTGCCATCATTAAAAGGCTGTGTATACCCAGACAATCGCTGTCAGTCTGTGTCGTGAATAGGTGCTGACATTGGCCTTGGACATGGCAGACAATGGAATAATTGGCACCTTACTTCTGAGGTCACTGATGGAGCAGCTGAAGATGGTTTAGACCTAGGACAATGCCCTGAGGAGCTCCTGTAGCGATACCCCAAAACTGAGATGACTGGCCGCCAATAATCACAACTTTCCTTCCATCCTTCCATCTGACCTCCACATTCGCAGTGGACTTTAGGAAGAGGAGCTGTACATTAATGAGGTGGGATGTGCAGTTATTAAAGCCGTTAATAAAAACTTATCTCCTTAAACAGGCAACTAGCATTCCCTGTGAGAATCTCTCCCTAGCATCTGGAATGTGGTTAAAAGATCTAGCTCTGGACATTGAGAGGGACCTCATCAGGCTTCATAAGTTCACAAGACCATAAAATATAAGGCAGAATTAAACCATTCGGCCCATCGAGTTTGGTTCATCATTCGATTTTGGCTGATATGTTTCTCAATCCCATTCTGTTGTTTTCTCCCTGTAAGTCTTAATACCCGAACTGATTAAGACCCTATCTAGCTCTGTCTTAAATGCACTCAGTGACTTGGCCTCCACAACCCTCTGCAGCAGTGAGTTCTCTGGATTAACCACCCTCTGGCTGAAGAAATTCCTTCTTAGTTCTAAAGGATCACCCCTTCACTCTGTAGCTGTGCCCTCGGGTCCTAGTCTTTCCCACGACAGATCATTCTGCTGTAATGCGATAGTTGTGTTCCTCTGCAAACTCATGCTATAGAAAATCACGTTATGGAAAACTGCTGTAGAAAATCGCACTTTCGAAGATTGCTAATAGAAAATCATTATACCCATTCAACAGAATGTTTGCGTCATCCAAACAATGTCCACTATTTGCCAATCACGTTTATAGACAATGTGTGCTGACAAAATGTGTATTATAGCAAAATTACCTGTAGTGGAAACAACTTTTTTTAGGATTTTCCTTTCAGGTCTTAAGCCCTTACTCATCACAAATGGACCTTGTTCAGGTGTAATCCACGATGTGAAGTGATTTGAGACATTTTTGATTGATAAGGTGCTATAAGTGAATTTTTCTTTTTGAAATGGATGAAAGTAACATCAAGAAAATGCTAAACAAAAATAAAACCCAAAGAACTGCGGATACTGGAAATTAGAAACAAAATCAGAAATTACTGGCTAACTCAGCAGTCTGACAGCACTTGTGGAGAGAAATCAGAGTTAATGTTTCAGGTATAGTGAATGTTCTTTAGAAGGGTCACTGAACCTGAAACTTTAACTCTGCTTTCCTTTCAGTTTCCCCAGCTTTTCTGTTTTTATTTCAAGGAAATGCTGACGCTCATCTGACTAATGGCTTTCCCAGCAGATGGTTATTCCCATCTGTATGTAATGGATTTACCTCCTGGGCCAGTGGGGGAGGTCAGCATCAATATTATATACCTTGCTTCCACTGAGCGTTCAAAAGCAACAATAAACAGCATAACTTTATTAAAGACAATTTCTTTTCTTTGATTAGATTTTGGACTGAAATATAAAGTGGACTTTTATGAAAGTTGAAATTGAATGAAGATAACATTTTAATATACCATAGCACCTCTCAGCAGCAGATGTCTCAAATTATATATTTATATGAATAAAACTGGATAGATATGTTATATATGGAAATAGGAAGGATTTATTCCACACATTAGAGATTTCACAACTCATCCTTTATATAGGGTTCTAGTTGCTGTTAAGAGACATAAACTGTAATCCTTAATGATATTTAATTGTCTTTGTGCCGTGCTAAATATCCAAGAAACACATCTCTTCAAAGGCAGAAACAGCAATTACAGAGGAACCTCAATTATCCGAATACCAATTATCCAAAAATCAGGGTGGTGGGGGCGGGGTTGGGTAGGGTTTGGGGCAGGGGTGGGATTGGACGAGGTTGGGGGCGGGGCTGGTGGGGGGTGTTGGTGATGCGTCGGGCGCAGTGTTTGGGAGTGGGAGCGTGGGGGTTTTGGGTGGTGGGGGCAAGGTTAGACAGGTTTTGGGGTGGGGGCAGGATTGGGCAGGGTTGGAGGTGGGGGGCGGGCAGGGGGTAGTGTTAGGTGGCGGGGGTGAGGTTGGACAGGATTTGGGAGGCTGGGTCTCACGCGCTTTGTGCTGGGGGGCGGGTTGCAGTGTTGGACCAGGTTTGGGGGGGCGGGGGGGGGGTCGGTGTTGGACAGGGGCAGTGTTTGGAAGCAGGGCTCGTGCGCTGTGAGCTGCTGCAGTCTCCTGAACGGGGAGCAGACTTTAAAATCTCAGAGCCCTAGAGAAAAGGCATTTAATCGATTAACCGAATAATCAATTATCTGAATGAAATAGTGCCCGTCCATCTCATTTGGATAATCGAGGTTCCCCTGTAGTAGGTACAGGCACTATGGAGAGCTAGAATAGGGAATATATAACCAAGAATTGATCATAGCCATAAGTGGTTTCATCAAGTTATTCCTGTTACAACTATTACTGCACTGCATCATTCAGTGAAGCATTTTGTGGCATTTGTTTTGACATTGTGATCTGACTATCATGTTGAAATAACATGAAATTTTATCTCTTAGCAATAACAGCTAAAAAATGGTAAAGGTATTGAAGAAAGAGGGTTTTATCCAACAATAAACATCAGGCATAGATGATCTGGTTGTTCCCATATTGTTCTTTGTTCGAGCTTGCTATCTAGAAATTGATAACTATGTTTATGACCACACTTCAAAAGGGTTTCTTTGACTGCAAAGAACTTTGAGATTTACAATACTCATAAGAAATACTTTGTAATGGCAAGTTTCTCTCTTTCAGTTTCCTCTGGGATCATCCGAATGAAACAGCTCCCATAAATAGGGACTGAGATGAGGAGAAGGCTGAGTTAGATAGATTTTTGATGACAGAGCTGTCAATGGTCAATGAAGGATGGAAAGGAAAATGGAAACCATGATCAGATGGGCCATGATCTTATCAAATGATGGTTCAGGATCCAGATGGTAAATTGCAAATACCTGTTTTTGTACAGTATCATTGTAAACTTTTCTGTTTTAATGTATATTGTTGTTTTTCAAAGAATCCCAGTTTATTATACATTCAAGAAGAGTTATTTCAAACTCTGCTCAACCATAAGGTTTGCATTAAAAGCAGGACATTTCTGAGCATTTACAGATTATAGAAAAAGGTAATACACTCATCAAATATTTCATCTGATGAACTAGTGCTGAATAATTTGCTTATTCGACGAACAAACCAGTTCATTCTGAAAATTCTGTTTAGAAAACAGAACTCCAAAGGATCGGTAGAAAGTTTGCATTCTACCATTTAGACTTTGAGAACCTGGTTTGAAGCCAATCAAGACCGATTGGAAAATATTTGCTGTTTCTGTTGGATTGTAAAAGTCTTCTGTGAAATGAATTGGACCGTCTCAAAGTAGCTCCTAATGGTTTCTCACATGAAAAAAACTCTTTGTCACTAATTTTCTGTTAATTGCCAAAATCATTCAGAAGTCAATGAGGCAAGTATCATTTTAATGGCTGCTAATCCATTCTTCATTTACAGAGACATATCATAATCAGACCAGGAAAGAGGTAGTCAGTGGTAGTTAAGCATGAAAAAATACTTTATAAACTACTGGTGAAGTGAATAGTTGTTTTATTTATCAGTAGGCTCACAACTGTTCAATGAAATCTGCACCAAATTAGCTAACAATATATAAAGCTAAGGCTGGAAGGTTTCTTGTGGTGTACTGGTAGTGACCCTACCTCTGAGTCAGCAGGTTTGGGTGATGCTACAGATGCATAACATCTTTGAACAGGTTAACTAAAAAAAAAAGTTAAGGATGGGGCAGACAGTGTCATAGGAATAATGCCACTTCATTAATAACCCAGAACCCCAAGCTAACAAACTGGTTTTGAATCCTGTCATGACAGATGGTGGAATTTGAATTCAATAAATTAAATCTAAGGTTGAAACTCTAAAAAACATAATTATTTTAGTTGAGCCATTTACAAACAACTAAGGTTTTGAAGACATTGTTTTTAAGCTTTGGTAAAGCAGTATTTATTCCATTCTTTCATTATTCATTCTGCATTCTGTTAATTGAGGTATTTTTAAAAAGAATTTGATTGGAGTAGATGGCCACTTAGTCAAAGGAAAGATCTTGGACATGAAGAATAGGATCTCATTATTGTTTTTATTTTCTATTTCTGGCTGCTGGTCAGATTGAAATCAGGTTTTGGAGTGCACGATAAGATCCTAACTTAACTATTATAATGAAGTCCATCCTCACCTCTCCAGTCTATACAATCCAACACTTGCCAATGTGGGATAGGAAATAAATACTGGCCAGCTAGTAATGTTCACATTCCATGAGTGAATAAAGAAGACAAAAACAATAAAAATGGTGGCAAGCACATGTGGTAGGTTAGGAGCATTTGAGAGCAATAATGATGCTAATGTTCCAGCTGCAAAATTGACAATAATTATTTCCATTTTTTGGAGCATCATTTAATGTATTTGACAAGATGGATTCTTGATGTTCCTAGCTTCGTTTTCTGCTATGATTCAAATTGTGAAACCAGGACAGGTATTTTCTCAGCATAAGTTCCAGTTGCTTAAAATGCTTCTGAAAAGGAGAAAGGTTTGGTCTGTTGGTATTCTTTATGATTGCAACTGGATATCAAATAGTGAATGAATTCAATTTTTTTCAGAAGTGTTTAATTTTGTACATCCATTGACAAATCAGTGGAGTGGGTGGATAGGTGGCAGATGTGGTTCAATGAGAAGAAATGTAAGGTGATGTACTTTGGTCAGAAGAACTTAAAAATAATATAAATAGGAGGTACAATTCTAAAGGGTTTATCAAAGGGATCTGGGTGTATACATGCACAGATTGTGGAAGGTGGAAGGCAGAAGGAGAGCGCAGGAAAGAAAGCATACAGTGTCCTTGGCTTTCTTAATAAAGGCATTGGATAGAAGATCAAGGAGGTCATACTAAACTTGCACAAGACACTTAATAGAACTCAGCTGAAATATTGTGTACAGTCATGGGCTCCACATCATAAGAAAGATATAAATTCATTGGAGACAATACAGAAGCGATTTATCAGAATGGTTCCATAGACAAGAAACTTCAGCTACAAGGATAGATTGAAGAGGTTGGGGCTCTCAGGAGAGAAGAAGGCTGAAAGGAGATGTGATAGAGGTTTTCAAAATCATAAATGGGCTAGAAAGAATAGATAAGGTGAAGCTGTTTTCATTTATAAAAGAAACAAGAACAAGAGATTTAAGATAATGCTCAAATGAAGCAAGAGTGGTCGAAGTAAAATCTTTTTTCACACAGCACATTGTCAGGTTATGAAATACATTGCTTGGAAATGTGGTGGAAATAGATTCAATTAAGGCATCGAAGAGTGCAATGGGTGATTTTATGGATAATAATGGTTTGCAAAGATATTGGGTAAAATGCAGGAGTTTGTCATGATGTAATTGAGCACAATGGGCTGAATGGTCTCCTTCTGCAAGTAATAATTCTGTGATTCCTTCCTGCCTCTTTACTGATAATACAAAACCCTTAAATGTTACCAAAACATCAGTGGTATGGTGTAAATATGTGATAAAAACTCTGAACCCAAATGGAAATGTTGTTAAATGTGGAAATCACATTCAATATCAAGTGACAACCATTAAAAAAATTCAACCATAAAATGGATGTCTCCATGAATTACAAGTGATCATTGTCTTCCAAGAATAGAAGGTAGTTTCTCTTCAGTAACAATTACCATGATAAAATTCAATCCTGTAACCTTTTGAACAATAATATCAACAAATGTGTTACATCGATGAATCTCATTCCTTTTTTATTCTGAAATATCTTGTTTCATCATTGTGTTATATTACATTCTTATGAATGTGGTTCATGGGACAAAAAAAATTGAGCACAATAACTTTAATAAAAATAATGATCTGGATCTTCAGGAATAGGCAACATTCAGGATCTGCCTTTGGAAGATTGCAACTCCACTGAAACCTTTCTGCACCTTGACATTGCTCCGCCTTGCTTTCTGAGTCTTCCTAGCCTAGCTTCTCCAGAAATGCAGTGTGCAGTGCAGTTGAAGAACTCAATTGCAGCACTAGAATGGTGGCTGAATGGGGGGTGGGTGAGGTGGGTGGTGGGGGTGGGGTGGTGTGGAGGTGGTAGGGGAACAGAACGCTCCTTTATTTTCTGACTCTGCCATTTGGCAAGTATAAATATCCAGTGTGAATGGGTAGAGGCTGAATGGATGAACTGGGGAATAAGTAGGATTGTTCATAGAACATAGAACATAGAAAAATACAGTGCAGTACAGGCCCTTCGGCCCTCGATGTTGCACCGACCGAAGCCTACCTAACCTATACTAGCCCGATAACCTCCATATGCTTGTCCAATGCCCGCTTAAATGACCATAAAGAGGGAGAGTCCACCACTGCTACTGGCAGGGCATTCCATGAACTCACAACCCGCTGAGTAAAAAATCTACCCCTAACATCTGTCCTATACCTACCACTCCTTAATTTAATGCTGTGTC
The DNA here is from genome assembly GCF_047496795.1 of Chiloscyllium punctatum. Lineage (NCBI taxonomy): Eukaryota > Metazoa > Chordata > Chondrichthyes > Orectolobiformes > Hemiscylliidae > Chiloscyllium > Chiloscyllium punctatum. Next base: position 27,859,389 of record NC_092780.1, on the reverse strand, counting down.
CCCTAGTAACAGCTGACTCCATACGCGGAAAAAGGTTCTCACTGTCAACCCTATCTAAACCCCTAATCATCTTGTACACCTCTATCAAATCTTCCCTAAACCTTCTTTTCTCCAATGAGAAAAGTCCCAAATGCCTCAGCCTTTCCTCATATGATCTTCCTACCATGCCAGGCAACATCCTGGTAAACCTCCTCTGCACTCGTTCCAATGCCTCCACATCCTTCCTGTAGTATGGCGACCAAAACTGCACACAATACTCCAGATGAGGCCGCACCAGAGTCTTATACAACTGCAACATGACCTCAGGACTCCAGAACTCAATTCCTCTACCAATAAAGCCCAGTACACCATATGCCTTCTTCACAGCACTATTTACCTGGGTGGCAACTTTCAAAGATCTGTGTACATTGACACCAAGATCCCTCTGCTCATCCACACTACCAAGTAGTCTACCATTAGCCCAGTAATCCATCTTCTTGTTACTCCTACCAAAGTGAATGACTTCACACTTAGCTACATTGAATTCCATTTGCCACCTTACTGCCCAGCTCTGCAACTTATCTATATCGCGCTGTAACCTGCCACATCCTTCTTCGCAGTCCACAACTCCACCGACTTTCGTGTCATCCGCAAACTTGCTCACCCAGCCTTCAAGCCCCTCCTCCAGGTCATTTATGAAAATGACAAACAGCAATGGTCCCAAAACAGATCCTTGTGGAACACCGCTAGTAACTGCGCTCCAAGATGAACCTATACCATCAACTACTACCCTCTGTCTCCTTCCAGCCAGCCAATTCCTAATCCAAACCTCTAATGCACCCTCCACCTCCGTAGTTTTTGCATTAGCCTGCCATGGGGTACCTTATCGAACGCCTTGCTAAAATCCATATACACCACATCTACTGCTTTACCCTCGTCCACTTCCTTGGTCACCTTCTCAAAAAATTCAATAAGGTTTGTGAGGCACGACCTGCCCTTCACAAAACCATGCTGACTATCCTTGATCACATTATTCCTATCCAGATGTTCATAAATCCTATCCCTTACAATTCTCTCTAAGACTTTGCCCACAACAGAAGTGAGACTCACTGGCCTATAGTTACTCGGGCTATCCCTGCTCCCCTTCTTGAACAAGGGGACCACATTCGCTATCCTCCAGTCTTCTGGCACTATTCCCGAAGACAACGACAACGACACAAAAATCAAGGCCAATGGTTCTGCTATCTCCTCCCTAGCTTCCCAGAGGATCCTAGGATAAATGCCATCAGGCCCAGGGGACTTATCTATTTTCATCCTTTCCAGTATTCCCCAGACCTCTTCCCTATGTACCTCAAGGCCATCCATTCTAATCACTTGTGACTCAATATTCACATCAGCAACAGTGTCCTGTTCCTGAGTGAATACTGACGAAAAGTATTGATTTAGTGTCTCACCAATCTCCTCCGCCTCCACACACAACTTCCCACTACTATCCTTGACTGGACCGATACCTACCCTAGTCATCCTTTTATTCCTGACATACCTATAGAAAGCCTTTGGGTTTTCCCTAATCCTACCAACTAAGGACTTTTCATGTCCCCTTCTCGCTGCTCTTAGCTCTCTCTTTAGATCCTTCCTGGCTACCTTATAACTCTCAATCGCCCCAAGTGAACCTTCACGCCTCATCTTTACATAGGCCGCCCTCTTCCCTTTCACAAGGGATTCCAATTCCTTATTAAACCACGGCTCCCTCACAAGACCCTTTACTCCCTGCCTGATTGGCACATACTTATCAAGGACACCCATTAGCTGTTCCTTGAACAATCTCCACATATCATTTGTGTTCTTCCCTTGAAGCCTATTTTTCCAATCCATGCATCCTAAGTCATGCCTCACCGCATCATAATTTCCCTGCCCCCAGCTATAACTGTTGCCCTGCAGTGCACACTTATCCCTCTCCATCACTAGAGTAAAAGTCACCGAGTTGTGGTCACTGCCCCCGAAGTGCTCACCTACCTCCAAGTCTAACACCTGGCCTGGTTCATTACCTAGAACCAAATCCAGTATAGCCTCACCTCTTGTTGGCCTGTCTCCATATTGTGTCAGGAAACCCTCCTGCACACATTGGACAAACACCGACCCATCTAACGAACTCGAGCTATAGCTTTCCCAGTCAATATCTGGGAAGTTAAAGTCCCCCATAACAACCACCCTGCTACTTTCACTCTTCTCCTGAATCATCCTCGCAATACTTTCGTCTACTTCTCTCGGATTATTAGGAGGCCTGTAGAAAACTCCTAACAGGGTGACCTCACCTTTCCTATTTCTAACCTCTGTCCACACTACCTCAGATGGCAAGTCTTCCTCCATCACCCTTTCAGTAAGTGACAAGTGGGTATGTGGTTTCTGTGGCAGATGTGTCAGGGATAGTCATGTTAGGGCAGGTGTGGTAGGGTGTGGTCAGGGATTCAGGCATTATTTGGGATAGAAGGTAGTTGGGAGTATTTCAGGGCTTCATAGGGGAACTTGGGAGACAGGGTATGGTCAGTGTAAGTAGAGGGCAAGTTGTACAGTTGCCCAGGAATTAAGCTAAGGTTTTTTTTCTATCTAATATTTCTAAGGTAACAGGTCAGGCAAGCTATATAAAGTGTTTAACTTTAACCCAGCGGTGGAGATTTAGTGGGGAGTAGGGAAAATTGCCTATTTTTTCTGTGATTTATGTACATGCTGTAAATGACATTTTCCTAAAAAAATGATAAATCTTAATCAACAAAAGTAACAAATCCAAAAACTCAGTACTCTGTGCTTTTTTGTTTTGCTTTCATTACTTATTTGATTTGGTTCTTTCCATGTAAGTGAAGATTGATGATTATTAATGTATTAGAAAATATGTAACATTGCACAAGATCCTTAGTGCACAAATATGTTAGATATGTAATAAAAGGCTTGCATCGTATGGCACTTTTTCTCAAAGTGCTTTAAAACTATGTAATAGTGAGGTGTTAATACTGACATAAAGTAAATGTGACAACCAGATGATGCACACTAAGTTCCAACAAACATTAGCAAAAAGCCATTTACAACAGAGACTGAGTCCATTCAGCACATCTAATCCATGCTAACTCTGTGTGGAGCAATCTGGTAAGTCCCATTGCCCTGTTTGTTCTCTGGAGCCTTGTAAGTTGGTTTCCTCCTAAAATATTTGATTTTCCTGACCCACAACCCTCATGAACAGCAGATTCCACATCGTCGTGACTGCTGGAGAGGGCTGTGAAGAGATTTGCCAGGATGTTGCTGGGGATGGAAGGTTTGAGTTATAAAGAAAGGCTGAGTTTTTTTTTCACTGGAGCGTAGGAGATTGAGAGGCGATCTGATAGAAGTTTATAAAACAATAAGAGATATTAATAGAGTTAATGGTGGTTGTCTTTTCCCTAGGATAGGGGATTTCAAGGCAAGGGGGCATATTTTCAAAGTGAGAAGAGAGAGATTTAAAAAGACATTGGGGCAATTTTTACATGGAGGGTGGTTTGCGTTTCGAATGAACTTCCTGAGAAAGTGATGGATGCAGGTACAGTTACACCATTTAAAAGACATTTGGATAGATACATGAATGGGAAAGGTTTGAAGGGAGATAGGCAGGTGGGACTAGTTTAGTTTGAAATTATATAGGTGTGAACAGGTTGGATCGAAGGGTCTGTTTCCATGCTGTATGACTCTATGAGTATGCTCCTATATTTCTTACTCAAAAGTCTCAGATCTATGTTTCCTAGCCCGTGGACAATCAGCTCATGTGAAGAGCTTTTCCTCATTTATCTTTATATCGGTCACAATTGTTATGGACCAGGCCAGACCACTCAAAACATTCATAAGCAGGCAGCCAGACTATAACTTTGCAATTTTGTTCGGTATGTGTACAGTGGAAATTACCTGGAATAGGTTGACTACCAAGTTTTAAAACAGACAAAAATGTATTCACAAAGTTACGGAATGAAACACAAAAACAGAATTTAGAATACCTACAGAACTCAGTCTATCCAAACTAGACTTAATTATGCTGTTCTGAGCATACAAACTGGCCTAATAAACAAACCCCTTAAACACAGTGAAAATGAAACAAAAGTTGATAAGTTGAGGTTAGAGGGGCCGAAGGAGAGAGAACCTAGCAACCTGCTTCCACACAGCCCACTGCTGGACTGACTGAAACAAATTTTCAGCTTTCAGGACTGACCACTCCCTTTTCATTATACAAGTTACTTCTAAGACATGAAGTCCTCAAGTCTCATCTGTTTACATATAAACAAGAAGGCCTCCCAATACCCTCTTCAAATCTGTAGCAAACCAGTCGATTTGGAGCCCAGACCTTTTTAAGACCCCTCTGAAAAAAAAACAAGGACACAATATCCTTGAGAAAAGGAACAGCTTTAAGAAAAAGACGGACTAGTTTTGTGACACCTCCCTCCCTTAAAAATATGAACCATCAATATCACAAGATTGCTTAGTAGTCTAAAACACACATATACACCACGCCGACTATACACATGCAAATGTGCACAACCACATTCGTATTCAGGCTGTGGCACACCTGCCACTGAATGTCTCTGTATCTCATTCCAGCCTCGACAACGTATCGGCAATCACGTTTTTGCAACCTGCCACACGCACAATGGTCAAATTGATTGGCTTCAACAACAAGCTCCATCCAAACAGGCTGGCATTTTTGTCCTTGAATTTCTCCACAAATGTCAATGGGTTGTGATCAGCGTATACAATTGTCTCAGATGTGTTGCTGGTAATATAGACACTGAAATGTTGTAATGCCAGCACCAAGCTCAAAGTCTCTTTCTCCACCATTGAATGCGTCTGTCGATGAATGTTGAACTTCTTGGAAAGATACCCGATGGGTCTTTCTATCCCCTCATCAGCCTCCTGCAGAAGCACCGCACCAACACCCACATTACTGTCATTGATAGCCACCTTGAGAGGTTTCGCGTAATCAGGAGTGGCTAGTACCGGGGTAGTGGTTAACACAACCTTTAGGCTGCCAAGCGCCTTCTGACAATCCGCTGCCTGTTGGAATGTCTTGCCCTTTTTATGAGTCTTCTTACCCCCCAAGGAGACAGGTTACCAGTACCTTTAAAGGCAATTAGAAATGGACAACAAGTACTGGCCGAGACAGTGACACACAGTTCCCAGAAATAAACAAAAACTTATAGCTAACATCACCCCTCAACCTCTGGAACCATTTTGGTAAGCCTCCTCTACAGCTTCTCAAAGACCTTCACAGCAAATCTAAAGTGGGGTGAGTCGGCCTGGAATGTGGTTGGGACCTAATCAAAGCTTTATATAGGTTCCCCCATGACCTCTTTGCAATAAACAAAAGCATTGGATACAACAGCAATGTCCAAAATCCCATATACTTTGCTATCTACACTCTCAATATATCCAGCCATATCAAAGATTGATACGCATGCATCCTCCATGTCCTTCTGTTCCTACGCGCTCTTTAAAAATGAGTTGTCAGATAGCCTCTTCCTAACTCTTTTGCCAAAATGCATACCATTCCATTTCTTCATTCAAATTCCATCTGCCACTTGTCTTCCCATTTTATCAAATTGCAGGCAATTCAAAGCATCCTCACATTTTACCACTGCTTCATGTTTGGTATTATTGGAAAGTGTTGACATTTTTCTCATATTCCAAGATCCAAGTCTTTAGTATGTAGTGATTAAAAAAGACAGTGTTCTATCCTGACACTTGGAGTCCACCTCTGTCTACCACTCTCCAACCTATGGGCACACCACATGAGGAAGGGAGCACTCTGAAAGCTTGTGAATTCACATACTCCTGTTAGACTATAACCTGGTGCTGTGTGACTTCTGACTATATCTGAGGTGGATTTTACTTGAAGAACCTAACTGACATGCATCATTAACCCTCCTTGTTCAATATATCACAATACCTATCTCTTTCTCTTCATCCGATTTTGACTTTTTTTGCCTTTCATCTTCATTGCAATGTTTCTAGCCAGTACCTTCAGCATCTCCTCCCTAAAGATCACCCATTTTTCTGTTAGCTGTTTTTACCTGACAGCCTCTGATTCCATTTTATCCTAACTAGTTCACTTTTCATTGCATTGAAACTAGCTCCTTTATCATTTAGAAATTCTAGATTAGATTATTTCTTGCTCTTCTCAATTGCTATTTGAAACTCAATGATACCATGATCTCTTTGATCCAAATATCCTCCATTTCCAGCACCAGATCCAACCAAATGGTCGTCTCTAGTTCAGTCATGAACATAATGATCAGGGAAGTTTTCCTGAACACATAACAGAAATTACTGGTACGCCTTATCCTTTACCCTACCATTATTCCAATTGATATTTGTGCAATTAAAGCCAAAGGCCGCCCAGCATATTCAGATTACTTACAGTGTGGAAACAGGCTCTGTGGAGCAACAAGTCCACACCGACCCACTGAAGCGCAACCCACCCAAACCCATTCCCCTATATTTTACCCCTTCACCTAACACTATTGGCAATTTAGCATGGCCAATCCACCTAACCTGTACATTTTTGGGCTGAGGGAGGAAACAGGAGCAAACCCACGCAGATATGGGGAGAATGTGCAAACTCCACACAGTCAGTCGCCTGAGGTGGGAATTGAACCCGAGTCTCTGGCGCTATGAGGCAGCAGTGCTAACCACTGTGCCACCATGCTGCAATTGTTGTATAGTTTGTGCGCAATTCCGTGATTGCCCTGTAAGTTGGTCTGTCCAAATTTCTCATTCTACTTGGAGGTGTATGGAATAATTCAAGTTGCGAACTTATTTCCTTGTGCCAATGACCAAATCATTTATTTGTTTGTAATGTTGATTCTGTAGGACAAATAATGACCAGGACTCCAAGGTAATTTCCCTATTCATCTTCAAAATATCACCATGTGACCTTTTACATTTACTTGAGTGGTCAGAGAGCCCTCAATTTAAGATTCCATTTAAAAGACAGCACCATCAATTGTGCAGCTACCAATTAGGCAGCCTTGAGTCTCTTAAAGCTTAGAGCAGGAATGTTCTTGATTCACAGGCAGGAGTATTGCTAACTGAAACACTGTTGTTGGCTCTATGGTGGAGATATGAACATTGTACTTCCAGAGTAGGCACAAATTTGGGTCAGGGACTTGCCAGTGTTGAATTTCCCTTCCTTTAATGAGTGACAGAAATTCTGCTGTCACTGTAGGTGGGCACTGAAGTGCCCCGCCCACTCTGAAGGTTTAGGGAAGTGTGCAAACTAATGGATGATACCCACGGTTACGGTATTCATTAAGTCTTTTCTGCTTCTGGCATGAGACAACAACTTTCTTCATGTTTAACATTAAAATATGTTCAACTATCATTCACAGGACTGTAATTATACAAACACACAGATTAAGAGCAGGAGTAGGCCATCACTCAGTAAGATGGCTGATGCTAATCAGACAAAGATTGCCATTAAGCTTGCTCTATACTACCGTGTTATTTGCAAAAAGCTAATTATATGTGTAAGTGTCCCAGAGGAATACATTCATATCTCCACTGGAGAGTCAGTTGTGCACAACACTAGCCTAATTAGGCAGCAAGGCAAGTCACAATTGAATAAAGGACTTTTACCTTTCCAAGTCTAAACTGTGATTACTTCATACTTCTTGAAGTCAGAAGACAGCATCACAGCACTTTACCATGTAAACTGGAGGCCATTCAGCCCATCATGAAGCAATGATTCTCTGACATTTCTAGGTTAGTGCCAATCTCCTGCATTGTTTCTACAATATGTTCATCTAACACCCTTGTGAATACCTCTACTGAACCTGGCTCCATTACATTTCCATACCCTAATGACTCGCTGTGTGAAATCGTTCTTCTTCTCGTTGCACTGCAAAACACTCTCAACCTGTAACTTCTTGTTCTTGATTTGTTTAAGAGTTGAAACAATTTCTCTCCTGATGAAGGGCTTTTGCCTGAAACATCAATTTTCCTGCTCCTCAGATGCTGCCTGACCTGTTGTGCTTTTCCAGCCCCACTCTGATCTAAAACATTTCTCTCCGTCCATTCTAACCTAGTCCCGAGTTATTTTTAAATCTTCCATCTCTAAGCCTTCTCCTCTCCAGAGAAAAAGTCTCAACTGCACGATCTTGCCTCATTACCGAAGTGGCTTATCCCTGGAACCATTCTGGAAAACCCATTCTGTACTCTCTCCAATGCATTCACATCTTTCCTGAGGTGTGGCACCAATTTATACAAACTCCAGCTCAGGTCTAACTAGTATCTTATACAAGTTGGTCATATTCTCTGTTCTTGCATTCTATCCCTCTATTTATAAAGCTAAGAATACTCTTTGCTTTATTAACAGCTATCTGGATCTGTCCTGCACCTTTAATGACTTATGTACACATACACCCAGGTCTCTCTGCTCCTGCACCCCTTTTAGAATTGTACTTTTATTTTGTACTGTCTCTCCATGTTTTTTTGCACCAAAGTAAATCATGTTGAAAAGACAGGAAGGTGAGCAGAGGGAGCAGGGTTGCCGTGTTATTTAAGAATGAAATAAATTCTATGGTACTGAATGATATAGGGTCAGATGATGTGGAGTCTGTGTGGGTGGAGTTGAGGAACCACAAAGGCCAAAAAAACATAATGGGAGTTATGTACAGACCTCCCAGCAGTGATCAGGACCAGGGGCACAACATGTACCAGGAAATAGATAGGGCATGTCAGAAAGGCAAGGTCACAGTGATCAAGGGGGACTTCAGTATGAAAATGGACTAGGTGAATAATGTTGTCTGTGGATCCAAAGAAAGGGAATTCATGGAATGCTTACAGGATGGCGTTTTGGAACAGCTTGTGATGGAGCCCACAAGGGAGCAGGCTATTCTGGACTAGTGCAATGTAATGAGCCAGACTTTATAAAAGATCTTAAAGTAAGAGGACACTTAGGAGCAGCAAATATAATATGATAGAGTTCAGTCTGCAGTTTCAAAGAGAGAAGGCAAAATTGGATGTAATGGTGTTACAGTTAAATAAAGGTAATTACAGGGGCATGAGAGGGGAACTGATGAAAATCGACTGGAAGCAGAGCCTAGTGGGGAAGACAGTGGAGCAACAATGGCTGGAGTTTCTGGGTGTAATTGATAACACAGTACAGAGGTTCATCCCAAAGAAAAGAAAGATTATCTGGTTGGGGGGTGGTGGGGGGGCGGGGGGGGGGGGGGGGGGGGGGGGCGGGATTAGACAGCCATGGCTGACAAAGGGAATCCGGAAATGTATCATAGAAAAAGAGAGAACCTCTAAAGTGGCCAAGAGCACTGGGAAATCAGAAGATTGGGAAGACTACAAAAGCAAACAGAGGACAACAAAGATAGAAATAAGGAAGGAGAGGATCAAATATTAAGGTAAGTTAGCCAGTAATATTAGAAATTAGAGTAAAAGTTTTTTTAAATACATAAGAAACAAAAGAGAGACAAAAGTAGAAATTGGGCCACTCCAAATTGATGCTGGAAAGCTAGTGATGGGAGATCAGGAAATTGCTGAATAATTTAATAAGTACTTTGGGTCAGTCTTCACAGTGGAAGACATGAGTAATATCCCAATATTTAAGGAGAGTCAAGGGACAAAGTTGAGTATGGCAGCCGTTACAAAAGAGAAAGTACTAGAAAAACTAAAAGGTCTAAAAATCGATAAACCTCCTGGCCCTCATGGCTACATCTACAGTTCTGAGGGAGGTGACTGAGGAAATAGTGGAGGCGCTGCCTGTGATCTTTCAAAAATCACTGGAGTCAGTAGAGTCCCAGATGATTGGAAAATTGCTGTTGTAACCCCTTGTTCAAGAAAGGATCAAGACAAAAGATTGAAAATTATAGGCCGATTAGCCTAACCTCAGTTGTGTAAAATTCTAGAATTCATTGTTAAGGATGGGATTTCTAATTTCTTGGAAGTTCAGGGTCAGATTAGAACAAGCCAGCATGGATTTAGTAAGGGGAGGTCATGCCTGACAAATCTGTTAGAATTCTTTGAAGTGGTAATAAGTAGGTTAGACTAGGGAAACCCAGTGGATGTTATCTATTCAAACTTCCAAAAGGCCTTTGATAAAGTGCCTCACGGGAGGCTACTGAGTAAGGTGAGCGCCCATGGTGTTCGAGGTGAGCTACTGGCATGGATTGAGGATTGGCTGTCTGACAGAAGGCAAAGAGTTGGGATAAAAAGTTCCTTTTGGAAATGGCAGCTGGTGACAAGTGGTGTCCCGCAGGGTTCAGTGTTGGGGTCGCAGCTGTTCACTTAAGATATTAATGGTCTGGATGAAGAGACTGAGGGCATTCTGGCGAAGTTTGCTGAAGGTACAAAGTTAGCAGACAGTCAGGTAGTACAAAGGAGGTAGGGAGGCTGCAGAAAGATTTAGACAGTTTAGGATAGTGGTCCAGGAAATAGCTGATGAAATTCAATGTGAGCAAATGTGAGGTCTTGCACTTTGGAAAAAAGATTACAGGCATGGATTATTTTCTAAACGGTGAGAAAATTTATAAAGCTGAAGTACAAAGCGTTCTGGGAATGCTAGTCCAGGATTTTCTAAAGTTTGACTTACACATTGAGTCCATGATTAAGAAAGCAAATGAAATGTTGTCATTTATCTCAAGAGGGTTGGAATATAAAAGCAATGATGTGTTTCTGAGACTTTATAAAGCTCTAGTTAGGCCCCATTTAGAATAGTGTGTCCACTTTTAGGCCCCACACCTCAGGAAGGCCATACTGACATTGCAGCGTATCCAGTGGAGATTCACACGGATGATCCCTGGAATGGTAGGCCTAACATATGATGAATGGCTGAGGATCCTGGGATTGTATTCATTAGAGTTTAGAAGGTTGAGGGGAGATCTAATAGAATCTGACAAGATAATGCATGCCTTAGAAAGGGTGGACTCTGGGAATTTGTTTCTGTTAGGTGGGGAGACTAGGACTCGTGAGCACAGCCTTAGAATTAGAGGGGGTCAACTTAGAACGGAAATGAGGAGACATTTCTTCACCCAGAGAGTGGTGGACCTGTGGAATTCGTTACCATGGAGCACAATGGAGGCCAGGACGTTAAATGTCTTCAAGGCAAAGGTTGATAAAGTCTTGATCTCGCAAGGAATTAAGGGCTACGGGGAGAGTGTGGGTAAGTGGAGTTGAAATACCCATCAGCCATAATCAAGTGGCGGAGTGGACTCAATGAGCCGAATGGCCTTACTTCTACTCCTATGTCTTACGGTCTTATGTCACACTTCTCCATGTTGAACTTCATCTGCCACCTATGTGCCCATTCCACCACACTGTCACAGTCCTTTTGAAGTTCTACACTGTTCTCCTCATAGCATTCACTTCTTCCTAGTTTTGTATCCTCTGCAAATTTTGAAATTGTCACCTGTACATCAAGATCTACGTAATTGATAGGAAAGGCAAGTATCTCACTATCAACACATGGGGAACTCCAACACAAGGTTTCTCCTAGACCAGAAAATACACATTAACATTATTTTCTGCTGGCGTTCTTGAGAAGATTTGTAGCTTGGGTTGTGGATAATGCTGTGGATTCATTCGTCGAGCTGATGTGTTTTTCTGCAAACATATCTTCATCTCACTAGGTGACATCATCAGTGCCTCTTTGATAAGGTGTTGGTGGTCTGTCCTGCCTGGTATTCATGTGTCTCTGTTTGTTGGTACTTCCAGTTCCAGATCTGAGTGGTTTGTATACAGGATCCAGTTTAATGTGTCTATTGATTGAGTTGTGGTTGGAGTGCCAGGCTTCAAGGAATTCTCTAGTGGGTCTCTGTTTAGCCTGTGCTAGGATGGTTACGTTGTCCCAGTTGAATTTGTGTCCTTCATTGTCTGTGAGGTTGGAAATGAGAGAGTGCTGGTCATGTCAGACAGTGGCGAGCTGATGTTCATGCGCTCATATGGTCAGTTTTCTTCCTGTTTATTCTATGTAACGTTTTTCACAGTCATTGCAGGTTATCTTGTTGATAACATTCATCCTGTTGGATGTAGGAGGAGGTCCTGAGAAGGGTTACACCTGAAACATTGACTTTTCCACCTCCTGATGCTGCCTGGCTTGCTGTGTTCTTCCAGCCTCTTGCTGGTTGTCAATAATATGGCAATGCATCCTTGGTTAGGTTGATGTCTATAGATGTAATGAGCGCTGTTACATCAAATGAAATCATTATTTCAAGAATAGACCCAACCCCACAACTTGAGAACTGGATTACCATGACATTACCAGTTCCTACACAGCACAGAAAACATCACCAAAACTGACCTATAAAAGATGAGATCCGACAGCCCCCCATTCTATAGACTACCCATGGTTTACAAAGCAGGAGCACCCGTCAGAGCTACTGTATCACTCCCAGCAATGCCTACCTACAAGTTAGCCAAAGAACTGCAAACAAGACTGAAGCATCTCATAGAATACTCCAATCATTCCATTCACCCCCTCCCAAGAGTTCCTCAACATCATCAGAAGCACCAACAAAGAAGAGGATGAAATAATGATTTCATTTGATGTAACAGCACACTTTAAATCTATAGACATCAACCTAGCCAAGGATACCATCCCCACATTATTGGATGAAGCAGTTACTAGTTCACCCGATGATACCAAGAACAGCATGTTAAAATTCCTAGACCTATGCCTCACAACTCACTTCACATCCAATGGATATGTACACAGACAAATCAATGACACACCAATGGGGTCCCTGATATCAATGCTGATAGCAGAAGCAGTAATGCAATGCTTAGAATGGACAGCCCTCCCCATCATTCAACCCAAACTCAGGATCCGGTATGTAGACGCCACCTTTGTCATCATTAAACATACACAACTGGAAGAAACCCACCACAACATCAATAACATGCTCACCAGAATAAAGTTCACTAAAGAAGAGGAAAACCACAGCAGATCTCCCTTCATGAACATATTAGTGAAATGAACATGTACCAGAGAACTCCAAAACAGTGTGGAAGAACACCCATACCAACCAGGTACTGAACTATAACAGCGATCACCCCAGCACCCATAAATGGAGTTGCATTAGGACATTATTTAAATGAGTAAGAACACATTGCAGCAGCCCAGAACTCCAGAAAGCAGAACAGAAACAGTTATTCAAAGTTTTTAAATGAAACCGATGCCCCAAGAACGCTATCCTCCAGCACGTATGGGACAAACCCAAAGAAGAAAACAGTACAAATGACCTGACACGATAGCAACCATACAGTACATCAAAGACATATCAAAGATAACCACCCGACTACTCAGACCCCTAGGAATCTTAGTGGTCCACAAACAAGTAAACACCTTTCACCAGTTCCTCACAAAAGTTAAAGATGTCTAGGAAGAGAGATTTTGGGAGGTTGATGGAAAGGAAACTTTGCATGAGGCCAGTGTTGCTGGTTGTATTCTCAGAAAGCAGAGATTATAAAGCTAAAGGGCAGATTCAGGTGCTTAGATCAATCTGCAGTGCTTGGCTTTGTTTTTCTTCCTGTACTTGCATACTGCATCCTGCACAGTTGTACCCTGTGGAAAGACTTACTAATTGATACCCTCGCGGAGAAAAGAGAGGCAGCTGGAGTCGTCTTGAAAGAGCAATATATATTTTTTTTAAATCAAACCAGCGACCTAGCTAGCAACATAGTTGCCAAAACCCTTTACAGACAGATTATTATACAGCCTTTCCCCACACATTAACACAAACCATTTTCACACATACAAGATTCATTCTCTGGCCAACACTGCATATCCACTCCATCATGAATACTATCACAATCTGCTAACGATAACACAACAAATTTAACCAATAATCAAGGTAAACTGCAATGTAGCAAAGCATCTTTAATCCCAGCAAAAGATGTATTTTCAATAGCACCTGACATTTTGCTTTGATGAAGTGATTGAAGTAGCCTTACAGGTATAGTAGAAATCTGGATGCAAATACAGCTAAGAAATTCTTGGTATTGAAGTGAGCCACCTCAAAGGGTAACAACGGGGTGAATGATGGCATTGGGCAGAGTTTGTGGGCTTAGCCCAAGGTGCATCCATCACCTCCTCTACTCCTTCCTACTCTGTACAACTCAGAGACTGGATTGAGCAGGGCACAGAGTGTGACACAGGTTGCAATTTAGTGCCACCCACAAGGCAGGTTTGGTGGCTGCAAAGGGCATTACATCAGGCTGGAGTGTATGAGATGGTGCCATGCTGTCTTGCTGTCTCTGCCCTGTTTCAGAGTGGGGTTTGAGTGCTTGTAAATGATTTTCCTGCCCAGATGTCAATGAAGGCCCTTAAGTGGGCATTTACGTTTGGGGGGGATTGGCTTACTTCTTGCAGGGGATGGGGGTTGACACACGAGAGGTGTTGCTCCTTGATCAAAGGCACTTAGTGCCTATTAAGCAGTGAGATTAACAGCACCTGAGAGTCTGCCCTTCCTTCCAAACCTCTTTCCTTAAACTCCCCACCACCTGGCCAGTGACCATTGTTATGGCCAGACCCCCTCAAAACATATAAAGAAAATAGCCCAGACCCTAACTTTGCTAATTTGATTTAATTTGATTTGGGATTTGATTTAAGCAAGTGTATATTCCAGAAGAGAACCAGCTGGTCAAAGTACTTAATTTTAAACAAAACAGAATTTATTGACAAGATTACTGAATGAAACACAAAGAATAGAAAACAGAATACCAAATAATGTATCCTATCTAAAACCCAACAGACTATCCCAACTTAATGATGCTGTTCCAAAATACTTGCAATAATCCCCTTAAACACCTCTTGGCAGAAAAGGCAAAAGCAAGCAAGTTCTTACAGAAGAGAAGTTAGAGAAAGAGAGGGTCCAGCAGCCTTTCTTCACACACACACACACACACTGCTGCATTACAACTAAACCAGAGAATAGCTGGGCTTGGAGAACTAGCTACTCCCCTTTCATTATACAAGTGTTTTTTTCTTTAAACTCGAATGCCTTCTATCTGAGGCAGTATCTGTGACCTATAACCAAATTGGCCCTAAAATCCAAACTCAGACTATTCGTCACACCATTTTCCCCAAGACCCTTGTTCTCACAACACCGACATTTTCCCTGGTTCCCTTACTCATCTTGGGCCTCTGGTGGTTGGATTGCTAGCAGCCACGGCTGTTGCTGATGGTGCCACCTGCAATGGAGAGCTGTTTGCCCCTCTAGGACAGTAGAATTGCTGCCCTAGCATATGTAAAGTTTTCAAGAAAAACCTGCTGTGGCTGCTGAAAGTGCCTGTGAGGCATTTAATGGAATAGCTTATCCATAGAAGTTTATGTGGACGCTCACTGGCTGTCCAGTTGGGAGAATGTCCTCCTGCAATTTAGAATAAGACATTAGTTGCAGATTTCTCAACACTCAGAGATATGTTAAAAGGAGCTGGATGTCAATGAACCTGAATGTCGAACCTGGCTTTCTCTCAAAAGATGCTGCCAAAAGTCACGTACTTCCCAAAATGGTCTGTTTTTATTCCATCTTTCAACATTGTTCTCTTTACTGTTTGGAAATAATGAGCCTTTATCACCTATGACAGAAATTCCTTTAATACTCATTAGCAATCAGATCTACTGTCTACATCAAGTAATATTGGACACATGATTTTAGCCTCTATGTCGAGATTAAATCATTACTAACATTGATAGAGACTGTGCACGAAAATGAATAAGATGGGTTGATGGGTAGCATTCAGTCAGCATATAATTGGAATGAACTGCTTGCTGGAATTATAATTGGCAAAGCTAATAAATATTTTTCTCAAAATGTAGTCCGTTGCTAATGGGCAATACATTGTCTCATAATTGGACTCACTGCCAGTTTTGTCACAAAACCTCCGGCCTAATGGACCATTGGTCATAACATAAATTTAGTCTTTTCAGGGTTTTATTATGGAAGATAAATTTAATGAATACATCTCCAACATGAAAACTGTTCTACCAACCACAATACTATGGCAGTAGTGTACTTCATTACACATAGTGAAAAGGCTGTGCACCGTTACGCTGGTAATGCTTCTGTTTATTGCAACCATGGAAATCAGTAGTCTGATCGAAACAGCTATAACTGCTTTTCTGAAAGAAATATCTGTTATTTTTATCATCTTGTCAGTTTTTTTCTATTCATTAACATGGGAATTCTCCAAAACATAGACAGTAATTTCAATAATTTCTTCATGGATTCCTTCATAAATATTATTCGGAGATGCTGGTGTTGGACATAGAACATAGAACATAGAAAAATACAGTGCAGTCGATGTTGCGCCGACCGAAGCCTACCTAACCTATACTAGCCCAATAACCTCCATATGCTTGTCCAATGCCCGCTTGAATGACCATAAAGAGGGAGAGTCCACCACTGCTACTGGCAGGGCACTCCATGAACTCACAACCCGCTGAGTAAAAAATCTACCCCTAACATCTGTCCTATACCTACCACCCCTTAATTTAAAGCTGTGACCCCTAGTAACAGCTGACTTCATTAGCGGAAAAAGGTTCTCACTGTCAACCCTATCTAAACCCCTAATCATCTTGTACACCTCTATCAAATCTCCCCTAAACCTTCTTTTCTCCAATGAGAAAAGCCCCAAGTGCCTCAGCCTTTCCTCATACGATCTTCCTACCATGCCAGGCAACATCCTGGTAAACCTCCTCTGCACTCGTGGCGACCAAAACTGCACACAATACTCCAGATGAGGCCGCACCAGAGTCCTATACAACTGCAACATGACCTCAGGACTCCGGAACTCAATTCCTCTACCAATAAAGCCCAGTATGCCATATGCCTTCTTCACAGCACTATTTACCTGGGTGGCAACTTTCAAAGATCTGTGTACATGGACACCAAGATCCCTCTGCTCATCCACACTACCAAGTAGCCTACCATTAGCCCAGTAATTCATCTGGACTGGGGTGTACAAGGTTAAAAATCACACAACACCAGGTTATAGTCCAACAAGTTTAATTGGAAGTACTAGTTTTCAGAGCGCCGCTCCTTCATCAAGTGGTTGTGGAGGACAATTGTCTTATGTCCAGGTCTTATGTGGAACAGATGCTTGGTTAAAGTAATTAGTGCTGCTCTGGTAATTAACATCATTTTTAAAATGTAAATACATTCTTGGTTAGAAAGTAAAATTTGACAAAACAATTAGTTAGAATAGATTGAACCCTCTGCAGAAGATTGAGGAGCTGCAATGATTTTTTTTCTTCTGAAATTCCATTTTCATGCTGCCAGTATCTCATCCCTTGAGTAAAGGTGTGTGGTGAGGTAGATATTCTGTTGTTCTGGGAGATAGGGAACAAGGTTTGAAACTTTTCTTTAGGAAATGCAGACAGTTAGGAATTGATTTTAAAAGAACCTCCAAGAACTAGATTTTCTGCCAAAAAGATTCTTTCAAAGCCCATGGGCTGTGGAATAAAGAAGCTTGACATAATGATTCCTTTTTTATAAAAAAGGAAAGGAACTCTTGGGATGTGAGGAATGGTGCATTGTTATGAATATTGTTATGAATCTTTTCCCATTGTACACTAAACATAAAGTTATAAAAATAACCCATTTGATTTCTTAAGACACCTGGTTTTTCTCACCTCTATAGGTGTGGACTATAATGGGTCAGTTTGTTTTTAGGATTGTAGAATCCCTCCAGTATGGAAGCAGGCCCCCAGGCCCATACCAACCTTCTGAAGAGCATCTCACCCAGACCTACCTCTCCCCTATTCCTGTAAGCCTGCATTCCCCATGGTTAACCCACCAAACATGCACATATTCGGACTGTGGGAGGAAGCCCATGCAAGCATGGGGAGAATTTGCAAACTACATTGTTACAGTTGCCTGTGGATGGAACTGAACCCAGGTCCCTGGTGCTGAGAGGCAGCAGTGCTCACCATTCAGCCACTGTGCCACCCCAAACTTTCCATTTTAATCTATTTTTCTAACGAACCTGTTCAGAGATGCTACAAACCTCTGGAGCAGCTGGGACTTGAACCTTGGTCTTCCCATTCAGGGGGAGGGACATTAGCTACAAGACCACCCCCTTGTGGAGATTGTGCAAAGGTACTGAAAAGATGTTGCAGAAACCTGGTGGCCTGATTGTTGACTGTTTTGAATTAGTTCTCAAGCTGGTCCCTTGTTGCAGCACTTGTTGCTTTCAGTAGAGCCATTCTGCAATCTCAATTGATATCTTCAGAAGAGGCAAGAAGACCAAACTCAACCAGTGTTAGTGAAGAAGAAAACATTTGTTTATCTAATGACAAAAGTCTGTGAAGCGAAACAATTTTCCCACATAATACTCTGATATCATCTGCTTGTGTTTTTTTGCAGATAGTAGTAAATATGAAAATAACCCAGATTAATTCTATTTTGACTTGAAGTAGTTCTTCACATTATCTCTTCAGATCATGCAATATGACATTGTGGTAATTCTAGATTATGTAAGCTGCTGGTAAGCTATCAGGGAGTTGAGACTTTGGGGTCATCCCTACCTTTTTGTGAGTCACTCTACGCTCAGGAGAGAGCTTCACACTCAAGTTATGAGCCATGGCCAACAACAAAGACACTTGTGACTTTTCAGTGGTGTTGTTGGAATGGCTATAATCTCAAGGGGCAGCTTGTGCTTGCATACAGAGGATCTGCCAGAAGAGGATTAGTGTTTGCTTTTTATAACTTCTAAGACAGTATCAGGAACTCACATCATGTATTCCTTTCCCTAGTCATAATGTTTTTGGAAGTTGGAAATGGGAGATACTTACTATTAACTTAAAAAGAAAGCACAGTATCATGAGGAGTTTGGTGATGGGTAGTGGAGTCCTCCTTGGGCACATAGATTCCCTACACAGTGTGGAAACAGCCTATTTGGCCCATCAAGACCACACCAACTCTTCAAAGAGCATTCCACCCAGACCCACCCCTAACCCTGTCACCCTACATTTCCAATGGCTAACCCACTCTGCCAGCACATCCCTGGGCACTATGCTCAACTTAGCATAGCCAATCCACCTAACCTGCACATCTTTGGACTGTGGGAGGAAACTGGAGCACCCGAGGAAACCCACACAGTTACCTGAAGCTCAAATTGAACCTGGGTCCCTGGCGCTGTGAGGCAGGAGTGCTAACCACTGAGCCATATGCTACTGGTGAAAAACTGTCTACATCAACTTTTATTTTGTTTTGGAAATAAATTGTTTTGGAAATAAATCTAAATTGAAATGATAAATCTAATACTTAATTCACATGCACATATTTGAAGCAATGTTTCAGTAAGCTTGAATCACTTGATGGGGAGTTACCTCCTTTAGTCCAACTTTCAACATACTGCATTTACTTGAGTAATAATCAAATTTTTTGATTACTTTTTAAGGTTAAAACTTTGGCGTTGACTATTACATGGATACTACTTTTCAGAGACTGAAATTCATGCCTGTCAAAATTCATACCGTATCATTAGCAGAAGCCCAACTGATCTCGAAAAGAATAAAGAAAATAAATAAATTATGGTAATTCTGAAAACCCGGAGCAGAACATAATTGTTCTGAAGCAGAACTTCATTGGTCACAGTTCTCTATTTTGAGAAACTCCCTTCCACTACTAATCTGTGCCTCCTGTTGTCCAGCCAGTTCTCTATCTGTCTAGCTAGTACACCCTGGACCCCATGCGACTTTGCATGCTCCGTCAGCCTACCATGGGGAACATTATCAAATGCCTTACTGAAGTTCATGTAGATTACATCTACAGATCTTCCTTCATCAATCAGCTTTGTCAACAACTCAAAGAATTCTGTTATGTTGGAAAGACATAATCTTCCCTGCACAAAACCATGCTGTCAATCACTGATAAGCCCATTTTCTTCTAAATGTAAATAGATCCTATCCCTCAGTATCTTCTCCAGTAGCTTCCCTACCACTGACATTAGGCTCACCGGTTTATAATTACCTGGATTATCCCTGCAACCCTTCTTAAACAAGGGGACAACATTATCAATTCTCCAGTCCTCCGGGACCTCACCTGTGTTCAAGGATGCTGGAAAGATACCTGTTAAGGCCAACCTATTTCTTCTCTCGCTTCCCTTGGTAATCTGGGATAGATCCCATCCAGACCTGGGGTCTTGTCCACCTTAATGCCTTTCTTCTCTCCTTATGCTGATTTGACCTAGAGCCATCAAAGATCTATCCCTAACCTCAACATCTATCAAGTCCCTCTCCTCGGTGAATACCAATGTAAAGTATTCATTAAGAATCTCATCCATTTTCTCTGACTCCACGTGTAAATTCCCTCCTTTGTGGTTGAGTGGGTCAACCCTTTCTCTAGTTACCCTCTTGCTCCTTATATATGAATAAAAGGCTTTGGGATTTTCCTTAAATATCGTGTAAATTTAATGTCATGTCCTATCACTAACAATGAATTAACTGGGCTCTTGCTAACCCCTGAGCTGTGAGGCAGGAACCCACACCTCTCCCATCCCCTTTTATTCTCCACTCCTCTCCCTGTCAATTTGGCAAAATACACCTCCTGTGACATTGCCTTGAAGAAAAATTGAGCTGCCTGTTGATTGGTTTATTTACTACAACCTTGATTCCTGCTGAAAGAAGGAAAGCCTCAGTCAGAAATTACATCCCAATCCCTTGTCATTTCAGATCAGCCAAGACATGATTGATTTCTGTCATTCCTTTCACTTGAAATGATAAAAATAGATCTTGCATAATCACACATGAATATCATAAACCTTGACTTTCTCTAATATGCTGTGAATGCCAAGGTTTGGCAGGAAGCTCTGAAATCAAATAAGCCCAGCCTGAGTTTTATTTGTTCTGAAATAAAAGGTGTGATTTGACATCCCCCTTTTGAGCTGCCTGCAGCATGGCCCTTGCCTAATCTAAAGTATAATGTAATACCCTATCTTCCCAAAAGTAGTTTATGATCCAAATACTGCAGCATAAAATGAGAGCCTGATAATATTTGGACTTGAATTAGAAAGCAAAATAACAAAATGTATAAAGAAGAGCAATACACCCTAAAGCAAACCATTCAGGCAGAATGAAATCAAGGGACATGCACAATGTGCATAGCACATCAGTTTTGTTTACTCACTCATGGGATGTGGGTGTCACTGGCCTGGCCAGCCTTAGGTAAAAACAATGACTGCAGATGCTGGAAACCAGATTCTGGATTAGTGGTGCTGGAAGAGCACAGCAGTTCAGGCAGCATCCAAGGAGCAGTAAAATCGACATTTCGGGCAAAAGCCCTTCACCAGGAAGACAGGCAGAGTGCCTGAAGGGTGGAGAGGTAAATGAGAGGAGGGTGGGGGTGGGGAGAAAGTAGCATAGAGTACAATAGGTGAGTGGCGGATGGGATGAAGGTGATAGGTCAGCCTTAGTCCATCCCTAGCTGCTCTGAAGAAAGTGGTGATGATCTGCCTTCTTAAATTGCTGCTGTCCATGTTGTGTAGATATACCAAAAATGCTGTTAGGGAAAGAGTTCCAGTATTTCCACACGTAATTGATGGAACAATATATTTCCAAATCAGAACAGTGAGTGACTAGAAGGGAAACTTGCGGATGATGCTGCCCTTGTCCTTCAAGATGATAGTGATCTTGGTTTGGAAGATGCTGTCCAAGGACACTCTGTAAATTGTCGCAGAGCATCTTTTAGATGATACACACTGCTGCTGTTGATGATTATTGGAACTAAATGTCGTGGATGTGTTGCCAATCATATATTTCAGGAACGATGTTGGGACTCAACAAGACAGATACAGTGGACTGAGAATCTGAAACCTTTCCCATTTCACTCGAACACAGACAGCTCCAACTACTTTTGGCATATGACAGTGTAGGTTTTAATGTTCTAAACAGAGTTTCAAGATCTCTTTTAAACGCTCAAAGTCATTAAATCATGTCCAAAATAAACTGTAACACATATTATGTATAAACATAAAATAGAACAAATTGCAGGGTTCTGAGGTAAATGCTGTAGTGCAAACTTTATTAGATGTTCTTTGAAAGAGCTAATGTAAACATTGTATACTGATTGGTTCCTTTTGAAACGTAAGATTTTATAGAAGCATTTATTAGTTCTGTTCCAGCTGATGGCCTGGCAAAGCGAAATAATTACTTTGTCTAATCCTGCTATGCTTCAATTGTTCCATGTTCTCAGTTCATAAACGGCTAATTTGTGTAGTGATAGAGATCATAAGAATTTGGCATTCAATATTTCTGGGATGCTGAATGCTGTTTTTACCATGGAAACGTCTGGTTCAGTTTTTGTTTGAAGCATTATTTTTAAATCAATATGAGCTCAAAGAGGTTTCATATCCATCCTGTACCAGAACTGAGATGGAGGGGGAGGAGAGAGGTATTTTTAAAGCACGTTTTAAAACTGCTTGCCTTTCCAACAAAAAAATGAGGGTTGTGAATTCTTTCCTGTGAACCATTTAGATTTAGTGTAGTGGGGTCACTGTTTTTATTATGAGAGTGGCAAGATTAATTGATGAAGACATTCCCCAAGTAGCAAGTCCTAAAGGCTAAACACCAACAGGGCGAGGATCAGATTCAATGCTTCAATTTCATATCCCAAGGTGAAAAGGAATAGGGAACACATTTTCTGGCTCAGTTTGATAAGGCCTTGTAAGTTAGGCTGAAGGGCTATTGTGACCCATTTCAGTACTTCATTAGTTACTGGAGGCAGGTCAGAATGAAGTCCCATTGTGAGATTTATTTTATATTTTCTGTCTATGTTCACTTAGCAATTGCAACATAAATCAATGCTTCACAAACCTTTTCTCACTATGACCCATTTTGGCACTTCAACACTGGTGTGAAACCAAATGTCAAAACAAGACAGTAACATTTACTGTTTAATTTTGAGCATTCATCCTAAAAATCACCATGCGCAGATAAAAGTTTTCTTTTTAAAGTATTTGTGAAAATGTTATCTTACGAATATTCTCTCCTCCCAGTGAAACAGGCCAGAAAAGAACAACCAGACTCTGTGTTTAATGAGTCCTCAGAACCAATTCCAGCAGTGACCTAATTGCTCATCCCAAGTCACGACCCACAATTTGGGAACTTCTGAATTAATTTGTGAACATACTTGAAGTGGAATATTACTCAGAGCAGAATGATGCTTAGCAAAGCAAATGCAAACACAAATCTAGAGATGTCCATTTAAGCATCATTGCACCCTCAAGTTGGTTTAGTCGACATATTACTGAGCAGTAGTAATTCTAAGGTGCGTGGGACCCACCTATAGGATGGATCAGTTACCCTGTTTAACTCAGGAGGTTTGAAACAGGCTGTAACTTTGTAACAATATTCACCCAATTTGTGGGGATATCGCTACCTTATTTTGGAGTTTATTTCTTCCTTTTTTGTCTGTCAACTTAAGGACCAACAGTTTTGAAGAATTACTTGATATAATATTGATTGGATTGTTTTGTGAAAAGATTGAGAAAAGAGAAGAAATATAATTGTAAATAATCCCACCCTCTGCTAATCTGGTAAATGCAGTTACTACCAAAAAGTGTTGATCACAGAAAGAAACAGCTTACACACCAGCAACAAAATATGTTCAAGGGCCTAACAATGTTGCAGTGTGCTTCTGGACAAATCCATGATGTCTAGTAGAAGTACTTGTGATCATCTAAAATCTGGATTGTCATCTTCAATAGCTCTGTAAACTGTAAAATCTTCATGAGAAAAATGTTGTATGCCAGAAGACAGTTAAGTATTCAGAGGTTTGCTGTATATCTAATATTTATTATATTTAATATCTATTTATGTATGTGTGTACATCTAACTTATCTTAGGAAAATACAGAAAGGACTCTGGCTCAAACTAATAGATTTAGTAATAGCACTTTAAAATATCTCAGAACTTTGAGGTACACCCCTGGTTTCAGCTCAGAACCCAAATCTTCTTACTGACAACTTCACTGTTTCAGTTTCAATTAGCTCTCCAGCTCCATCACTAGCTTAAGCAATCAAAGTTAAAAATCACACAACACCAGGTTATAGTCCAATAGGTTTAATTGGAAGCACTAGCTTTCGGAGTGCTGCTCCTACAACCACCTGATGAAGGAACAGCACTCCAAAAGCTAGTGCTTCCAATTAAACCTATTGGACTATAACCTGATGTTGTGAGATGTTTAATTTTGTATACCCCAGTCCAACACCGGCATCTCCAAATTAAGCAATCAAGTAAAGTTACATAGACAATGCAATCAAACACAGATGAACCAAACTTATTAAGCACTACATAAATGATTTTGCTTGACTCTGCTTTGCACATCCATGTCCAGTTTAGCAACCTTATTACTCCTATCCAATCCAGAATATGCTAAAGCAGCCTCTGGCCTATAAATAACACATTATGCCTCCAGTACTGTGATTGTTACACTTAATACCATGAGGTTTGATAGTAAATAAAGTTTTTAAAAATATATCAATCCACAAGTTGGTCCCTTTCGTGGAGTATTTCATAAAGAAAAGGTCAAATTTACATCTGCTGATATGAGTGGACAAGTTTACAGAAAACACAAAACCATATCTTTACACAGGTCTTCAAACTATTGTAGCCATAATCGTTTCAAACTTGTGAAACCTGTTGGGCTGTTACAGTAAAAATTATTGGAGAATGCATTCATTTACATCACACATGCAGCCGTTCCAGTTCTGAGAATGCCAGCAAATGATGACATTTGTGAGTACAGAGCCCATTGAAAATACAGGTTAAAAATAATGTCAAAATTGCAGATGCCCAAGTTTACCCACTGATGTTGAATTTTGTTGCCACTTTTTCTTGGCGTGGATAGGTAAATTTGCAAGTCATGAACTCGCAGACACAGAGGATTCACCATATATCTATATATTTAAGCAATTCTTCTTTGTGTTCATTGAAGAAAATTGTTGACCCTTGGACTAAGGCATCAATAGATATGACAGAGAAAAAGAAACTCAAGCTAGAATCTAGTGCAACCTATTGTTTATTAGTATTTAAATCACTAATAGTATACATGTATGCCAGTAATCCTTACTTCTTCAGATTCAACTCACTACTCTAGGTTTCTACTTGCTACGCTGGAGACATCATGGCTTGAACTTTAATACTAACCATGCATGGTGAACTGGCCAGGTTCAGTCGATAAGGGTCGCAGTCTTCTCTGAGTTCCAAACTTAGGCTCTCCTCTTCGTGTTGGAGGGTTTTAAGTTGTTCTTTCCAATGTCTCTGATGTTCCTTTTCTCATATCTTTTTTTTCCAACCTTCCAGAATGTTAGATGATGAACCCCTTGATCAGAACTGTTATGACTCTGAACATCCAAGGGTTGTATAAACAGGACATATCTGCTTTCATGGTTCCTCTTAATCAGTCTTATTTAATCCCTTTTTTGCATCAACAGCGATCAAATAACCTTCAGCCTCAGCATTTGCCTAGTCAGCAGTTTGGTTTTACTTTGTTTCACAAGAAGCTGGTCTGGCATTTATATAAGGTTAGCATAATTTCCCAAACGTGCATGTTACACTTCAACTGTGTTAGCCAGAGGGTCACAATACAAGTGAGATATGAGCTTGGGATCAAAATTTCTGCCAATACCTTGTCTGTAAAAAGTTTATAGAAATATATTAAATTTCTTGTGTTTGAAAAGAGAAAGAATGTCACAGAACTCTTTAATGATAACATAAAGCATGAGTAACTGCATACCATTTTTACCTTGCCACCCATCAACATTCCTGTTAAAAAGTAACAGGAGCTAAATTTGTCAATATTAAGCCCCTTTAAATTTGTTCCACAACCACGTATGCTCAGAATTTAATATGGAACAAGACTTGTGTGGTGTCTTTTAGGCTACTAAGCAGCTGTGCATAGGGGCAGTTTAGTGGGAATGTTGTCTCTACACACATTCAAACATCCATATCCACAGTGAACGTTTCATTCAGGGTAAAATTAATAGGTTTCTTTCCTAATAAAATAATTACACAGAAGCAAATAGACGTTACAAGCACTCTGATACAAATAAATAGCAAGTACTTCAGTATGAATCTGTCCATAAGGGTTTAAAACATTTTGCTTCGAACACTGTTCTGACTGTCTAATCAGCAAAGTTTTGCTACATCCACAGGGCCAGCTATCAGTTATTTATACCCTTGAGGATTTTTTTCACAATTCAGTCATATGATTGACATTCTGCAGCTAAATTTACTTACCATCCTTGATTCACATCGAGATTCGAAAACACAGACTTCTCAATCTGACCATGCACTCGAAGTATTCTCTTCAGACACTAAGCTCAAGATATTGAATAATGTTATTGTGCTTATCCTGCACCAATAGGCTTTTGTTGAGTTGTCAGAAGTTCAAAGTCATAATGGCACATTCAGAAAGTAGAATCATGTCATGACACTGTCCCATATTGACCGTGGACTTTGAACACCTGTCAATGCCTTATTAAGCAGAATTAGATTTGCCTTTCTGGACAAAGCTTCCACATTCCAGATTCCACAACCACCTGATGAAGGAGCGTCGCTCCGAAAGCTAGTGCTTCCAATTAAATCTGTTGGACTATAACCTGGTGTTGTGATTTGTAACTTTGTACACCCCAGTCCAACACTGGCATCTCCAAGCAGAGGGTGGTATGTGTATGGAATGAGCTGCCAGAGGAAGTGATGGAGGCTGGTACAATTGCAACATTTAAGAGGCATTTGGATGGGTATACGAATAGGACGGGTTTGGAGGGATATGGGCCGTGTGCTGGCAGGTGGGACTGGATTGGATTGAGATATCTGGTCGGCATGGACAGGTTGGACTGAAGGGTCTGTTTCCATGCTGTACATCTCTATGACTCTATGACTCTAATTGAGCTATTAAAGGGACTGCTGCCTAGTACAGTCAATATTTGCTCACTTAAAACTTTTACAATGATAGTTGGGTCAATTCGTGATTAAATAGAAGTTTATGTGAAGATACAAACTGATCAGAGTGAATTCTGAAACAGGATCTTATCGATGAACTGAGCTGATGGAATGAATGGTCTTTACACATTCCTGCGTCATTCCAAGCTCAAACATTTTAGCTGAAGATATCTGGTGTACTGACACTTCTGTCCTACAGTTTACTACAGACACAGGTAGCTTGAGTCAGGAAATTCTGGACACGGCAGACCAACTTGATTGAAAGGACTCCCGCTTTGTCCAATATTCATTCAAGGCAAGTGAAAGATAGAGCTAAGCCCACTGACTAACAACTGCAGTATTTTTGCTTTTGTTTATAATGACACAGTCTGAGCAGTGTTTCAGAAAAAGCAGAGGTCTTGATATTTGTTGTTCACTAGCACTTATTATGGAAATAGAGATGGGACTGCTAGGATGGCATGGTGGCTCAGTGGTTAGCACTGCTGCCTCACAGTGCCAGGGATCTGGGTTCAATTCCAGCCTTGGGTGGAGTTTGCATGTGCTCTCTGTGTTTGTGTGGGTCCCCTCTGGGTGCTCTAGTTTCCTCCCACAATCCAAAGATGTGCAGGTCAGGTGAATTGCCCTTTGTGTTCAGGAATATGTAGGTTAGGTGCATTAGTCGGGGACAAATTTAGGGGAATGGGTTTGGGTGAGATGTTCTTCAGAGGGTCGGTGTGGACTTGTTGGGCCAAAGTGTCTGTTTCCACACCGTAGGGATTCTATAAAATTAGGTACTGTCTGTCATTCTTAAATAACTTTGGAGAGATCCCAGTCTTGGAGAATTCATGCAAAATTTGTATATTTTGAAAGAATTGTACACGTCCAGCCAAGTTTGTAACCTCAAAAATTAAATAGAACTTTTAAGAATCAGACTTCTTGATGTTCTCATCCCACTCTACAGAGTCGTCAGTTCGATCTGGTTAACATAAAACACAGAAGAAAACAATTCAACCTCTAGGGAATGGATGCCTCCCCAATCTGCACTTAAGCAATTAACGTGACATGAATTGGTTAAGAGCTGGGGATGGGGATGGAGGGTGATGAGGGCAGGGTCCCTGGTGTTTCAGTAACTGATTTACTGAGGGAGCTCAGCAGATTGTGTGCAGCAAGAGAAGGTTGCAACGTTTTAATGACATTGCTTAGTGAGAATTGATTAACATATTTTTAATTTGTTAAATAATCACTGTTTAAGTAATGAGTACTTTTAAGAAGTGATTACTTTAATTAATTCACCGTGCTGAGTGACTGAATGACTGTGTGGAGTCATTACTTAGGAGAAAGTGAGGACTGCAGATGCTGGAGACCAGAGCTGAAAATGTGTTGCTGGAAAAGCGCAGCAGGTCAGGCAGCATCCAAGGAGCAGGAGAATCGACATTTCAGGCATGAGCCATTCTTCAGGATTTTCCAGCAACACATTTTCAGCAGAGTCATTGCTTATCAGAGTTTAGGTTGCTTAACCTTATGCATGCCTTTCTCCCTGTAGTTGACGTAAATCAATCTTTAACTAATACAAATATCTGTCCACACTAAATAATTACTTGTTGCAAATTTCTATTATAGCATTTCCTTAATGTCTGGAATCATTCTTGCAGTGCTCAGAAGTCTTGCAGAAATGTTGTCCCTATGAGAGTGGACACACAGGCAAACAAGTTTACCAAGCCATCAACAGTGGCTGAACCACCAAGGATCAATGATATGGAATTCAGCAATAACGTGTATTAGTATAGAGAGTTAGCAGAGTGATATTACATTACAGTGGCAATGTCAATTTACATTGTCAATCTCTGTATGTTGCAGAGATGTATCAGCATTGGCAGGATGATAAAGAGGCAATTTCAGGGCCAGTAAAGTGGTGTAATTTTTGTTAAGGTTGACAATGTGGTACAGAGCTTATATTAGGGCCTGTGCCATATTTTTCAGAGCCAAGCTATTTTTGGAGTGGTAATGAGATAGGAATGTGTCTGACTAAGAGTAGGATTATGGGATATATCATGGCTTTTGCTGCGATATACATTCTATCATGAGTTTTTATGTAGTATGTACCAAGCAATGTGCTAGAGCAGGTATGTTATCCCTTCAATATAATGTAGGAGGCTGAAAGGTGATGGCTGAATGAAATATGCATCTTTCAAAGTTGATAATAAGCTATCAGGGGGTGGTAAATGATTACTATGCCAGAACGAGCAATCATACTGCTGACCTTGCAGTTCACTTCTCACACTATTCAGATTCTGACATGTTGTGTCTTACAGTAAAGAAATGACAAATTTCATTTGATATATTTTGGCTCCTATGTGGGGTCAAATGACTGATGGAGCAGACAACATGACACATAGGCACTTCAGGTTTGACTTTTTAATTGAGTTTTGGAATTCCAATGCCCAGATAATTCTTTAATTGCTGATGCAATTTTATTTTGAAACAAAAAGGCAATAATTGGGTGAGAGGTGGATTCCATATCCATTCGGTGGCACTGAACTCTGCTATAGCCCGGAAACAGTTTATGAATACAATGATCAAAGCAAACGGCAATCATGATAGAGCTTGCTGTTACCTTGCAAAATGGAGCATGCAGGTGATCAGAGGGCTGGCAGCCATTTTGTTCAAGCAAGGAGCTAACTAATCAACTAGAAGGTACTTAATCTGCCGTTTGGTTTGCCAGTATCTTAACTCATCAGGCGTCCATAAAAAATCATCCAGCAGTGCTCCTAGCAGCTGAGTATAAATGTGCTTCAGACCATTGGCTGTCTCCAGTCTGTACTTTGCCCTCCCTTGACATTAGCAAGCTTTCAAGGAGCTTAACAGGCCATGGAAGCTAGTGGTGTGCCAAGCTTGCCCCACCCTGGTCTCACTTTGAAATAGCAGAACATTTTGGAAGACTGACAAGGCATCCAGTAGCACTATTTTGAAACCACAAGCCCAACCTCATCCCACAATTGACTGTAAATTAAAACAATGCAGTGCCTGTACTATGAGGTATGCTATATAGTTGTCACGGCAGCTTAAAGGTGTAGTTGGTTCAGATGTAGCCCGATAGTCCTGGTTTTGTGCAATCTTGCGTTATAAGAAAACATGCAATAGCCATGCCATTTTGCCTAATGGGGCTGGAATCGCATTATAGCCAATACAGGTAAGGAAAGTCCGCATTCTACAAATAATGGTCTAAGTTCTTCAATAGCGTTAAAGCCAATTTATGTATAAGAAAATAGACTGCACTCCATCAGTGAGAGAACATTTTGGGATATTCTGAGGCAACACAAACGTAAAATGGGATTTTCCCATCAATCATGTCTGAGAGTGTGATACACTTCCTAGCTTTATAATTGTGTTCCTGAGTTCATGTTGCATTATCTGCGCGACTGTATTGACCTTGATATACCATGTCTATAGTATTGCCAACCTTAGACATACTTTACGACATAAAGGACAAGTGAGGGCCCCCGAAGAGCAACAGAAAGGATCTGAAATGGGTTATCAGTATATGGTAAAGTTTATATTAAGATCAATAATTTTACCTTTCAGTTGCGTAAGAGTCAATAGTGTAATATAAATGGTATATCAGACCTAAATTGTAATACAGGTAAGTTAGAAACAATATTGTAAGTATTCAGCATTTTACTTCAAAATCAAATGTACTTGCATGAAATACAATGCCTTAGTGTGTCTTTTTCTGAATAATCCAAAGTTCTAAACAAACAATTCACATAATGGTGGAGCAATCTGACTCTTGCTTGGAGCTCTATTGAAGTCATTGTCAAGATAATTTAATAAGATTGTGACTAACTTGTAACTTCATCCAAAATATAAACCTATAATGGATTTTCCAAATTTCTTGGTAAGATTTTAAACAGATGATTTGCTGACAGTTGAATTTGTTGAAATACAGTTGAACTACCATAATAATTTTTGAAATAAAAGATCTAGCATTCATGAATTGCTCATTTGGCTCTGGAAGATCTCCCCTTGGCATTGTTCATAATCTGTCTAGGCATTTGCAGGTGTTCCAACCATTTTGATCATCACCAACAGATCTAGGTGGAGGCCAAGTATGGAAAGAGTGTGTGATAACCCGAGTGTGCCACACACTTCAAACATCACCTGTGGCAGAGTATGTAGATCCAGTATTAGACTGCTTAGACCATATAAGACCAGCAACTCCAAGCTGGGAGAAAGTCTAAGAAGAATAAAAAAGTTGGCCTGGAATCTGGTTGCAGATACTGATATTGGCTCTAAATAATAATTATATTTTCTCGGTACTTTAGTGCAACACATTTCTTGAAGCAATGAGTTCTACCAATTTGTTCTACAAATACCAAACACATAACTGGGAAACCTGGGCATAATTTTAATTTCACTCACCAGATAGGAAACCAGTGAAATGTCTGTTTTACAACTTGCCCAATTTTTACTTTGCATTTTAGTTAATGTGTTTCCAGTCTTATCAGTCTCCTACTAAGTTAAAAATCACACAACACCAGGTTATAGTCCAACAGGTTTATTTGGAAACACTAGCTTTCGGACCGCTGCTCCTTCATCAGGCGGGAGTATAATATTATGAGACACAGAATTTATAGCAAAAGTTTACAGTTGATGTGACTGAAATTATATATTGAAAAAGACCTGGATTGTTTGTTAAGTCTCTCATCTTTTAGAATGACCATGCTGGTTTCAGTTCTTTCATTTGTAAATCGCAAAACTTTTTTAAAAGTTACATTCTCAAGTGAACTTTAACAATTGGTGTCATGTCAGCCTAGATAATGCATTGAAGGTGTAAGCTGCCCTGTGTGAGACTGTTTGCGCCTCAATGGTCAGACAGATTCTAAGCTAAAAAAGGGGGTTTACAGAATCTTACATGGATTCGTGCAGTTTTGAGCAAAGTAAAATGTAATTGTGCAAGATTTACCCCACAAACTTATAAGTGTATGTGTGCATGTGGGTGTGTGTATATGTGTGTTGGGGGGAGGGGGGGGTGCGGCAGTGGAGGGCTTATGAGTGTTTGTGAGAGATTGTGTGGATGTATGTGAGTGTAAAGGGGTAAAAGTCTGTGAGAGGGTGCGTGTGTGAGCAGGGGAGTGTATGTGTGAGCGTATGACAGAGGGTCTGTATGAGTGTGTGTGTGTGTGCGTGTGTGTGTGTAAATAGTGCAATGGGGTCACCTGTAGTGTGACATGAACCCAAGGTCCCAGTTGAGGCCATCCCCATGGGTACAGAACTTGGTTACCAGCCTCTTTTTGGTCAGTTTTCGTTGTTTCCTGTCCCGAAGACCGGCTCTTCCAAATCAGTCTCCTACTAGTTGACTTTGGTTAAAATGACTTCTTCGTGTTTCACTTATAAAAGTGACTGACAATTTTCTTGCCACTTTGCTTAAGATGCAATTGAATTTTTTCTTCCATCCTGAACTAGGATTCCTCACATTTCTTTTTATTTTGCTCCAGTATCAATGCTTAAGGTGTAAGGCGACTGACTGTGTGGAGTTTGCACATTCTCCCCGTGTCTGCGTGGGTTTCCTCCGGGTGCTCCGGTTTCCTCCCACAGTCCAAAGATGTGCAGGTCAGGTGAATTGGCCATGCTAAATTGCCCGTAGTGTTAGGTAAGGGGTAGATGTAGATGTAGATGTAGGGGTATGGGTGGGTTACGCTTCGGCGGGGCGGTGTGGACTTGTTGGGCCGAAGGGCCTGTTTCCACACTGTAAGTAATCTAATCTAATCTAATCACCATACTGCTACTTTACTGCCAGAAATCATTTTGTTTTTGTCTCAGTTACCTGCATGATCATAAGTAGAATATTACTATTCCCTGTCCTTGTGGTGGATTTGCTGCTTTTGCTGAAGGATAATGCCAGGCTGCAGAAGCTTTTCCCAATGTCTATGTTCCCCTGACTTACAAAGTGAGTGGGCACTCACTTACAATACTGCACCTGAACAACAACTGACTCTGGGCAGAAGTCCAAGTGCAGCATTGAAGTACTTAAATGTGCAGGCATTAGTCCCATGACCAAGAACAGTGCACATTTTGTTTTGAGCTTCATTGTATCGAACATTCAGAAAAAAAGGGAAACGTGAATTATTATAATGGTGCTAGCAGGGAGCCCTGCTTAAAGGGAAAATGAGATCAGTGAATTTACATATGCTTCATGCAGTGTGTCAACTCTTATCTGGAATGCTTGAAATTACTTCCGTTTTGGATATTGAACTTGTTTGGATTATGAAAGCCCCAACTTAAGTGGAAAACACATAAATGTAGACATAGACCAGGAACATAAAAACAATAACAAAACAAGAATGAAAATTGTTTTATTTATCCAACCATTGTATCTTCCATAATTATGCTCCCTAAGTAATTTACTCGAATGATGCTAGGGGAATTGAGGGAAATTCTTAGGTCTGCTCAATCTTTTCTGGACAACTGATGTTTCTGACCATTATACTTCTGAACTGGAAAGATTGCAGTGTATTTATTTTATATACTTTTTTTTGATGCCTTGTAACACAAATTGTCAGTCTGTGCTCTTATATTGCAATTGAATGGGATAGTGTCCATCTGCTCCTTGACTCCTCTTATATTAACCACACAAAATCCAATAGATATAATAGCAGTTTAACAGAGAACTTTGGTTCCAATCTTCTTGATGAAAAGCAAGTGTTGAAAACTGTAAGTTTTTTTTAGAAACTGAAACAAAATCAGAAAAGATTGACAATCACACAGCCTTCGAAAGAGAAAATACTGGTTACTGTTGAGAGCCAGAGCTAGCATAGGGTCTATTCTCCTGCAACTCATTAACCTGTCAGAGTCTGATGGATCCTCTATTACTTCAAAGGTTGTTATTGTTTCCATAGTGATGAAACCTAGTTGCATGGTGACTTATTACTCAGGTGTAGAAATCAGTGATACCATTAGAAAGTGGTAGGTGAAGTACATTTAAGTGATCTGACTACTAATAGTGACAGTGCATATGTCTTCAGTTCATTAGCAATGGACATTTACTGGTGCCTTATGTTTATGTCAGAAAATGATGTGGTTTCAGCATTAGTATTACCAATGAAGTAAGTGCCATTTACTTCATGAGTCCAATGTTAAATTGTTGGGTAATTCATTCTGGAGGTGAAGACCTTGATAAATCGCACAATGACAAGCATTTAAACCTTGCGAACAGCCTTTCTGTGCAGAATTACATAATTAATTAGCCCGAAGGAAACATTTCCAAAGACAGATTTATAATAACATACATTAGAAGTGAAACACTAAATTTGGTGCATGTGTTTAGAATATAAATATCCAAAGTTGTTGTCTTTATTGTCAACGTGTAATGTACCTGACTGTTAAAGAACAGTCAGTGCCATAAACATAATGAGACAAGATTAGGTTGTTCAGTTTCTGAGTGTTGCCCTGGTATCTTGCACAAACTTTGGTAATGAGATAAACAGAATCCTCAACAAATTGTGGAAACTCATTCTGACACATACTCACCAATGTTTGGGAAGTTTGGTTACACTGTTGCTAGCCATTTCCCAGTTTCCAGCTCCACACTATGTCAAACAGTGCTAGCTTGCTCTGAGGTAGCACCCCAGAGTTCGGTGTGGTGATCACAGTTTTGAGGAATTTGCAGCGATGCTACAAGAAGGTTAGTAATTTCCTGTATTCAGCAAGGGTACAACCGTCCATCTCT
The DNA here is from genome assembly GCF_047496795.1 of Chiloscyllium punctatum. NCBI lineage: Eukaryota > Metazoa > Chordata > Chondrichthyes > Orectolobiformes > Hemiscylliidae > Chiloscyllium > Chiloscyllium punctatum. Next base: position 27,824,740 of record NC_092780.1, on the reverse strand, counting down.
CTGCTATCTCACACTCACTCTAGCTCTGCTATCTCAGCCACTTCCTGCCAAGGTTCATGGTCAATCACTCTCAATATAGCATGCAGCATTTGCTTTCAATAGGCTCCTCCCACATTATCTCTCCAAACTGCTAACACTTCCTGCTCTCTACACTTCTGATCTACGCACTAATGATACTTCACCAAATTTCCTGACCAATGATGGACTAGCCCTCAGTCTGACCTTAGACTCCCTTGACTGTTCATGGCCTGTCAAACACAAAAAGCTACTCTACTTTCTGTCTGCTCTGAAAGACAAGGCAAAGCAAGACAGTGAGCTTCCAAGTGAACACAGGATGTGAATCTCATTTTTACGATCTGGGCAGACTTTCCTGACTGACTCGCCATTGGCCACGCTGAGCAGGTTCTGTGAAAATTCAGTCCAGAGAAACTACCACTGCTGATAGGGGAATCCAAAATGTAGAAGTACAATCTCAAAATTAGGCCATGCGATTTAATAATAATCTCTTCACTTAAATGATAAAGGAACTATGGCGTTTTCTCACTGTAAGGATGTGGGCTAGTTGAAATATCCAAGTCTGAGATCGAAAGCATTCTAAAGATATGTGTATCAAGGGTTAAAAGGACAAAAGCAAGATAAATACAGTTGAGGTACAGTACATAACAACATTGATCAAATTGAATGTCAAACGAGGCTTAAGGGTCTGAAGAGCTTTCTCATGTTCCTCTGTGTCCACAGAAGCTATTGGCTTTTCTCTCTTTTTCATTATGAACAAATATATTTAATTGATACCATAATCTACAATATTCTCTGTGCAATAAAATCCCAGGCTAATACCTGAATACAGATTAAAACATTTTATATTGCACAATATTGCAAGTGATGGAAATGTGCAATAACAATAGAAGGTGCTGGGGAAACTCAGCATGTCTGACAGCATCTGTCTGCAGAGAACAAATTACCATTTTGAGTCTGCTAAGAATCATCTTTAAAATGTTCTGAAGAAGAATCTTTCTGGATTTGAAACATTAACTCTGTTTTTCCCTCGGTTCCTGCCAGACCTTCAGAGTGTCTCCAGCATTTTCTGTTTTTACTTTAACCATCCCATGTTGTTTAGTGTTGTTGGAGCACTTGGGTTATCTTCAAACATGACTCATGCTTAGTATGAAAGCACACATAAAGCCATGTTCTTAATGAATTGTAGGAAATTTGACTTTGCATACACAGAACTGATAGTTTGGTATTTTGTAAGCGTGTACAGAAGACTTTTTTTTTCTTTTATTCTTTAACAGGATGAGGGCTTCACTGGCTAGGCAGCATTTGTTGCCCAAACCTAATTGCCCAGAGGGCAGTTGAGAGTCAACCAGGTTGTTGTGGGTCTGGAGTCACGTGCAGGCCAAACCAGGCAATGATGGCAGTTTCCTTCCCTGGAGGGTGTTAGTGAACCAGATGGGTTTTCCCTGACAATTGGCAATAGTATTAATTCCAGATATTTATTGAATTCAAATTCTACCTTTTGTCTTGGTGGGATTTATCTGGGTCTCTGGATTAACAGTGCAGTGATAATACCACTAATTCATTGCCTCCCCACAAATCATGTATTGCTGTAATATGCTAACTGGACAGGACGGTCATCTCCTACCATCATCTTAATTCTCAGAACAATTACATTTCCATTATCTATCAACCTCAAGGCATTAATCTATAATTCCTATTTATCAAAGGTAAAAGAAATGGTAGCAAAGATCACACAGCATAATCTGCAAGGTTACCAGATTTAATTCAGTTCACAAAATATTTAAAGATTAAGTTCTCTCTAACTCTCTCAAGAAGCATTATCCTAGGATCAGCATGCTAAACATTTCAATAATGTTTATGACTGAGACCAAGCTGCAAATTTTTAATATTTATCTATAATATTTATTAAGATTGACTGGAGGATGACAGAGTGAAGAATGAGGGCTGGTGGACATAAAATGTCATGAAGTAATTGGGCCAAAGTCCCACAAAACTGAAGCAGGCAGTTTAAACACTTGGCAGTCCCTCTGACTACCTCCAATCTGAATCTTGGGGTGAGGCCAGAATTTATACTGTACACACACCCCTTCCCAGCCCAGGAATGAAGGTTGAGCCTTTGGGAAGTTTCTCCCAAGATAGTTGTGGGAATCTGCACAATTCCCTGACTTGCACTACCCACCTCTCAAGCAAAATCCTGATCAATATCTAAGTTTGTCTGTCATATTAAACTTACTTGATGAAGCTACATTACAGTATTTCAGTCTAAAATGTGACAATTTTAATATATGGGAATCTGAAGACACAAGGTCTTGTGAACTCTCCTCTATCTTGGCTTGTTACAGGGGATCAGGGTTACTGCTGATCAAAAGGTGTTAAATCTATTTCTCTACAAGACCAATAAACATTTCCTAATTAAAGAAGCACATATTACTGGCATAGATTCCTGAGAAATGATAACTGGCTGTTGCTGATCCCAGCTGGTTGGCCTTAAGTATTTTTGGCAGCAGTCTATAGTGATTGAATAAACAGTTAAATAATTTGACATAGTTGACTACTTGCAGACACCAGATCAAAGAAAAGACAGACTAATCACCTTGGTAATTTTCCCACATTAAAAAATGGATCTTTTCCAAGGCAGGGAAAGTAAAAGGCCCAACATTAACTCTCTTCAACTAATACAAACCATTCACTTAGTCAGTTAACATCAGGACAACCTCCTGATGACCCCACCATTGTCAGATACAAATCCAGCCTGCTGTTTCTAGCAGGTGGGTAAGTTATGCGGGGGCAAACTGCAGATTTACCCCAAAGTGTACATGAGAAAAAGTGTCGTGACTACCTTTTGAAAGGAGAAACTTGTAACAAGTGAGAGCAGAGCCAGTCAGTTCCATGAAAATAATCATTTTGTTATCCTACTGGGCTACAAAGGGGAAAATGGACTTCATGAAATGCAATGTGCTTTCTTTCCCCTCCACTCCTCTGTCATGTCTCTCTCCTAACCATTTAACTGATTTCTGTAGAAAAAAAATTGATTGGGTTACCAAGGCTGCATAAATGAAGATGTAAGACATTTGGAGGAAATGGTCCATATGATTCAAAGGAGAATAAAAATCATTCATAATTTTAAAAGTAGTGAAGGAGCAAATATACTCCAGTCACCAAAATATTAACGGTAGTGGGAGGAAAGGCCATTTAATCATAACTACTTGGCCTGCGTAATACATTAATGACCACATTGTTCATATCAATTGCAAGCTGTGTCCCAGTACTTCATAATGGATCTGAAGCATAGATACTTAATCAAGAATGCATTGTATGCAGAGACAGTAACCCTCATCAGTTTCATCTGGTTATTGCACATCATTTTCTAAAAAAAAATGTGCTATGCACTACAGAAATATAACAATGTCAAAGTTGTTTGCATGTTTGAGCATAGGAGTATGCAGAACTTTCATCTCTGGCTGTCTGTAATCATTTTTGATGCTGATCTGGATACCCTTGTGTGTGATTCTAGAATTGGAGAGGAGGTGTGCATAGGCATCAAACACAGCAGAAATAATAGTTTTTGGGTGTTGTAGAAGAAGTTGAGAGTTGACTGCATCAAAGTCATGCAAACAATTGTGATTAATGGTTTAAATTCAGTCAGATTGGACTGAATGTGCATTAGTGAGGAGGTGGTGTCATGGTGGCAATTTCATGGGCTAGTAATTTAGAAATCCAAAATAATGCTCTCAGGACTTTAATGATGAACCTGGAATTCAATAAAAATCTGGAATTAAAAGCTCACCTAACAATGCCCAATTAACCACTGTTAATTTTCATAAAAATCCATCTGGTTCAATAATGTTCTTTAAGGAAGGAAGTTCTGACCTGGTCTGGCCTACTTGTCACTCCAAATTCACAGCAATGTGGTTGACTTTCAATTGCCATCTGGGCACTACATGTTGCTATCCCATAAACAAATAAAAAAAAGCTTAAAAACCAAAGTCTTGCTACAAATAAAGACAGGTAACCTAATCCTCAATGATCATTTTGTTACAAATTCACCTGCAAATGTAATGAAATGCAGCAATGAGTTTTCATTTGGAAATTCAGGGGAAAGCTTCAGAGATATGTGTTTCTCAAAGTTCTACCCATAGTTATTTCAACTCTTGAAGGAGCTTAAAGTAATTGAGGATAGCCTATGATGACAGTAGTTATATTGTTGGAATGGACATGTTTGACAGCAAAAGGAAACATATCAGTGTCACATTTCTTTACTTTCATGCAGCACTTGCATGTGCCATGGCTTGGGTGTTGCAGGGTTAAGTGATTATTCTCCAAAATAAATCGCATGCCAAGGGTTAGTAACTGGTACAATGAAAATTGGTTGGATCTTTTGCTTCTGTGATTGGTGAACTACAGCTGGCAATTAGCAATATGCCCCATTGCCCTGACCATACCTTTTGAGCTCACATACTGGCAATTTGCAGTGGAAATTTTTTTGAACTACTAAATAGGTGGAGGGGCCAATTAGTGGAACATATGGTGAGCTGCCCCACTTGAGAAAGCTCTAGGCCATTTTATAGAGATGGAGACAGTCTTGAGTGTACAGCAATCACAACATCATTGTACAATTGAATTGATCTGGTGCATAATTGCATGTTTTATTTGGTATACCATGTGCTGTTAATAGACAAAAAGGAAAACATTGCTGGATACAGTAAAAGCTTGGCCTTTATGTGAATGTTGGAGATGCTTCCCAATGTGGTTTAATCATCACCAAGCCTCATTGAGAAAACCTTTCTTCAAAATCTCTTAATCAATTTATGAATAGTTACCATAGAAACAATTTTTCAGGTTGTCATCACAGAGAATATCAAGAGAAGTCCAAAAGAAAACTATACTGTCTCCTACATTTTTGTGCTTAAATTCTGTTTCTTTTAAAAACCAACAACTTTGTTGAACTCAATAAAATGGTTGTACACATGATTGTATTTCCAGAAGTTACATAAACATTCCAGTTAAAGTTGACACAAGGGGCTGGCAACAAACCGTGTGCCTCCAGCCAGCTCTGGACAAAGGAAAACATCAAGCTACAGCATGCTGAAATAAAGGCTAATCCTTGACAATTACTTCATCACCTCACAATGGGCACATTGGCAGGGGACTTAAAGGTACTTTGTTAGCTTTATAACCTTCTAATTAGCTCACAAAGATATACTCTCAGCACCTGAAATGGTTGTCTTTGTTCTTTAATTAATTCTGAGCTTGTTGAATTACTTTAATATGCAGTTCTGGATCTTGCTGTTTGATGTCAGCTTGCCTCACTCCTTCTACCCTATCTTCAAATTGCCGGCTGGAAAGCAGTCTATAAGAGGTTTGGGTGGGACAAACTACTGAATCCAGCTGACCAAGTAAACTATTATTGGACACTGATCTCCAGGATGTTCTAACTCATGCAAACAGATTTATGATGAAATTAATAATCTCTCCTCTGCTGTCTTCCTTCATTTCCTGACAACTTGTGTGATTGGATGGAGTTGCGAAGACTTCCTCTATATTTTAAATGTTTTCCAAGAAACTTTATCCTCAATTTCATTTTGAAGGTTTTTACAGTAGGCTTTTTTCAAAACCTGACATCCAAATAATTCTTGAAAATTTCAGACAATTCTGGGTTTGGGTCTAATGAAACAAAACTGATCAAATTATTCAACAATGTACAGGCACTTCTCCATCCCTAAGGCTTCAATACCTTAACTTTGTTTTGTCTTAACTCAGTCTGAAATACCAACTGCAACAATCACCAACTTATCAGCAGTTACACTGGACCCAATGCAAGTCCCCATCAAAGCCATATCTAAGCTTAGATCCATCCTATTGGTTACTAGCTCTGCTTATTCATTGGTTCACTCCAGTCCAGAAATCAATGTTGCTTGAAAATTGAAGCCGGGAGTAAAATTTGGATAGTCCAGGTTTTACTCAGAAGAGAGGAGACTAAGGGATGTCTTAACTGAGATGTACGAAATAATGAGGGACTTGAATTGGGTGGACAGGGACGTTTTCCCTTGCAAAGAGATCACTTACCAGGGGCACAGATTTAAGGTGATTGGTGAAAGGATTAAAGGGGACATGGAGAAAGCTCTTCTCAACTAGAGGGGAGCAGGTGTCTCAAATTCACTGCCAGTTTGATGTTTGAGGTGGAAACCCAACTTATTTAAAAGGAACTTGGATTGGCACCTGAAGTACCATAACTTTCAAGGTTACAGACCAGATCCTGGTAAATGGAAAGAGAATGGCAGCTTGTTCATTTAACTGGTAGGAGAGGTAATGTCCTAGTGGCATTATCACTGGACTATTAATCCAGAGGCCCAGTTAATGTTTTGGGGATTAGAGTTTGTATCCAACCACAGCAGATGGTGGAACTTGAATTCGATAAAAAGCTGTAATTAAGAATCTAATGATAAACATGTTGTTGTCAATAAAAACCCATTTGGTTCACGAATGCCTTTTAGGGAAGGAAACTGCTGTCCTTACCTGGTCTAGACGCCATGTGACTCCAGAGTCACAGCAAGGTGGTTGATTCTTAAATGTGTTCTGGAATGGGCAATAAATGCCTTAATAAATAAATGACACCCTCATTCCGTGAATGAATTGTTTTTAAACAAAAAGGAAATACAATGGATGGAGACATTTTATGGTTCTATGGTGGGTTTGGTCCAGCAGATAGAAAGCCTTGAAGTTTGAATTGTATAACTACATAATCACAACAAAAATTAAAGAGCCTCAAGGTGTAGGTGAGGAAATGTGAAAATATACTAAATAGATTCATTTAGTAATATTGGAGGCAAGATTATGCTTACATTTTGGTAACTGTTACAGAACTAATGATGATCAAATTTATTTATTGGTAACCTTTCATGCATATTCTAGACTATGATATTGAATGATTGTTATCCACATGGGTTAAAAAGAAAAAAAAATGACAATTATGAACTCTTAAATGTTAGTAAATTGTTTTATACTCTCCACAACTCGACTGCTGACATCTGTTTACAGGCTCAGATCCATCTCATCACTGACTATGTGCAGTAGTTGGAAGACAAAGCTCTGGTATTTGAAGATAGCTTAGACAATTCATTGATGTAATTTCAAATTTGACTCAGCTGTGAGCTTGAAAGGTTGTATGATAATGAAGAGGCTGAATAGACAAGTGATGAGAAACTACCAAAGAACAGCATGCACGTCTTAAGGAGATGCATGTCATCAGTACATTCATTGAGCTGGAGTGTTTTAAAAAGCTCTTTGTGTGAGGTAGGAATTTTTTTTTCATTCCGAATTGCCACCTTTGTACAGTTATGGCTGAGTTCCTTTGAACTTCTGCATCTCCCTTCTGATTTTCCCTCTACTAATTCAAGACTGAACACATTTAAATATAGTATGTTCTCAAAGAATAATCAATCTCATGTAAAAATCGACATCTGACAATTGATCCAAAGTCCTCAGTTTCTGATATACCTTGTTAAAGTTTTGATAGTGTGTACAGCGCAGCGAGTCTTTTATATAATTGATCTTTTCTTACCCGAATGTTACAAGATTAGGAAGTCAGCCCGGAAAAGTCATTCAGTCCTAACTTCAGGACCATGGAGAGCAATCAGTGTCGTTATCAGTAATTTCACAGTTCCAAAGATCCAGTGAGAATTTAATCCCCCCAAAACCACTACTGGTGAAAAGGTGACGGTTTATTTTTTACGTAATCATTTGGTATCAAAATTGAAACTTTTATGTGAACACTTGGAATAAGAAAGTAAGTCAGTGGGACTGAACCTGCATGTTTCCACCCGTTCGGCTGCTTCTAAAAAGTCAATAAGTTCGGTTGTTTGGGTCCGGGTGGAAGCGTGCAGCTTTTAAAGCAGAAATGATGGCGATCTTTAAACTCCTATTTCCAACAGAATTTTTCTTTAGTTTCATAATTTTGGTCACAGACAGCTGCATCTTCCATTTGATGATACTGCAAGAGAGGGCATTGGATACTAATAATAAATGAACATCACTACTTTAAAATTAAGGCAAATCAATTAGAATAGAGAGTTGAAGTGCATGGGCCATGAATTGCTTCATGCAAATGTTCAGACAACAGTGTGGTTGCTCAACAGGTAATCTGTGGTAAGAGGAACAAACTTACTGATGCTTCTTTGGTGACTAACTCTTGATAGACATTGTGACAAGTATGTCATTTAAGAATATCGATTGTGAATAAGGGCAGGATTAGCAGTGAGGGAGAAGTGAAATGTGAAATAGGTGTCAAAGACTGAAGAAAGAATACATCTCGTCATGATGACAGACGTTCAGTGTACCACAGTACACTAGACATTATCTTTATATTTTAACTCTGAAATATGTTTTTCTAAAGAGGACTGCGAGAGACAAAAAAAGTTTGCAGATGCAAATATAGACAAATTCTACAAAGGACCAATGGATTGTTGCACCAAAAGAGAGTCAGGAAACCTTCAAAAAGAGAGCGAGAGAGAGACGTACAGGAAGAGATAATGAGTGGCCTGACTACCTTTCCTTCTCAGCAGAAAGTCACGATTTACAGACAATGTGTTTTATCCTTTTAGAATTATACTAAGAAAAAGGAGTGAATCAGTAGCTGCAACTCTGATTTGTAAGTGCTGGTGGATGAATTTGTGGTGGTGAACTGAGGTTCAAGTATACTAGCCTGGGGTCAAGTTCTCATGTTTTTTGAAGATTACAGTTGAAGGACTATCATTTGCTATCCTGCACTGCAGGTTAAAGGATTCTTTCTGTCTCTCTGACTGCTAGAAGCCACAAACTAATGAAAACAGATAGACTCACTTGCTTTGTGTGTTACCAGCCAATGCCCATCATAAGAAATAAGACAAAAGGATTTCAACTAAAAGAATCCTAAAATTGGCTGATCATTCTACCACTTACTCTTCATAAATAATCCAGTGAAATTGATCTATATATCTTTTAACTTGTTTTTTTTTTAACTCACATGTACTCCTTATTCCTTGTGTTTATTTGTTCTGTCATTCCTTTTTCACATTTGGTAATGAATAAACTCTCTCTTTTGTTAACTTATGAAAGTCCCTTTAAATGCAAGTTTACTCAGGTTTTCGAGAAAGATATCACAAGGCAGATATCCTTCCTCAAATAACCTTGTTGCAACAAACCAAAGGGGCAAATGAGTAAAGAAGGGGAGCCTGCTTATCCCTTTTCACCCATGTTTAATGATTTGGAACATCTGCCGAGAATCATCATAATTTGGGGAACCTTGCCATGATCTTGTTGTATTAATCTATGGTCAATCTTTATGAAGTTCACAGTTCTTATGTATATTATAAGTATGCACTTTATAATTCAACAACCACTGTGTCAATCTGTTTGTTTTAATAGGAACATAAGTTGGAACAAGTGAATTCCTAATTAATGCCCATTGCCTGCATAAAATTAAACACAATTCTTATACAATTGACACTGGGAGAAAGGAGACTGAAAGTAATTCTTTGGGAAATAAGATTGGTAGGTCAAGGTTGAGTGTGAAAAAAATGTGCACAAATCCAAAATGAAATGGAATCAAAATTAGGATATATCTGCAGTGTGTTACTTATCCGCCCTACTAAGACGATAGATTTTTTCTACTCCTGGCACTAAGGAGTCAGAGACTCTTCCTTCTATGTTACATGCTGTTTGTTCTACAATTATTATTCTCCAGGTTATCTTGTAGGTGTGAGTTAGTGAAGCTGTCCAAGTTTCCTTTCTGGTTCGATGCCATGTCTTTGTACCCTTTGGGCATTGATAATGCTTGAATAGGTATAATTCAGAGCAAGTGTGTTAAAAACATGGTTGAGACAAGTACTGATGATCAAGCTTTAATCTTATGGCTTTCAAAAAGGTTGCCTAGAGATTTCCAGGTGAGATACTTGCACCTGTTTTGCAGCAATGCTTATGCCACTGAAAATCAAATTGAGAAGAACCAGCAATCACATGCATCTTCCTCTGGTATACATTTTGAAGGTACAATATGCTTTAAATAATTTCAAGGAAATTCTTTTTCTAATGTTCAGTTATAGGTCTGCATAGCCAATATTTCCCTACATAGGATTTAAAAAGATATATCATAAAGTTAGACTCACTACAGTGTGGGAACAGACCCTTTCGGCCCAACCAGTCCACACCGACCCTCTGAAGAGTAACCAACCCAGACCCATTTCCCTCGGACCAATGCACCTAACACTATGGCCAATTTAGCATGGCCAATTCACCTGGCCTGCACATCTGTGGGAGGAAACCGAAGCAGCCCGCAGAAACCTACGCAGACACAAGGAGAATGTGCAAACTCCACACAGACAGTTGCCTGAGGCTGGATTTGAACCTGGTGCTGTGAGTCAGCAGTGCTAGCCACTGAGCCACTGTGCTGCCAACTCCAAGAGCGTAAGATGTCAACATCTATCACAATAATCAGGTCTAGATAACATGGAGAGCTGTTTCCTGATGACAATCATAATGGTCTGGCACTTAGTCTAATTAATGTCTACTTTTATTATGTACTTTTTAAAATATCGATTATTTATTTTTGAGACTGAAGGCTCAGTAAAATAAACAAAGTCTTAATAAAATCATAAAGCATTTTAATCTGTTAAAACAGAAAAGGAAAGACTTCTATGTAGCAACATTTAAGACAGTCACATATCTCAGAGCACTTTAGTCAATAAATTTTTTTGAGGTGTCATTGAATTCACAGAATGAGAGGTATGTTGGATATTATGTTTCAGTGACACATAGCCTTGGTGAGAACTACATTGCAAACACTGAACAGTTTCAGTCTACTAGAAGGATTGATGTAAAGACATTAGACATGGTTCAGAAGAAGTTTACTCCATCGATGCTGGGAATGTCTAGGTTGTCTTTTGGGGAAGAGGGGTGGAGCTTATTGTCAGGCTGGGTTTACTTCCACTGGAGGTCAGAGGAGTGAGCCGTGACCTGTTGATGTGATCCTGAATGGTCTTCACAAATTGGATGTAGAAAAGATGTTTCTCCTTCTGGATGAGTGCAGAATGAGTGGGCGATGTTTAAAAATTAGGGATTGCCCTTTCAGGACAAGACAAGGAGACTTTTGCTCTTTCAGCAGGTTGTGCACATTTGGAACTCTGATGAGGAAGGTGGTAGGGTCAGTGTCACAGATATTATTTAAGAGAGGAGGGTACGTTCTTGTGAGGCAGGTGAATTGAGCAGAATCAGAGGGTAGAGCAAAATGTGGAATTTGGACCACAAACAAATCAGCAATGATCTCATTGAATAGTGAGCAGATTGGAGGGGCTGAATGGCCTACTTTCACTCCTCATTCACATACATCGGCCACAGTGGGACATAAGAGTTTTCCCTGGGATGGGGATTTCAAGACTAAGGGACACATTCTTAAAGTGAGAGGGGAGAGAGAGAGATTTTAAAAAGGCATAAGAGGCCAATTTTTTTATATATACAAAGGGTGGATCAGGTGTGGAATGAACTTCCTGAGAAAGTAATGGATGTGGGTGTAATTATAACATTTAAAAGATATTTGGATAGGTACATGAAAAGGAAAAGGGTTGGAGCAATATGGGCCAGGAGCAGGCAGGTGGGACTAGTTTAGTTTGGGATTATGGTCAGCATGGACTGGTTGGACCAAAGGTTCTGTTTCCTTGCTGTATGACTATAAATCTTCTGGCACAGGAGGCCCATCAGCCCATTTTGACTGCACTGGCTCTTCAAATGAGCATCATTATAAGTCCATGGAATCCTGGATGTTGAGGGATAGTCAAAAAAGAAAAAAACGTTTGACAGAAAAAAAGGAGGAAGCATATATGTTAGCTACAGAGCATTGCAGAGACCCTTCAGAGGTTTAGAGAGTGTTGGAGGTGGTGGGGGTGTTAAAAAAGAAATTGGGTCCGATCAACACATCACCCTTTATTTACTTGTCCAGCTGGCCAGCTAGCTTTGAGTCAGTTCTCAAACTGAGGAGATTCTAATCTCCTGGATTTTTTTTTCTCTATTTTTACAGTGAAAGACACAAGGTGTGTGAATCTTTATTCAATTTCCACCACCAGGAAGATTGGAAAACACCCAAGTGGCCAGTGACAAGCACTGCCCTTCACATCAAAGGGCAAAGCTGTGTGATAATTCCCTGTTTTAATCTCCTGGCTATATATTTTTTTTACAAGCAGTGGCCCTTCACAAAAGGGTTCACTCCCTTTTTCTTTTTTTCTTTTCTCTTTTTTCTTTTTCTTTTTTCTTTTTCTTTTTTTAACCCCCACACTCCCACCTAACTGCGGTAGTGCTTATTTTTTCCCCAGCACCCATGGTGTGTGTGTGCAGGTGTGAGACACAGTGAGAGACACAAAGTGCACGAACCTTTATTCAATTTCCACCACCAGGAAGATAGGAAAAACACCCGAGTGACCAGTGACAAGCACTGCCCTTCACATCAAAGGGCAAAGCTGTGTGATAATTCCCTGTTTTAATCTCCTGGATATATTGGCCAACAAGGGCTTTCCAGATTGGCCTAGGCTAACAACCCTAAACAATGACCTCATAGTCAACAAGATCCACTTGGTCCCAATCACTCATTCTCCACCCCCACCCCCCAACCCCCCAGTCCAGGGAAGTCAGTCTGGTCTTTCATTTGTAGCTTCTCTCGTGATGCTTTCGCTCCAGGTCAAGTTCATCTGACTCAGACACAGGCAGCGTGTACCGGACCGTGGTCTGTCTCTTGTGTCTGGAACGACTTGGAAGACTCTCCTCCCAGTGGTAATGGTACAGTGGCTGCATCCATTTTGGACATGGAGGCTTCCTCGACACTAGATAGAGGGAGAGTATCTGTGGTTTCAGCTGGGCCTTTGGGTTGTTCTGAGGGACCAGGTATGGTTTACTCCTGCCCTGTTTGCAAGTTAATGGCTTTTAGGTGATCTGTGTATTTGTTCAGGACTGTATCACCCACCTGAACTTTGTAAGTCACAGGAGCTGACCTCACGTCATCCTTGCCTCATATCTATGCAGGGCGTTTTTGCATGGTTCTGGTATCAAACTTCATCCCCTGAATTAAAATTGTCCCCCTTGCTTAGAGGAGGCATTTGGCCAACATTGGCATTCCTGCTGCTGTTTCACCTCCCGCCCAGGTCCAGGGATATCAGTTTAATCTGGTGCAGAGACTTCTCCCCATCAGCAACTCTACCAGAGTGTGACGATGCTGCCACTTTAATGAAGTTATTTTATACTTGGAGTTTTTTTTTAAAGAGAGATCGTAAAGGCAGAGGTGCTTAAGGGTCTGGGAAGAGTCTTGTTTAAGAATGACAGGGGAGTGGCCAGTTCTCTCAGTTCAGGTTTTCTTTCTTCCAGTTTGGTTTAGCTATGGCAGTCACAAGATGCTGGAGTCCAGGAAGGTTACAGATTCGACAAATGATTCCTGACTGACTTTCTCTCTGAAATCTCTTTGGATGGTGTTCCCTCTTGCCTGTAATAACCTGTTTGAATTTAACTTTTTGCTAAGAGGTGTGTTTATGGAATGTTACTGGATTGGAACAGTTCCTTCGTTAAGTTGCTGTACCAGTTCAGTTAAATTAAGCTATTCTAAATTCTGTTTTCTTTTGTTCGTGTTTCAACTCAGCGTTTAAATAAATTCTATTTTGCTTAAAGCTGAGTGGCTTGACAGCAACATCACACCTGGAATATCCACTGCACGTCTGCCTTTAAAATATGAAAAAAACTTAGGATCAAGGCTACCTTAAAATATTTGAGGGGGCCTGGCCTGGTCAATAATTGGATCTAATCCTGTTGTTGCGTGTGAGATGGTCCTATAATTGAACAGGAACTAGAACAGTTTGGTATCAATTGAACTGTAGGCAGTTTCTTTAAGCCTGCTTTCAACCTTTGGATTGCTCTTTCCACTAGACCATTGGATGACAGAGAGTTTGGAACTATCCTTATGCACCAAATGCCATTGGACTTTAGGAATTATTCAAATTCCCTGCTGGTAAATTATGTGACCAATACTTCCAGGAGTCCATGGATTGTGAACGATGCTCACAGCGTCTCATTTATCCCTGAGTGTACCAATCGAAATTTTATACAACCACTTTGAATGGGCGTCCACAATGACCAGGAACATGGAACCCATGAAAGGACCTGCATAGTCAACATGCAGCTGAGTCTAGGGTTTACCCCAGCTATTCCCATGAATGATGGGGCACTACCAGTGGCGAGTTCTGTCCTTATTGGCTGTCTGGTCACTGACCCACAAATGCAGATGTGTCAGCATCCAAACCCAGCCACTAGACATAGCTTCTCACTAGCATCTTCATCTTGGAAACCCCTGAATGACCCTGGTGAAGGTCAGCTAGTAGCAGGTGGAGACCTTTATTTGGGCCAATCACCCTCACTCCCCATAGTACTATACCATCCTCTACAATGATCTGGTCCTGCTGGGTCCAGAAAGGTTTCAATCCTGGTTACTATGGCCTTTCTCTTTCCCCTGTTACCCCAACTGTTTCAGTTTCACTAGGACAGGGTCTTTGTGCCCGTTATCACATATTGTCCGTGGTGACTGGAGGGGTGTCCAGAAAGTTTAAAACCAACACACAGACTCTTTCAGGGGAGGCACCACCAGTGGGGTATTTGCCACTGGGAGATAGCTACGGCATCCGCATTAGCCACTTGACTTCCTGGACAGTGTTCTAACCTGTACTTGTAAGCACTGAGAATAAGGGCCCACAGCTGTATTCTACTAGAAACTATGGGTGGTACCGCCTTGTCTTCCTTTGATAACTCTAGCAGGTGTTTCTGGAAATCTGGAATTTGCTGCCTCAGAGGGTGACTGAGGCAGGTACTCTCATAACATTTAACAAGCATCTGGATGAGCATTTAAAATGCCAGGACATAGCAGACTATGTACCAAGTGCAGGACTTTATGAAGTTTAGTGTTTGCTGGTTTGCATAGACATGTTGGGCCAAAGGGCCTGTTACTACACTGTATGATGCTATGACCTATGACCAATTTCCTGCTTTCTACCCATACAGGTCATTCACATGTTTCGTCTGTGCAAACTGGCAAATGACGAATTGTGGATGTTGTTTGTATAATGCGAACTTTCAACTGAATGGATATAATGATTTTCTATTAGCAATCTTCTACAGCGTGATTTTCTATAGCGTGAGGTTGCAGAGGAATACAACTATTTCATTCCAACAGAATGATATGTATTCTTACACATTATTTCTATCCAATGCCCTCTTCAATGCCTCATTTGAATCTGCCTCCACCTCACTTCCAGGCAGTGCATTCTGTACCCAACTACTCACTTAGCGATAAAGTTTTTTTCTTCCATTGCATTTGCTCCTTTGAAACTCCTTTTAAGTCTTTGCCCTCTAGTTCTTGATCCTTTCAGGGATGGGAACAATTCCTCCCTAACCATTCTTTCAAGCATGCATGTGATTTTGAAAACCTCCATCAGATGTCTCTTCTTCTTGCCTCTAAGGAGAATAGTCACAACTTTTTCAATCTATCCTTTGAACTGAAGTTTCTCATCTGTGAAACCATTGCAAAATGTTCAGCAGTCTTTCCAATATTTTCACATCATTTGTAAAATGTTGCAGCCAGAATGGTACACAAAATTCCAGCTAAGGGCTAACATGTTCAAGTTCAACATCGTCTTTCTGCTCTTGTACTCTATGCCCCTATTAATAAAGCAGAGAGCACTATGCTTTACTAACTGCGCTCTCCACAGTTCTGCCATCTTCATTGATCAGTGAATGTATACACCCAGGACCCAATGCTCCAGGATCCCCTTTAGAATCATACCCTGTACTTTATATTGTCTTTCAATGTTCTTACTATCAAAATATGTCACCTCACACTTCTCAGCATTGAGCTGCACCTATCTGCCCACACCACCAACTTGGTTATGTCTAACACAGGACCATGACCTTGAGTCACAAAAGTTAACAATTCAATCTAGATGAATATTGCCAACTGTAATTTCTAGATGTAAAAAGGCAAAATGCTATTTCAAGAAACAAGTATATTATGAATGCTCAGTTGGCTAGAAATCTGGTTTGTGATGCAGAGTGATTTTAACAGTGGGTGCAATTCCAATACTGAGGTTACCATGAAGTACTCTCCTTCTCAAACTCTCCATTCACCTTAGGTATGGTAACCCTCTGGTGAAACCACCATCATTGTCTCTTTAATGAGAGAGTGGCTTTATGGTCTGGTAGGACAATGGTGACTTTGCCTTTTACTTTTATATTGTTAATAATAAATAATGCGTAACATTCACTGTTGTTGCTTAAGTTCACCTCAGTGCTGCAAGTTTCTTAAATGAAACAAAAACACATTAGAAAATAACTAAAAAATCCTTTGCTTCAAGATGCACCATTTATGGAGAAGACAGGATATAGTCCAAGCCATTCCCAATGAAACATGTACATTTAAGCACCTTTATACCACTGAAGAACATTGTTCTCTGAAACAGACATTAAACTTGAAGTCATATGAGAAATAAATGAAGTTTAAGTATTTCAAAAACAATTATTGTACCTACCTCTCATGAGAATATAAACCACTGCCCTTTCCTTATAATCAATATTGGTTTACACTTTTCAATTACATTCCAAATTGAGTTGTTTGTTCTTTATATATTTACTGACCCCTCTCCTCATTTTTTAAGCTTTCATTCCTTCATTCATTGACATTCAGGCAGAATAACTTTGATTTTCTCATGAAGATTACTTTTACCTCAAATGGATAAGATGTATAAAATCTAGAATTGAAGTCTTATTTTGGTGTTAGAAACAGCATTGACTATAAAATGGAGTTAATACTACTCTTGTTAGACTCAAAGAAAAACAATAATGCTGTGCTTTTGTTCTGTAATTGAAACAGAATTACCTAGGAGGTTGAAAAAATTCTTTATTCCAAAGAATATGTTTCCATATCATAGCCTGTTTGGAACATTGAGGATTGAAACTATGATCTTGGCCTTTTTTTTAGATTGACATAATGCACATTAATTCAATATCCTTTCCACAAGTAACCAATATGATTATGATTCCTTCTTAATCACATCTGTGGGTCAATGGGGCACTAGTAGCAGGGTTGAAAGCTAATGGATGCTGTCATAAGATGAATCACAAAGGAAACAATGTAAGGAAAAACATTTTATGCAGCAAAACATTCCAATCTGGACTGCATTGAGTGAGAGTGTGGTGGTCGATGACTCATTTGGATCCATAAAGCTAAAACCAGTAAAGTATAAGACACTACCAAAATTCGCAAAGGATAAAAGAGCAGAAGTGGTGAATGGATGAAGATTTGTTAACTGCAGACCGTGGACTAAGTCTGCAGCCTTTCTGTCAAATCTGTCATCATAAACCTTTAGCTACTCCTATGAAGAACTTGCGAGATTTTTCTTTCCTAATTCTACTGTGCTGTGTTAGTTACAGAGAGAACACAAGAGCATATTATCACAAGCAGACGAGAAAAATCACTGAATTGTCTTTTTGCTGAAAGTTGTTTTTTGTATGAAATCTAAAAGCTGAATTTTAAAATATATTAAGAAGTTAAAACCTTATGATGTGAGTAACACTTGCAACATTGCAAAAGGTACAAGAGCAGATCTTTCTTGAATCTTAAAGCCTAAGATGAAGGAATGGCTAAGGAGTGATGAGTTTTTCAGAAGAAGTTAAGATCCACACAATAAATGTATATGACAATAAATAGTTTCTTGCCTTGTGTAAAATGGAACCTATGAGGAAGAGGAGAGGTTACTTCAGGGACGCTTTTTGCATTGATATTGATAATATCTTAAGTTAAAAGGTTGTGATTAGTTGTGGAGACAAGAGATGAAGCATCATCCAGCAAGGTTATACTTCAACGAATTCTTGAATGAAATATGCATTGTCATTTCAATGACATTGGAAAAAGTAAAAGATTCAGTTAAATATTAGACAAAAGCAAGAAGTTTCGGGGGAAAAAATGTGACACAGATTGATAGAGTTGAAAGCTTATTCCCTTCCTGCTTTGATTTCTATCTGCAAGTGAGTAGCAATAGCACATGGAATACCAATGCTGTATTTTAGTCAGAGTTTCAAATGACCTCCTTCTCCAAAAAGTAGTAGAGTCTATAATGCCTCATCTGTTTGAACTCAGTGAGGTCTCACTGGAATTCAAGGAAGTCTTATGAATTCCTGGGTAGCTCATAGTGGTCATTACAAAATGCAATGTTTTTCTTCATATCTTGGCATCAATCTTGTGCACTTATGAAGCACAGTTAGAATAAAATGATAGGTGGACATTAGACAAGGTCATTTTATTTGTATATCATTTTTTTTCACTCCCCGTATCAAAATTTCACAAATGAATGTTATCATAATTTACAAAATAATATTATGTTGATACATAAATGTATGGAGTATGTTCTAATTAAGCTCACAAATCACTGAAAAGGTTCCCATAAAATGACAAGAAGGGAGAATGTGCATTACAAATTATGAAATGCTCAGCAAGGGCATTTTAAAATTGAATTCTTTTAAGAACTGAAAATTTTGCCTTCAAAATACCGCGATTTCAGCATTTTCCATGAAATACTTACATCCAGCAAATTGGTCTCCCTGATGCACAGTAAGATGGCCCACTAAAAAAGGGTTGAGGTAATTCTGATCTATCATACACAACATTTTATCAATATCTTATTTAACAATGTTAAAAAACAGATTATTTTAAACCAAATTCTTTCATCCCAGAACCAAAGAAAATTGTTTATTATCCAGTAATGAAAATGCCAATCACAAATAATTATATTCTTGCAACACGTCATCAATATCACTGTATCAATGACAGTTTGACAATGATCCAGTAGAAAATCAGGAAATATATCAATATTATTTTCCTGTAACTATCTAATTGGTGCCAGTGCTTGTCCAATGCATTGTGTTCATCCATGGGCGCCACTTGCCAATTCCCAGCTTGTGAGAGGTGCTCATCAGTATGCAGCCTACCACTAACACTGATTGAAAAGATTTTTATGTAAAGTACAGGGACTTCTTATTATCCCACCGGTATAGACTAAAATAAGTTGATTAACATTAATCTCCTGGCAGGCTGTCTGAGGCAGTTGCTTTATGAACTGGCATATTTCCATGTCACATTTAGGAAACAGATTTAACTAAAACATGTTTGGCTTCTGCTGAAAGAATATGCTGTTAATAAACAGATGCAGTTTTAGAAATTTACCAACTCTGATAGCTATCACCCATAAGAGACTATGCTTCAAACTGACTAATGAAAACAACATAATTTATCAGTCTTGCTTACAGAATAGGCTAATGGGTGCATTAATACCATAAAGCACTGCTAGTAAGGTAGTTGACTCAAGGAGTAAAACAGTGAATTGAATTTCGAAGATCTTCAGGCAGTCAATATGCCAAATGATTGTCCTTCACTCTAACATAGTATCAATGGTATTTGGGGATACTGACTCGCCGTGTAATATAATTCATGTGGCCAGCTTTTCATTACTTAGCAATTAGGTAAATTTGAACTTGAATTTCTAATACAAAGCATGAAGTAAACTATTATCAGTAATTACCACTTAATTAGGAGCTTGTTTGAAAGCAGATTTATTAAAAAGATTAGGTTATGCTGGAGTAAATTGTGAAAAATATTTGTTAGAGATTTTGTTTAAATTTGGCAAAACCTCTTACTTCATGAAGTATACATTTTCTTCCATGTATTTTTTATATTTTAAAGAATTACCACCCCCCTTACAGTGAAGAAATTATTCCATGTAGAAACTTAGAAACTAGGAGCAGGAATAGACCATTCAGTCTTTCAGGCCTATTCTGTCATTCAATATTGTCATGTCTGATTGTATATCTTAATACAATTATCCCACTTTCCCCCATACCTCTTGATGTCTTTACAACCTGACAATGTATCTCTCTCTAGCTTGTACATATCTGTATATATCCTTTTGAGTGAAGAAATTGTTCCTCATCTCAGTGCTAGTTCATATCCTGACACTGCCCTGGTTCTAGCTTCACCAGTAATTACAAAAATCATTTAAAAAGAAGCATTGCGGTGGCTGGAAATTCAAAATTGCTGGAAAAGTTCAGCATGTGTGGCAGCATCTGAAGAGAGAAAGCAGAATTAACATTTTGGGTCCCATGACTTATCCTCAAAACTGAAAGACATCATCCCTGCATCAAATATGTTCAGCCTTGTTAGAATTTTAAACGTTTCAATCAGATACTGTCTTGCCCTTCCAATTATAGTGAACATCAAACCAAGGTTTCCTCCCAAAACAGTCCTGCCAACTGTGGTATCAGCTTAGTGAACTCTCCCTACACTCTGTCCAGTAAGTATTCCTTCCTTAGGTAGGAAAACTGCATGGAATGCCCCAGGTGTGGTCTCACCAAAGCCCTGTATAACTGCAGTAAGACATCTCTACTTCTGAATTTAAATCCTCTTGCAATGCAGGCTAATACACCATTTGACTTCCTGATTGTTTTCTGCATCTGTCTGTCTATCTGTCCACTTTGACTGGTGTACTAGGACACCCAGATCCCTTTGTATTTCCAGATTTCCCAACATATCACCATTTATATAAAACTCTTCCTGTCAGATTTTCTCATCAAAGTGTATAATTTCATATTTGACTATATTGTACTGCAACAGCCATGTTTGCCCACTCACATAGCTTGTCCAAATGATCTTGAGGCCTCCTTGCATCTTCCACACAACTCATATCCTGCCCAGTTTTAGGTTATCAACAAACTTGAAAATGTTGCATTTGGTCAAGGTAATTTATATGTTTCATGGAGCCCAAGTACTGATCCTTGTGCCACCCCACTAGTTATGACTAACCACTCCAGAGAAAAAACAAAGTTATTCTCATATTTATTCCTCCATTCTGAGGAAGGGTCACTCAACCCGAAACATCAACTCTGATTTCTCTCCACAAATGCTGCCAGACCTACTGAGCTTTTCCAGCAATTTATGTTGTTTCAGTTATTCTCACACTGTTTCCTGTCTGGCAAACAGTTCTCAATGCATGATATAATATTTTCCATCGAATGTATATCAACTTTGTCCACTAACCTCTTATGATGGACCTTATCAAAAGCCTTCTAAAAATTCAAATACACTAAATCCTATGGTTCTCCCTTATCTACTATGCTAGGTACATCCTCAAAAAAACTCCAGTATAGCTGTTAAGCATGATTTGTCTTTTATATACCCACGTTCATTTTGTCCAATCCCATTAATGTTTTCCAAATTCTGTTTTTGCAACTTTTATAATCAACTCTAATATTTTCCACACCTCTGACATTAGGCTAACTTGTCTGTAATTCTGATTTTTAAAATTTCCTCCCTTTTTAGATAGTGGGGTTACATTTTTACTTCCTCCAATCTGTAGAAAGTACTCAAGAGCATGTAGAATTTTGGAAGGTGACCACCAATGCATCCAATGTTTCCATGGTGACTTCCTTTAGTACTCTGTGATATAGATTGCTATGCCCTCATGATTTGTCACCCTTTAAGTCCATTACTTTCCTCAGCACGATTTTCTTTTTAATACTGATTTGCTTCAGTTCTGCCCTCTCATCGGACCTTTGGTTCCCTAACATTTCTGGGAGATTAGCCTCTATTATGATAACCTCACCAAAACATATGTTTAATTCTGCTGATTCTTCTTTTTCTCCATTATAGTTACCCAAGTTTCTGAGTGAGCTGGATCTACATTTGTTGTTACTATTTTTTGTCACTTAACATATTATTTCACTCTTAAATGGCTTACATCTTCTCCTGAAATGATGACCCCAATTTTTAGATACCTCAGCTAGGGGAACCATCTTATCTATATCATGCCCTGTAAGAATTTCAAAAATTTCAAGCAGGTTACCTCTCATTTATCTAAACTTGAAGGAATACAGGCCTAGTCTCCTCATTATCTCCCAAGAAGACAATCCCATTAGCTCTGGGATGAATCTGGTGAACCTTAATAATACATCTCTATAACATCTCAGTATCCTTTCTTAGACAATGGGACCAAAACTTCACCATATTCCAGGTGAGGTCTCATCAAAGGCTTGTACAATTCCAGCAAGGGGTGTCTACACTGGTAATCAAATCCTATTGTGATTAAAGTCAGTTCTGAATCCAGATTGATGCTAAGTGGCCTGTCTGAGGTTATTCCTGTTGTTTTTGTTGTGTGGGGAAGGGTTTAATATAAATGAGAGGTTTTCAGGAAAATCTCAGAGGCCAGTTAAAAGAGGTTAATGTGAAACTTGAATCACAGTTCGACCAAACTGGGTAAGGATAGCAGAGTTCCTTTCATAAAGAATGTTCATAACCCAGTTATTTTTATAATGCTTGATGATAATTACATTGTCCTTGTTTTCTAATCTTATTAATTAGAATTCCCCAACTGCTCTAGTGATGTTTGATCTCATCTCTCTGATCCATTTGTCTCAGTCTCTAGATCACACTCGTCAATAAACTACTGTAACTTTGCTGCCATAACAATGCTCTTTGTAACAGAGGGATTACATTTGGAATTGTTCTTAAACAGCATGTTCACAAGTAACTGGTCAGCCCTGTTCTTTAATCAGCAAATGGTTGGTTTCCATTGTAATTAGCAGAGAACAAGTTGTCTGCTGGTGTATTGTTTGTGCATAAGTCGGAGGCATTCCTCCTAAGATTTTTATTATAGGTATAAGTGCAAAATGTTTTCACTTTAAATCAGACCAATACATTGTCCAAAATTACAAAACAAGAAGAGTAATTTCTTCATCTTTCCTCTGACAGCATTGAATCAACATTTATCATTGACACCGGGCTCTCGCTATCTACCTTTGCAAATACAATGAAAACAGTTGCCCTACTTTTTCAGTCTTCAATATAAAGACTGGTTTAGTTAAAACTTCCTTCCGCCTCAATATTAGCAAAACCAAAGCTAACCTTTTTTGACTTTGAGTTTATCAGCCTCAAGTTGCCATCTCACTGCCTAATCCAAAGATGTAGGAACTTGACATCCTACTTCTACCTCAAGTTCTGATTTCTTCACCAATCCGACCCAATTTATCTTACTTCCATAATATTGTCTTTGTCTCTCTTCACTCTTTTTTCCCCCCCTCATCTGCTGTAAAACCTTAGTTCACACAGCTCTCAAGTATAAGGTGGATTTCTCTCATGCTTTCCTTTTTTTGGAATCTTCAAGACCAAACCTCCTCATTGTGGCACACATGTAAGAAAGGGAAAGATAGAATATGAGAAGTGACAGACCACATAGTGTAACATGTGGCATAGGGAAAATGCTGGAACCTTTTTATTAAGGAGGATATAACAGGGGCAGTCACAAAATCTCAGTATAATCAGGCAGAGTCATCACGGTTTTGTGGAAGGGGAGTCATATTTTACTAATTGTTTGGAGCTTTATTGAGGAAGTAACTAACAAAGTGGATAATGGGGACATTTGCATTGCTGCACTTAATTTGCAGCAGGCTCTTAACACTGTGCCATGTCAAAGTTCTCATTCAATGTGCGATCATAGCACAGGGGTAATTTAGTAACATGGTTAGAGAACTTAGCTAACAGGAAATAGGCTGTAGATATGAATAGGTAATTTTTGGGGTTGGCAAGATATGACAAGTGGAATGGCACAAGAAACTGTTTTAGCACCTCCACACTTCACAACGTAGATCAATGACTTGGATGAAGGTGTCAAAAATATGCTAAATCTGTTTATGACTGAAAGATGAGTAAGAAGATAAATTGTGATGCATACATAAGGTGTCCAAAAAGTGATATAGATAGATTAACCAAGTGGGGAACACTGGGAAATGCTGTATAATGTAATACACTACCTGAGAATGTGTGAGAAAGACTCCAAATGGAATTTATTAATTACCTGAAAAGGGAAAAAAAACTACAGGGCAAGGTGTAAAGGAGAGTGAATGGGGCTAGCTGTGTTGTACCAAGGAAGAACTATTATGGACACAATGGGCCAAATATCCCTTTCAGTGCTGTAACCATTCTATGTTTCCAGGATTTGATCTGCTGGAATTGTCTGAAGAGGTGGTGAGGATATTTGCTCTGTCTAAAGCAAATGTGTCCAGATGTTCTCCTTGACCTAAGGTGCATCAAATCTGACCGAAGTAATTTTTTTAATGTTTGAGTAGCTACATTAGCCTCCAGAGGTTCCCCACTCCATTAGGACTCTAGGTGTATGCCCATTTGAGGGCTGAACCAGGTCTTTCTTCTCTTCTATAATACAGTGACAAATAGGTTTGTGAAATGTTCTGTTTGTGGCTATTTTAAGACAGTCATTAACTTGTCTTTTTTAAAAGGTAATCAACCACATTAAAATGGTGAACAAAAAAAAATGACTTTTCATTAAAGCCAGCATCAGTTTTTAATGGATCTTGCATTTGAGAGACTTCCTTTGTGTTTTGATAAATGTGTTGAGCTAGTTCATTAATGTGCATTCAACCTAATGTAAAAACATTGACATATGTTGCTGATTTTCACCTAAAAATTAATTCTTCAAATTATTCTGCCATCAGAAGAAGTGAAGACTATTCGATCAAACTCCTGAATTGTGCTTTCGAGGTCATTGGAAAGGCATGAATGGTTAAATTATGTTTCTTTCTCCTCAGATGTTACCAGTTCTGCTAAGTATTTGCCAGCAGCTTTTATGGCAATTATGGCAAAATTTGTCAGCATTTCAAAAGAATTTGCCTGTGACTGAACTGCAACAGTAGATGGCCAAATGAAAGAATTTTTCTTGTAATGAGGTGGATCCTATGAATGATGAAATCACCCAACAATCTCCCAACATTTCAAGTGATAGCCGACATTTCAAATCTTGACTTCAAAAAAAATTATCACTTCTGTCCCAAAATCTTGTCATATATTTACCTCATTCTATTTGGAAGCTGGTAAATGATTGCCAAATTTCTGCCACTTTCACCCTGACTTTTAGCAAAAGTTATATAAAATCTATAAATGGTGGGAAAATATAGGGACTACAAAGAAAGATGGTTCGATCTAGATTTGATGTTACGTGTGCTATGAAAAATATTATTGGATAAAATGTTAGCTTAACTGATAAAGAGAGAAATGGCAAGCATTTATACAGTATTTACCACAGTTTCGGGACATCAGCCAATGGGAGAAAGTGAGGACTGGAGATCAGTGTCAAAAAGTGTGGTGTTAGAAAAGCACAGCAGGTCAGGCAGCATCCGAGGAGCAGGAGAATCGACGTTTTGAGCATAAGCCCTTCATCAGGAATTATTACAAATATGCACACAGCAATGTCTCACAAATATTAAGATAAAAAATTAGATTATTGTATTAACCAATGTTGGTACAGAGCTAAATGTTGCTCAGGATTTCCCTGCTAATTACTGAAAAGAAAAGTGAGTTTTGTGAGAAGTGCTGTTAGCAAATTTAATGGAATTTTAAAGTTTTGAGCAACACACAATTTGTTTTTCTTCAATAATAATACACTGCACTATTCCTCTTGTCATCTGAAAGATGCAGTGCAAAGCTTTTCTTTGGGTAGATGCATATTGTATAGCTTACCACTGATTACTTTCCAGCAAAGCTTCTACACGTCAAGATTCAGAACTGGATGGCCATTTAGCAGAGTTTTGTAAGTGATAGTCAAATATTCAATGTTCATGATAATCGTCAAAATTTTTTTTGTGAGACAAAATAGTTAATTCAGCTTCCAGAACCACTTCAATCAGAGACAAATCTAAACATTATTTTTGTTGAATTAATGAAATCCTCTAATATTCTTTCTTTGATTTAAATGACCAAATCTACTCAAGTAATCAAGCATTTTCTTTAATGCCAATTTACCTGACCATCTTTTTATGGATGTTGATTAGAAAGTAAATATTGTAGATCTTTTTAATTTAATGCCCTCCAGCAGAGTCTATGGAATCAAAATGTGCTGTCTCTTGATGTGAAAATATCTTTAGATTATTTGGGAAGAAAA
Source organism: Chiloscyllium punctatum (assembly GCF_047496795.1). NCBI lineage: Eukaryota > Metazoa > Chordata > Chondrichthyes > Orectolobiformes > Hemiscylliidae > Chiloscyllium > Chiloscyllium punctatum. Next base: position 27,798,677 of record NC_092780.1, on the reverse strand, counting down.
TCTGATTTGCAGTATAGAGTTTAACAGGAGCATTATTTAAACCTTTCTTTTCAATCAAGGTTGTCATTTTTTCAGAATCTTATCTCCATATGTAGCAATATATATTGCTTTATAATATGCAATATTATACAATATGGTGTAGACTTGAAGTATGTCTCCTTAAGGGAAATGAAAAAGAATTAAGTAGTTTTTATTTTGCACACTTTGGGCTATAAACCAGGCCACTAGAAGGGAAAGGAAAACATCACCATCTCAAGTTCCCCTTCAAGTCAAATTCTATCCTGAATTGTAAATATACTTTTGTTCCTTCATTATCATTAGGTCAAAATCCAGGAGCTCCTTCTCCAATAGCACTGTGTGTGCACCTGAGCCTCACAGACTACAGAAGGCAGCTGACCATTATTGATTTTAGGGCCATTCAGAATGGGCAATAAATGTTCTGCTAGCCAGAGACACTTATGTCCCATAAAGAGATAAAATGAAGTTAAGCAGAAACTGAGCATTGAATCTGGAGTTTTTATGTCATAATTTGTAGCTACCTTTTAAGCCACTTTAGTCAAGCCACCGAAGGATTCTCTCCATGATATTTCTGTGCTGAACATCTCTCTGCCTCCATAATTCTGTTCTTCTACACAAGTTTATTTGGAGACAGATATCACTTAGTGTACAGTGCATTTGCATAACTGGTACTCATACTTGGGAAGGAGGTTTGGGGTGGAGGTTTGGGGCCATTACAGTTCATTGGACCATTCCAACTGAAATTTGCATTTGATGCATTAATATATCTTTTACCAGCAAAGAGATGCAAGCTTAGAAAATATACCAGATAAAACCAATTCATCTCTACACTATGCACTTTATAAAATCACCAGTGTTTTGCGGTGTTCCAGCAATTACAGGTAAAAAGACTAGTATGGAATACTACTATTCAAATAGAGTTATTTTTAAAGCTATTTCTATCTTATTATGACAACTAAAGCTAACAGCACATATGTAGTCCAAATGTCAAACTGAGCTGAGCCAAATCACACTGGGCTAAGAAAATAATTAATCACAATGGCATTTATTGTTAGAACACATCAGATGTTGAAAGTGCAATCCAATTGATTAAAACAAGTCAGTTAAGTGGATCTGACAGGAATTTTGCACATACCTTTGCTTGTTTCATATTCCAAACTGATTTTCTACATGTCTATGTTTCTTTAGATAATGAATAATGGGAGCAAACAGCGCACGGCCTGTGTCTCTCATTGAAGGTGAAATTGGTTAGTTGTAAGTCTTCAATGCAAGTACTGCAGACAGGGTGGAATTTTCATATTATACTCTATCAGTTTAAAAAGATTTTAACTGTTGAGGCACACTGATCACTACTTTACTCATAACTATTTTTGAATTGGTTCAGATAGAATGTTAAATTCAGAAGCTAAAGTTTAGCATAATCTCTCTACTACATTGTACTTTGAGTGTCATGTCAGTCAACTGCAAGTGCAGGGGTAAATTTTATGCAGCTCACTCAATTCCGATGTAAGTCTGATTAGTTTTTTAATCTACCTAAGAATGAAAAGACTACAACTGGATGTTAAATGTGTACCTGACATGTGAATAGAGACTAGAATGCAATTATTTGTTGAGAGAGTAAACATGCACAAAAAGTACTTTCAGGTGCTACAGCAGAATATTCAAGAATTGAGATAGGATATTTGGGAATGTAAAGTTGTTGAAATAAAGTATGGCATGTAAATACAAGTGTATAAATAGATAAATGTAATTATACTAGGGATAGGAAAAGATTTTAAGGTAGTGTGTGAAATGGGTGTGACAATAGTACGGCGATGGGAGGTAGGCAACACAAATTGTAAAGAGCATGGAAACTGAATGGTTCTAAAGCATTGCAACAGTAATGGAAGAGATGGAAGTGGGTTTGGAAAAACTAGCAGTGAATGTACATAGAGCTGCAATGAAGCAGAATGTTTGGATGCATTCTGAAAGAATAGAGAACTATGCAATTTATAGAGCTTATTTAGCAACAGAGTAGTGGGTGATGGAATATCTGTGTATTTCAGTCTAAAATGAAGCTGCAAGCTGTAGGACTGAAACAGAAACAAAACCAAGATAGACTGAAGAAAAGTGAACTGGTACCACGTGCAATAGGAAGAATTATTGAATTCATATACTCATTTCTGGTATAGGAAAATGTAGGCTGGATGGACATGGTTCAATATAACAAATTCATTTGTAATTGTAATTCATAATGTACCTCTTTGGCATGGAAATTTAAATTTATGGAATGGAATTGTCTTTGGAATAGAAAAGCAGATTTCCTCTGGTTTTGAGTAGTTCCAGGTTCACATTTTATTTAGATTTGATTGCATGTTATTTATAATTTAGACTTAAAGAATTGCCTCTGGGAGCAGGTAACATTTTAAGACACTCATGAATATAGCATTGTAAATGAGTTATAACCAAAGCATTTGATTTACATCACCATAATCCAGCTGCAAAAAAAGTAAATAAACCTCTTATCTTTGGATCCCAGGTTTGTGCTATAGCATTGATTTCAGAGAAAAAGCAGAAGTACACATTTACTGAGAATTAACTTTTCCTGCCAAATATCACAACATGATCCATATGTTTGGTTAGTGATATAACAGAGCTCAAAGCATAAAACTCCTATAGCCTGGCAACATGGTCCATCAGGAGAAAGTGAGGACTGCAGATGCTGGAGAGTCAGAGTTGAAAACTGTGGCCCATCAAGCTGGTGAAGTGAAAGTGTTCACAAAGCTCATAACAACACTATCTTTGATACCGAGTTCTTAGTTTAATAAATCTTCACCAGGTTGGCATTTAATACTTGAATGTTGCCCATGCTGGAAATCTGAAACACAGAGAATGCTGGAGAAACTCAACAAGTCTGGTAGCATGTGTCGAGAGAGACAGAGTTAATGTTTTAAGTCTGGTCTGACTCTTCAGTGGAGGATGCTTCTTCACTATTTGCTGATGTAATTTTGTCCACCAAGGTTGTCATGCCTGTCCATGAAAACTTGCATTTATTTACCATCTTTCACATCGTCAGGATGTCCTAAAGTACTTACAACCAATTAAGTATTTTCAGAAGCTTAGTCACTGTTACATAGGAGAAAACATGGCAGCCAATTTGCCGTCATTTTCCCACAAACAGTTACCCGAAACGGCCAGATATTTTGGGTTAGTGTTTGCAGTATTGATTGAGGAATAAGCATTGGCCAGGACACCAGGGACAACATTCTTGCTTATCCTTGAATTATGCCATGAATCAGTTTATGTTCACCTGAGAATTAAAATTTGGCTTTAGTTCCATCTGGGAGATGATATCTCCAGTAATGCAGCAGTCTCTCAGAACTGCAATGGAATTTAAGACTTGATTACATGCTGCGATCTCTACTGTAGAGTGATGTGCACTGAGTCACAGCTAACACTGTGAGCTGGGCAAGGAGCATGCACAGAAGCTGGCTTTGTAAGATTATTCTGCCGTTTCAGTCGAACATCAAAAATACAGTTGAAGTAACTTTTTAGTCATTTAGGCAAACAGCACTGGTATGACCCACAAGATCTGAAGAGTTCCACATTAATAGACCCTGTAAATGGTGTCCGTTGACTGTTGATATTTCTGGGCACAATTCTGCCCTTAATTTCATTTAGACTCAGAGATGAAGCTCTCTGACTTTCCTGAACTTACTCAACAAAATTGATTTAAGATTCACAGTCTCATGCATTTTCCTGTAATTTAGGCAACATGTCAATAAACTTCAAAAGTTAACAGCTTTGAAGTTGGTTGTCATGGATTCTTCTCATTGTTGCAGTGAAAGAATATTCAGAAGATAATTAGATAAAATTCACTAAACAATCTGACTGAAGTACAAAATGCTGAAAATATGTCCTTTTCAGGTCAATGGAGGCAATAGCTCCATTGTCCACTGTAAAGGCTTACAATTTTATTAACAGTACTTATATTGCAGCACTATTCCCTTCGGTTGGATTGTTATATTAATTGAATGTGGTATATTCCTCTGGCAAAATTGCTGGTGGTAGTAAATTGCTCTGAGAGACTGATCCTGCTTACTGTTAGAAGGCTGTTTTAATTTTGGCTACTGTTATACTATTGCTGCTAGTGAGAACATTATCCTTATCGGATATTGTGCAAGCATTATTGGGTGCTCCTTAGAACTTAATCATTTGGATCTATCTTTCATAATTTGACATTAGGGATGACCTCTCATGCTGTTACCTGAATCTGGTCAAATGTTTAAAAGCTTTCCATCACAGCTGGAACTGACAACCGGAAACGGCAGATTCAAACCACTACAAATGCCGGAGGAAAAATCACAGAAGCACTTCACAGGAGGCTCCCAAGCACTGAGGATGTCACCTAGACAGGGGACGAAACGTCTGCAATACAAATTTCCAGCTCGGTGACCAGAACCACAACAATGAGCACCCGAGCTACAAATCTTCTCACAAACTTTCCATCACATCTCACCACAGTTTATTGTTCAACATTACAATATTGAAATGGATCATCAAATAAGCTAATTTCCTTTGAGAATCACTGGTAGTTAATCAAGCAATCAGAAATTATATATTTCTTCCTCAGCCTGATAGTCAGTGACAAGCAATAAAACATCACTTTTCTTCAGTCACCCAGTATCAAATGTTAGGCAATATGATCAAAGTAGGAAACTTTCTTTTTGAAGATGAGTAATTTCTAAAGGACTAATAAATATTTTAAATTTAACTTTTGTATAATTATTCTATGAAACTATCATGCAAAAACAAATGAATTAGTCCTGAACCTTTGGAGTTTTGCAGTTCCTCGTTCATCTCAAGAATGCACACATTTATGCTCCTTTTCAAATGCTTCGGGTGATCACTTTTCATGCACACTATGTAACTTTTCTAAACTGCTTTAAGACTTGCATTTATATAATACATTTTGATGACCTCAGGTCATTGCAAAGTGCATTACAGCTGCTGAAGTGGTGTTTGAAATGTAGTCACAATTGCAATGAAGGTGACACACCAGTCAACTTCTACATGGCAAGTTCCCATAAACTGCAATGTGATAATATAGGAATATAGGGACAGAAATAGGCCAGGCGAAAGTGAGTATTGCAGTTGCTGAGATCAGAGTCAAGATTAGAGTGGTGCTGGAAATGCACAGCAGGTCAGGCAGCATCCGAGGAACAGGAAAATCAGGCAAAAGTCCTTCATCAGGAATGTATACAAAAGTAGTCCACTCAACCCCTCTAGCCTGTTCTGCCATTCAGTGAGATCAGGCTTGATCTGTGGCCTTACTCCATGTATCTGCTTTTGGCCCCTATCCATGCTTAACCTTGCTTAACAAAATATTTATCTATCTCAAATTTAAAATCAATGTCTGATCCAACATCTATTGCTGTTTGTGCAAGAAAGTTCTAAACATTTCTTATCCTTTGTAGAAGTGCTTCCTAACATCTTTCCTGGATGATCTAGCCTTCATTCTCAGACTATGCCCTCTAGTTCGAGAATCCCCAATCAATGGAAATAGTTTACCTTTATCTACCCTGCCTTTTCCTGTTAATATCTTTAAGACTTTGACTACATCATCCCTTACCCTCCTAAATTCTAGAGAAAACAGGCCTAATTTATATAATCTCTCCCCAGAACAACCTCTGAAGTCATTTGTCATTAATATAAATGATTTGGATGAGAATACAGGAAGTATGGTTGGCAAATTTGCATATGAAGCCAAAATTGGTGACATAGTGGACAATGAAGAAGGTTATCTAAGATTATAAAGAGATCTTGATCAATTGGGTCAATGGACTGATGGGTGGCAGATGAAGGTTAATTTTGATAAAACAAACAAGAACAAGATGTATACAATTAAAAGAAGGGCCTGGGGTACTCTTGTAGAATAGGCAGATGTCTGGGTTCAGGTAAATAATTCTTTAAAGTTCGCATCACTGATAGATGTTAAGAAAGCATTTAGCACATATGCCTTCGTTGTTCAAATCTTTGAGAATAGAGGTTGAGAAATCATGTTGAGGTTGTACAGGACATTGGTGCGGCCTCTTCTGGAGTACTGGGTCTCTGGTCTCCCTACTATAGGAAAGTATTATTAAGTTTGAGGGAGTTCAGAAGAGATTTATCAGGATGTTGCCTGGAAGGGAGGGTTTGAATTATAAGGGGAGGCTAAATAGACTGGGACTTGTTTCACTGGAGCATAGGAGGTTGAGGGGTGACTTTATAAATGTTTACAAAATCGTGAGGGGCATAGGTAAGGTGAATGACTGATGTATTTTCTCTAGGGTGGGGTATTTCAAGACTGGGGACATATTTTTAAGGTGAGAGGAGAAAGATTTATAAAAGACATGCGGTGTAATTTTTTTACATAGAGAGTGGTTCGTGTGTGGAATGAACTTCCAGAGGATGTGGTGGGTACAGGTACAGTTACAACACTTTTATGAGACATTTGGATAAGTACATGAATAAGAAATGTTTGGAGGGATATGGGCCAAGCCCAAGTAGGTGGGACTACTTTAGTTTGGGATTATGGTCAGCATGGACTGATTGGAACGAAGGATCTGTTTCTGTCCTGTATGACTGTGACTCTTTCAATCCAGGTATAATTTCTGTAAACATACATTGTATTCCCTCCAAACCTAATATATCCATCCTAAGGTGTGGTGCGCAGATCTGCTCTCAGTACTCTAAACTGGATCTAAACATTGTTTCGTATAACTGCAGCTTGATATCTGCATCCTTATATTTTAGTCCTCTAGAATAGAAAGGTCAGCATTCCATTAGCTTTCCTGATTACTTCCTGCACCTGTTTGTAATGTTTTAAAGTTTAATGCACCTGAACCCTAACACTGCCCTCCCATCCCTCCCCTCACCAACCCCAGTCCAAAATAGATAATTTCACACTTATTTACATTAAATTCCATCTGCCACAATTTTGCCCATTCACCTGGTCTATCAATATCCTTTTGTAAGTTTATACTATCATCTACAATGTCTTCAATGCTCCCTGAATTTCTGTCATAAGCAAATTTGGATATATGACTTTCTATGCCATTATCCAAGTCATGAATAAATAATATGATTGATGTGAGTAAGAATCAGATTTTCTTTTCTTGACGCTGGAGAAGTGAAAATTGGCCGGAATACTGAGGATAATTCCATACTTGCCTTTGATTAGCTTTTTTTTATGTCCAGCCTTGATTTATTATGCTTTGATTTAACATCTCATCTCAAAGATGGCATCTCAGACAATGTAGCGCTCCTTTAGTATTATGCAGAAAGTGTCAGCTTACATTGCGGACTTACAGTCAACAAGATTTGACAAATATCAAACATTTACTTTGAATATTTTAATACCAAAGTGACTCCATTTGTCTCTTACACTTCATTACATAGTGCTCTCCATTTTTGGCAATTCATCTTGAATTGCTCCCTTATTTAATATTGTACATAATATGGACTTTGGCTTTTTTTGCTTTCTGCCTACAAATATGAAAGATTACCTCGGAATGTCGAAAAATACAGCTGTTAAGTAAGTGAGCACATTTCTCATTCAACCATATAAAATTCCAAATTGAAAACCTCCAATCTTCTTTGACTGCAATGAACCAAATTTCTTCCTGAGTTATTCCCATTGCACTTCAAGAGGTTAAAACCTAACTGTCTTGAAATGTCGTTGATTTGGGACCAAATGTTCCCAATTCATTCTTATTGAGCAGCACTCCAATAGATCAAACAACCTTGAATTCAAAGAATTTTAAACTGAAGTATAACAGTTGACTCCAGTGTGTCATACCTAAAATATCTACAGGAATTTTCAACAGTAGCCTTGAGAAAGGGTGGCACAGCAACACAATGGAACTGATGGTTCAAAATGTACTTCAAATAGGTGAACACAAACAGTTACTCTGCAAGTCGTGTGGGATGTGGATCGATATATTTGACTGTACATATGGTGACTATTCATTTATTATGTTGGTAAAGGTAAACCATACAACACATGTAAACGTGAAGGAGAAATAAATGTTGATGATGTTAAATTACTTTCCAGGCAGTGTTTACCCAAAGAAAGATTATGAATCCTAACTGACCAAACAAAATCTCAACTGACCTCGATTCTGCCATGATTTAGATTGGAAACTTTTAAACAAATAGTTTCTGGGTGTGATATACAATCGATTGGCTAAACTGAAACAGAGGTATCTGTGTGAAATTAATTTTGAAGCAATAAACTACTCATGCCGGTGGTATTGTTGCAAAAACAGGGTTTGTTTGAAATTATTGTTTTTAAGTTTTACTTCTCCAATAATGTTATAGAATCGAGAGGATTGGTGCTCCCAGCAGCTATGTGTAGGCTACTGTCATTATCGTTTTTACTTAAAAATGAATGACTGTCAATAAACCAATCTGATATTTACACTTGCTGAAAGTCGGGATGAGTCCACTAGAGGTCACACTGTATACACAAATGGCATGCAAAAGATCGCATCACAATTTTCATCCAAAAGGATGAAAGCTGGAGCATGTGACCCTGTATGACGCCATTCTGTTAGCACCCGAGTAAGAATAATTTTACAGCCAGGAAACCATCACTCAGAAAATAAATCACTGTCATCCCTGGGCATAGGAGGTCATCTGCTGCTTCCTGAAATGAATGGGAAGAAGAATTATTTTTAAGAATGTGTCTTCTTAACTAAACATTTGTTTTGTAATCTTTCAACTAGATAGATAATCTAGAATGGGGAGAGAACAGTTCAATTTATTTGAAGCTGCTAAACTGGCCTCAGCACAGCTTTACAAGACATGGTCATTTTACTAATTATTTAGCAATAAATTAGTTAAAAATTGGTCATTTAAACATTGCCTCTTCCTTTTGCAAATAAAATGGTTCACTTTCTGCTTAAAGGCTGTAAGGGAGGTCTTCCATTTCACACTAGAGATGTAAGCAGAGGATTTCCTGCTATTTTCCAAGATAACCTGCTTTATATAATTATGAAATGTATTCAGTTCTGATTATCACTGCCGTGGGAGAGAACGGGGGAGTGGATAAATAGGATATTGAAGGCAGTGGCACAAAACAGCTGTTGCTTTGAATTTTAGGAACCTACTGATTGTGGTCAAATCTTTACTAATTGGGCTGGAACTTTCAACTTTAAAGAGCCAGCAAAGAGAAGGATCATAGCCGCGTTTGACGGAACCCTTCATGTAACATTGAAGGAGTTGTGCCAAAGGTTTCCTGCCGTCGGCTGACCGGGCACACATTTCTCCACCAGCAGCTGTCTGGTTACTTCGGTTCAGGTGGCAGAGTGAGTCAGTATGGCATCTTTAAGTGGGTCCATAAGCAACTTTGATGCAAAGCAATTTAATACCTTGAAGAAACTTATCAAAGCAAGTGCCTGGTGAAGTTGTCCATTTGCGGTGTAATGTTCTCACAAGATGCCTACTAATTCTTAATGAACCTTTTGGTGCTTCCAGTGCTATCTCTAGCCAAGTGTTTTTTTCATGAATGATACACCTGTCACATACCAAGCAACATTTGTGATGCCGGCTAGTCCCATTAGGAAAAAAAACTCCAACAGCAATTTGTACGCAACCTATTCTCATCATTTTATTTTGAGATATACAGAATTGATTGACATAATAAAGGCATAACTCAGGAAGATAGCACTAATCAATCTTTTTCTAACAATGTGTAGAGAGTAGACATAATCAATCAAATAGGTTAAAGACTGGCAGGTATAACCTCCAACGTTTATCCTTTAACTCATTTAGGAGAAACAACTCTGAAAACCTTGTGATGCCATTTTCTTCAATCTATTTGAGAGGAGCATGCAACTGAAATACCAGCATCTCCAAACACAAATCATCAATTTTCCATTATTACTCTCACTGATAGATAGCTGGCACTCAAATATTCTAGATAATTCACATAAATGCATCTTAATGTAATGTGTTCTGTGAAAGGGAGTGTCTAGGTGAGGACCATACATATTTCTTTCCCACTGTGTTTCTAAAAATCTAAAGCTGCTGTAGTGTTCAACATACACAATATCACTTTTGTACTTACAGCACATATCAGTCCAGAGGGTCACAGAAAGGTCATCTCCATCTTCGGATGCTGACTTGTGGGAATAGTGCTATTAGGAACCACCTATAACAGAATGAGCATCATCAATTCATTAAATCTCCTGAGACATTGTAAAATATCAAGTGAGCTCTAATGGCTTAAGCGGAGGATCTGCACCATCTCTGTTTTTACTGGTCGATCTGGCCATTTTTGAGCTCCATCCTTGACAGTCTTTTATTTATTTTATTCATGTCTAGAATGTAATCCTTACTGACCATACAGAATTCATTACACCCATCACCAATTGCATTAGAGAAAATAGTATTGAGCCATCTTAGAGTCATAGTGATGTACAGCATGGAAACAGACCCTTCAGTCCAACCTGTCCATGCCGACCAGATATCCCAACCCAATCTAGTCCCACCTGCCAGCACCAGGCCCATATCCCTCCAAACCCTTCCTATTCATATACCCATCCAAATGCATCTTAAATGTCACAATCTTGCTTGAAGTGCTTGAAACTGTGCAGTCTCTGGAGTGTCTGGTATACCCACAGTGCTATTAAGGAGAGTGTTCCACAAATTTGACTCAGCAATGGCAAAGGTCATATTTGCTTGTCAGGGGTGACTGTGACTTGGAGGAGCACTTGTGGGTGGTAGCATTTTCCATGCATCTACTGCTCTTTCATTCTACTGAAAGGTAGAGGTCATTGTTTAGAAAGTGCTTTCAAAGAATTTATTGAGTTACATCATTTTGATGGTATACACCCCAGTCATGGTAGTGAAAGGAGTGAATGCTTATGGAGTTGGATGAGCTGATAATCAAGTAGCCTGCTTTGTCGTAGAAGGTGCTGAGTTCCTTGAGTGTTATTGGTGATGCATTCATCTTAGGATCTTTGGTACTCTAGACTGTGCCTTGTAGATGGTGAGAAGGCTTTGGGAATGAGGCAATGAGTAACTGACCAGAGGAAAACTAGACATTGACTTGGTGTTCTCGCCATACTATGTGACTTGCCCAATTTAATGTTTGGTCAGTGGGAAAGATAATCTGACTGAATGTTAAGGTAAAATGGTTAGATTCAATTTCCTGGTACTTGTCTGAAATGAACAGTATATGTCACTTAAAAAGCTAAGACCAAACGTGGTCCAGGTCTAGCTGCGTGAGGTCAAGGATTACTTCATCATCTATAGACTGTGTAATTCTCACCAAAAATATCCTCTTTCTGACTTTATAATAGAGGGTAGGCCATTGATAAAGCAGCTGCCCTGAGCCATCACAGTGAAACAGTTTGAAACACAGTTATTAGTTAGTGCTCCAGGGAATCTTACATCTGAGACAGAGACCTTTCAATGTTCATGAGTTAATGTTATTTGTACTTCCCTTACTGGGGACTCCTAGAAAAATAAATGAAATAGGAACAAGAGTTGACAATACAGCCAGACAGGCTCACTCTGTTACTCAATATAATCATGGCTCCTCTGGCTTCAATTTCAACTTCTTACACTATGTCAGACAAACAAGCATGAAACTAGCCACCATGATACATGAACACCAACTAGCCACCAAAAGACATGACCCACTATCACTAGTTTTCATACATACAGACAAAGAAGGGCATCACTTTGACTGGGATAACACACACATCCTAGGAGAAATGAAACAAAGACACGCATGTGAATTCCTGGTGGCCAGACATTCCAACTGGAATTCCATCAATAAACCGGAATCCCTTTAAAAAAACTGGAAATGACATCGCCCACCTTAAGAAACCAAGACCTATAAATAGAGAGGCGGGACATACTACCAGCGCTTCACCAGAGACTCTCACTGATTGTTACCTCGTTATGGTGACAAAATGTCTAAAAACGAACCTTCCAGCTCAGCGAGTTAACTTGCGTCCATTCTTACACACTCTCCATATCCTTGACTCCCTGTCAGATGAGAAAGACTGTCATTATCAGCCTTAGTTATATCCAATGATGGAGTCTTTACACCACTTTGGGGTGGAGAATTCCAAAGATTTACAATCCTTAGCATGAAGGCATTTTCTCTTATTTCAGTGATCATCTTTTTTACCCTGAGACTGCTATATTCCAGTGTTTTAGCTCCTGAAACCAGGCAAAACAACCTCTCAGTGTGAATTCTGTCAGCTCCTTCAAGATCTTGGAGGGTTCAGTAAGATCACCTCTCATTCTTTTAAACACCAGAGATTATTGGCCAATTTACTCTGCATCACATCTTCGGACAACAGCTAAGAAGCAGTCTAGTTACCACCTCCAGTGCACAATGTCCTGATATGGGTCTTCAGCAATGTCTGCGTGGCCTTGCAGTCTACTAACGCTAGCACTACATCTGGAGTCTTTCCAATCAGTAGAGGTGTAGCAGGAATCAGCATAGATAACTGTGAACTTCTCTAGATGATATTGCACCCAGGACACACATCTCAAATGATCCATGCTACCTAGTATCAGCCATGGCACTGGCAGTGACAGGGATAACTTATCACTTTGTGAAATTTTGTGGAGACTCGTCATTATGCCATTATAGACTCTCTCTTCCATCCAGCTGCAGGGTATCTTACAAGGTAAGACCAAGAGAACGACTATGCAGTTGGAGAAACATTTAATAATAATCTGGGATCTTAAGAGTAAAAAGGAACATATAAGATACTTGTTGAGAAATAAGTATTAGGAATAAATTTTTGACCTTGTTTGTCACATTCACTTATGCACATTGGTGAATATTTCACAATGAGTGGATAAGCATGGATAGTATGTGAGAGAAATTTGAGGGCAGTAGATTAATGCACCATATTCACTCGGACCATCTATTCAGCAGTGATTGCGGTTGCAGGATCTCTTCTACTTAGTTGAAATTATCGTCTGTTCAAGGTTTATTTTTTGCAGATGCAGCTAACACCTGTTTGGCCTCAGGCAGATTGTTTCTGCATTCAGTCTCCCCTTCAGCCACTTCCTATGCCTGCTCTATAGTTATTTGTCTGAATTTTCAAAATACTGCAGCATAATATTTAATATTGTTATCATTTTTGGGGTCCCTTTTGGGATTAATACTGAGGATTTTTGGAATTTTTCAGATAGTAAAATATTTGTTACAACATATATCTGTTCTCCCTGTGCCCCTCACAATTCATTATGTTGTTTCTATTGCAAATTTTGGACTCTGCACGTATTCATAAGATATCCCTAGTGGCCCAAATGTTATCTTTCTGGTGCAGAAATTCCTTTAAAAAATGTTAGGGCTGTGAGCTGGCGGAGAATATGTTGTGTTTCCCTGTGTGAATCTTTTTCCACCAGGCAGTGTGATTATAATGATCACATAAAGCCTAGGTGCTAAAACAATGGGAGTCCTTCCAATTCTCTAATGGCACATAACTGATGAAAAGAGCAAGTATGGGCATGAGTTTCATCCTTAAAGCTCTACACTTTTGGGTAGACAGTCACCCCGAAAAAGTAAGGAGTGCTGTAATGTTGCCGCTTCTGTTTTAAATCCCTTTGTAATCCAAAAGCTACTTGAAATAAATTTAATCGAGTTCAGACATCCATTACCATAGGGAGAGTCATCACAGATATGCAGGAGGTCAGAAATATGGCTTCATGAAGTACCAGAACTTTGAAATTGCCTGTTTGATGAACTCTTTGGAAATTCATGAGTAACGATATTATGCTTCCTCTTTGGTAGACATAAAGTTGCAGAACAGGTGCACCTATACTTGTCATTTTGTGGCTGCTTAAGGGCAAATAAAATTCCCAAAAGAATGCCCATTCTATACAGAGACCAAGTGTTTAAAAAGATAAGATATAAGTACAGAATTAGGCCATTCAGTCCATTGAGTCTGATTCATCAATTCGTTCATTGCTGATATGTTTCTCCAGCACTTTCTTCTGTCTTCTCCCCATAAGTCTTGATCCTATTAGGATCAATTAGGAACCTATCTATCTCTGTCTATCTATCTATCTCAAAACTATGAGCCTAGATATTATAGGGCTTGGATTTTATAGTCACTGATAAGTAACAGCTCTCATTCTAGACATTGAAAAAAACTGCCCAGGCTGTAACATGGATTTGTCTCTTACTGAAGTTGAGATTCTGGCACCAAGTTGACAGATCAGGCATTCAGAGAAAGTTATTTTAGTAAGAAGGAAAAGCAACCAATCATATTGAAGGATTCACACACACAGAAAATTTGGAAATAAAAGATATTGATTATTCTTCATTTTACATGAATCTTCAGTCAGTTCAGTTTTTACTTAATCTTTCCCTGGACTGGACATTGCTGAATAGTCCAGCATTTGTTATCAATCTCTGATTACACTTGAGAAGTTGATGGTGGGCCACCTTCTTAAACTCCTGCTGTCAGTGACACGGTGGCACAGTGGTTAGCATTGCTGCCTCACAGCGCCAGAGACCTGGGTTCAATTCCTGCCTCAGGTGACTGACTGTGTGGAGTTTGCACATTCTCCCCGTGTCCACGTGAGTTTCCTCCGGGTGCCCCGGTTTCCTCCTACAGTCCAAAAATGTGCAGGTTAAGTGAATTGGCCAAGCTAAATTGCCCGTAGTGTTAGGTGTAGGGGAATGGGTCTGGGTGGGTTGTGCTTTGGCGGGTCAGTATGGACTTGTTGGGCCAAAGGGCCTGTTTCCACACTGTAAGTAATCCACATAGTGTGGACACATCCAGAGTGCTGCTGGGGAGGAACTTCCAAAATTTTAACTCAGCTAGAGTAAAGGAACGGTGATACAATTCTGAGTCAGGGTAGAATGTGATTTGGACAGACTTTCCAAATGGTGGTGTTCCTTACATCCACTATCTTTGGAGATGCCATGTATTTGGAAGGTTCTGTTGAGGAGCCTTGGTGAGCTGCTGTATTGACTAATTGGTAAGACAGAGTGGTTGTACAAAATAATGTAATTCCCCTACCAGTTACGATAGTTTGTGGAGGCCTGACTCTTAGCCTTGCCTCACACATGATTGTAATGTTGGCCTTCAAAGCGTATTACCAACCAGTTGTCTCTATCCAAAGGAGAGGGATGCCTAGGGTCCATCCTAGACTGTGACTAATTACTGGCAAAGAATGGGACACAGTACATGGGATTAAGGTAGAAGATGAAATACCATGAACAACCTGTATTCTTCCAGGACCTTTTCCCAGTTGTTTGAGAGTTTGTTCAGTACTCTAGCCCTCATGCTTCATCCCCAACTCACTCTTCATGGCCCTTCAAACTCTCAATGTCAATTCAACAATTACACCCCACTCTATGCCACCTCCACTGACACAGTATGGGGAGAAAGGGGATGAGGAAAACACAAGCTGGTCTTACATGTTTGATAGTGAAAAAACCTCCACTTATAAAAATCCATTGAAAGGTTTTAAACCTATTCAAGTGGTTACGCTTTTAAAAACAAATTTCCCTTTAGTAGCCATACCAAAGATGGTTATAGCTTTAATGGCTTCTTTAAGTTTTAACCACACTGTGAACTTTAAGGTCCCTGCTGACATAATTGTACAAAGTTAAAAATCATAAAACAGTCCAACAGGTTTCTTTGGAAGCACTAGCTTTCGGAGCACTGCTCCTTTATGGGGTGGTTGCAGAGATTAAGATCATGCCCACAGAATTTATAGCCAAAGGATTAGATTAGATTACTTACAGTGTGGAAACAGGCCCTTCGGCCCAACAAGTCCACACTGCCCCGCCGAAGCGCAACCCACCCATACCCCTACATCTACCCCTTACCTGACACTACGGGCAATTTAGCATGGCCAATTCACCTGACCTGCACATCTTTGGACTGTGGGAGGAAACCGGAGCACCCGGAGGAAACCCACGCAGACACGGGGAGAATGTGCAAACTCCACACAGTCACTCGCCTGAGGCAGGAATTGAACCTGGGTCTCTGGCGCTGTGAGGCAGCAGTGCTAACCACTGTGCCACCGTGCCGCCCGTGGAGTCCAGTGTCATGGAGATGGAATACAGTAAACAATTAGTCTGGGCCAACATGGCACCTATTGTTCATGTTCATTTGAGAATGTAAAGTTCTGAGATTTACATATGAAAGAACTGAAACCAAAATGGTCATTTTAAAAGATGAGAGACTTAACAAACAATCCAGGTCTTTTTCAATATATAATTTCAGTTACATGACACTGTAAACGTTTGCTACAAATTCTACATCTTACAACCTTTACTCCACAACCAACTGATGAAGGAATGGCACTCCAAAAGCTAGTGCTTCCAAATAAATCTGTTGGACTATAGCTTGATGTTGTGTGATTTTTAACTTTGTACACCCAGTCTGACACTGGAATCTCCAAATCAAGATAATTGTAGTTTGTTTTAAAATTCAGCCAAGCATTCATGATAGCATATCACGCTGGGGAGGTGACAACATTGAGAACAATTGAAATCACATGACCAGATGTTACTTTTATTCTCTAACCTCATGTTGTTAATCAACAAAAATATCAGGTTTTTTTTAAACTGTCACCAATAGCTATAGCCTTTTGGTAAACTTAAAGAGCTGGGAATTTTTTAAAAATCTTCAGACCATAACAGACATATTTGGTCTTCAAGAAGATTTATATCTGACAACTTATTACTCTTGCTGTATACTTTATATCATGGAGCAATGCAAAGATTACATTAGTTTCATTCTGTTTCGTTCATGCCTTATTCACAGTAGTCAAATGTAGAAATAATGATACGATAATGCTCATGTATGGATTAAAGCCCTTAAACCATAAAATATTTGGTCAGTTTGAACTCAGAAATAAACTTGAATTTGAATTCCCATCCTGTGCGAATCCTGTCACATTCCTTTTTCCCTATTGGCTAAATTTGGATCTGTTGGAATGTGACTTCCACATCTGGGTCTTGCCCCCAATTTTTAAATGTCTTACTTGTACCACAAAAACCCAGCCCAAAGACTCTGTCTTCTGAAGTTCACATCTGCATTAACAATTTAATTATTTCCAATGTACTTCTCAATGCCATTTTCAAAAACATGACAGGTGTTTAGATTCTAATAATATGTTTTGACATTAGTATCAATGAATCATCATGAATAATAAAAAGTAATCTTCTTTGTCATTGCTGTGTTCTGCAGCCCTGTTTTATTTATTTTTAATTGAGCAGATATAAGTTTTTTTCACATCAAATAAGGCTCTGCTCAGTATAATACAACCATAAACTGAAATTCAACAAAGGTTTTTAGAAATCACTAGTTAATTTTAACTTCATTGACTATTGATAAAATTATTTGTACATTGTTAATTTGTACAGATCAAAAATAACTTATTGAGCTTTAGAAGGAATTGCAACTCGAAGGATATTCTTTGGATTATCTTTGCAGCTCTAAGTGTTACATATGCCACAGTGAGCCCATCCAACAAGTTCTGCAGGCTTGTTGTATGACAATATTCAGATCTGCAGGAAATGTCATGTTAGTTCCATTGTATTGAGCAGACTGACCACTGATTCAACCTGTTCCACCAGCTGTATGAACAAATGGTCCATGCTGTTGTCACTAAGAATTGGATAAAGTTAGGTTGCACAATTTCCAAGATATTTCCTGTCTACACTGAATATGTGCCAGGTTGGTAATAAAAATCTGCACTTGCCAGTTGTGCTTTGCTAGCTTTAAAGTTTCAGTCCCATGAGGAAGACTGGCAACAGTGTAATCAACTTTTGGGTAAAGTGAAGTGAACATGTGATCTCTTGCCCTTGGAGGCTCTGACATGCTTTCCCCCTGCTAGCCATCTCCACACCAATGTTGAATACCTTCTGCAGCTATGAATTATGATGAAACTAATGGTATACAGCAAATCATTTACTCTCTAATTTGGACGTTCTCACATTTTTATATCTCATCTTTTGGTAAGTCATCCTGCTGCACATTGGACTGCTGTATTCCCTCTGCTCCAGCTGGCAATGAACAAATCATTGCCCTACAACACCATGGCCAACTCAAGTTACTGAACGTCATTATATATGCTCCCAGTGGGCACTCATTGGACTGGCTTTCTGATGAGCAAACAAAACCATTGGATCTTCGTGATATTTGGACTCAAGCCAATAATTTCTGTTGTGACACATTGAAAGTCTTTATAATGGACCATACTTTAAGGACAGTTTATACTTAAGCTCATTGCCTTAACTAAACCATTGTCCAAAATGATAATTCTGTGACCTCTTAGCCAGAACTGGCCTGGCCATATAAGAAATCATGGCACCAGGCTTTAAAGGGTGCCATTTTGAATGAAACACAATTAAAGGTAATTTCCTATACTTCTTATATTCCTCTGTATTGAATGGGACACACTGGCAAAGTCATAGTTTGTGCGAGGCCCTTGGGCCAGTCCTGCCTGTGATGTCCCTCGTGCTGCCTGCTGCTTTTGGGCTGGCATTCTTAACAAGAATTGCTTGTTACAGCCATGTTTTTTTTTCCCCTAGTGCAACTTGACAGTTGAACTTAAAGCAACATGTTTGAAGATGTTTCTTGGCACTGATTTTGTGGAGAACGAGTCGCGATAAAACAAAGTGACGGAAACAGCCACAGGAATGTGTATAATATCAGCCCTCACTAACACTGCACCTCTCCACAATGAATTTCGGCAGCTTGTTCCACAAACTGAGCAGCTGCTGCCATCAGCTGTCTGTCTGCACAAGCCTCAGGGTGCTTGGGCAAGGGGAGCAGTGACAAACCCACACTCAGCTAACCACTGAACTGTCTGTCTGGTAAAGTGCAAGTTTGAGGATTTCCTTCCACAAAGTATGATTAAACTACTTTTAAAATAGATCTAATATCTAATAGATTTTCATTATATTTGAATTAAAAATATGGGTTTTCATGCTGGAAGTAGTAGACATCAATTTTGACTTGTTTTTAACACTTTAATAAAATGTCTACACATTTACCACATACAATCTATAACTCTCATCTTACCTCCAGCAGTATATGATCAGTCAAAGTTTATTAATATCACTGTATTTTTGGGGAACTGCATATTCTTTCATGGATTCATACAGTGTAGAAAAAGACCTTCAACCCATTGAGTCTGTACCAACATAACTACCACTAAAGGTGCACTAATCCCAATTTCCTGTACTTGTCCCACATCCTTGAATGTTATAATATTTTTTCTGGTCCCCACTATGTTATCAGACAGTGCATTCCAGATTTCCATCACACACTGAGTGGAAAAAGTCTTTTTTTCTCAAATCCCTCTGAATCTCCTGCCCATTCCCCTAAAACCATGCCCTGTCGTAATTGACCCCTCAACCAAGGAGAATAATTGTTCTCTATTCATTGTTTCCATACCCCTCATAATCTTAACCAACTCAATCATGTCCCCCCTCAATGTTCCCTGCTCTAGACAAAACAGTTCAAATCTATCTATTGTCTTCAAGGTTTGTGTAAAGATTTGTAGGTTGGGTGCAGGTTGTCGTGGTTGTGGGTATGTTCGCCGAGCTGGGAAGTTGATTTGCAAATGTTTTATCCCCTGTCTAGATGACACCTTCAGTACTTTGGAGCCTCCTTTGAAGCGCTGCTGTACTGTGTCTTCTGGAATTAATTTGGTTCCATTTCTGCTGCTTCTGGTTGCCGGTTCCAGTTGTTCGTTGTAATGGCTGGTATACTGGGTCCAGGTTAATGTGTTTATTGATAAGAGTCCTTTCTATTCTCTCTTCATAGCTCAATCTCTTCATCCCAGGCAAAGTCCTGGTGAATCTCTTCTCAATCCTCTCTAGTGCTATCACATCTTTCCTGTAGTGAAGTGACCCCCAATTGCACACAGTGCTCCAGCTGTAGCCTGACTAATGCTTTGCACAACACCAGCATTACCTCCTTGCTCTTATACTTTATGCTGAAGAATGTGTTGCTGGAAAAGCGCAGCAGGTCAGGCAGCATCCAAGGAGCAGGAGAATTGATGTTTCGGGCATAAGCCCTTCTTCAGGAATGAGGAAGGTGTGCCAAGCAGGTTAAGATAAAAGGTAGGGAGGAGGGACTTGGGGGAGGGGCATTGGGAATGCGATAGGTGGAAGGAGGTTAAGGTGAGGGTGATAGGCCGGAGAGGGGGTGGGGGTGGAGAGGTCGGGAAGAAGATTGCAGGTCAAGAAGGTGGTGCTGAGTCCGAGGGTTGGGACTGAGATAAGGTGGGGGACGGGAAATGAGGAAGCTGGAGGAACCTGCATTCATCCCTTGTGGTTGGAGGCTTCCTAGGAGGAAGATGAGGCGCTCTTCCTCCAGGCGTCGTGTTGCCATGGTCTGGCGATGGAGGAGGCCAAGGACCTGCATGTCCTTGGCGGAGTGGGAGGGGGAGTTAAAGTATTCAGCCACGGGGCAGTTGGGTTGGTTGGTGCGGGTGTCCCAGAGGTGATCTCCAGCATCTGCAGTCCTCATTTTCTTATACTCTATGCCACAATTGATGAAAGCAAGTGTCCCATACATCTTCTGAACTATCCTATTCACATGCTCTGCTGACTTCAAGGATCTGTGAATAATTACCTCAAGATCTTCAACTCCATTTGAGCGATGCCAAAGGATATCTGCTAGTAAAGTATGTTAAGCAGAGATCCTCTAAGTGTAATAATTCCTGTATCGCAGCACTTTCTAATCTTTTTTAAAAAAATCAAACTTTTGCTGTAACAGTCTGTCATGATTTTTACCATTTAACATGAGCTCATTCATCTCATCAAATTTAATTTATAAATTATATAACTTATCCAATTGTTTTTGCAATTGATTGGGTTGTATAGCTTTATGCCATCTTAATTTCTTTCAGCTATTAAACAATATATTTTCACTGTGCTTAACTTATAGTATCTTATTGAAAAAAATAGAAGGCTCTTCTAATCAATTCATTCAGATAGGTAGAGTTCAAATTGATCATTCTGTCATTTTTTTTCTGAGAAATTGAACAGGCTTAAAAGAAAGTAGAACAAAAGAAAGATAGAAAAACTTATTTTTACATAGCTCTCACTAAGACCGTTGGATTTCTTTAAGTATTTTACAGCAATTAAATACCTTTGAAGTGTAGTCACTGTCATGATTTTGAAAACAGCCATGTGTGCATAACCAACTCCTACAGCCAGCAATAACAACAGATAATCTGTTTCTGTGTAGCCAAATGAGGGATAAATATTCTCCAGAGAACTACACTGCTCCTACTCAAAATAGTACCATGTGATCTCTTACATTACCCTAACTGGCTAATGGATCCTTATTCACAATATCTCATCCAAAAGGCGGTCTCTCCAACAGCGCAATGCTGCAAAAGTGCAGCACTCTTAGTACTGCACTGGAGTGTAAGCCTCAACTTTTGTGCTTAACTCCTGGAATGGAACTGGAACGTAGTGATTTGAAAACACCCTAAAATTAATATTATCAATTTCTGCAGGAAGGCCAGAATTCTGAGGATTCTGGTTCCAACAGGCCTCTGATCCTTTCTTCAAGTTGCTGTGTTCTGCCAGCAATGCCCTTTTCCTACTCATGCACTATCAAAAGAATGGTGACTGCTGGGGTTATATCATTTACAAATGTTCTGTTAGCCTTTCTGTGTTATGCCCCATTCTAGGTGCTATCACTGCTGAGGAGGATTGACCAGTAGAATAGAGTCTGAACCTCAACCAATAGCCACCACCTCCACTCCGACTCAAGCTTTTGAACAGAAGCCAGAAGCCAGGGACGGCACAATGTTGTGCACCAAGATTTTTTCGCCTGATCTTGTTTATTATTATGGAACAATTTAAAACTGCATGAGCAATGAACTTTTTAAGAATTCCATGGTGCACTTTTTCATGAAAATTTATGTTGAGTAGAGATTTCATAAATTGTCAAACTCAACAACAGATCTCCAAGAACATAGACTGAATTTAAAGCAGCAAGAACCTGGTAACTAGGAATACCATGGCTCATTGCTACAGACAGCAGGAAATGACTGATAATTTGGATCACCATGCAGAGGCACAGCTTGGTGGTTGTAAAGGAGCAAAGGTGAATTGGGTCTACTTCAATCCCCTGTCTCATGGATATTACCTCAGAGCACATACTCATAAAACTGCCAAATCTGAGCATCACACTCAATATTGACAGGCCCACTCCTTCCAAATAATCCTGTAGCTGAGGAATCCATTTCACGGTCCTTTTAAACTATCCACCTCTGTGCAATGTGCACTTGTTTCTCAAGGTAGCATTTTCAGGTTTTGAAACCCTGGAAAACCTAAGCAACAAGGGATGGTGGATCAGCATCCTCATATCATGGAATCTCATTTGATTGTTCTCAAACACTAGAATAGTTTTTTTTAATGAATACAGTAACAATAGTGGTCCACTCAGTCCCTTCAGTTAGACCATGGTTGAGACACATGCCTCACCACCATTTACCAACCTTAGTTCTTTATCCCTTGAAACCTGCACTTTAAACAAAATTATTTCTGTCTTAAAAGCATGAAATGGCCTTACATTCACAGTCTTTGTGTTTGGGAGAATTCCACACTTTTACTGTCCTTTGTGTATAAAACAGTTTACTGATGTTCCCCCTAAATGGCCTGGGTCAAATCTTGATTATGCTTATTTAGTTTATTTGCATCTACTCTATTATAATCTTTTCCCATGTTAAAAACCCCATAAAGATCATCCCCCATTCTTCAGTGGCTGGAAGAACATGAACTAAGCTTAATTCAATGCTTTTAAGTGATAGTATCATTCTGATGGATCTGCCCTGCAACCAGTCCAGCAAGGCCAGTCCTGAGGTGTGATACTCAAAACTGAATACAGGACTCCATTACTGCAGCATTTTCTCTCATTTGTAATCCAGCCTTCTTGAGATAATGATCAACATTCCTTTACCTTTCTAACTGCTTATTGTACTTGCCCCCTTGTTTCAAATAATTTGTACACTTGAATTCACAAATCTCTACACCTCCACAGTCCCTTGTTTCTCACCATTTTAGAAAATACTCCAATTTATTTTGCTGAGGTTTATACTGAATGGTTTCACAGTTCCCCACATTAAACACCATCTGTTACTATTTCTCCCAAACACTCTCCAGTCCCTTTGAAACTTGCTATTCACTTCCGCACTACATAATCTCTCTCCAGATTTCATGCCACATTAAAATAGGGATATGCAACTTTTTTTTATTTATTTGTACAAGTGAAAGGCTGATCAAATCACAATGACCATCAATTCACACATCTTGCAGATTGTGCATATAACCTTATTCTCACACTCCATTTCCAACTTCCGAACTTAGACCCAGTATTATGTTACTAACCAGAATTGTGTATTGTTTACTTTTGAGCTATGTCCTGGTTTATCTGAAGCATTCATAAACCATAAATTGCATAAAACACAGGAGTGGCTATAACATGTGCACTTTACAAACAGAAGTATTCCAGTAGTGTAGTTATTACAATTGCAGTCTTGTATTTATTCTGATACATTTGTACCTGAGCAAATAACCACACAACTCCTATCTCCTATCTGCTTGCAGCTGTTGATTGGAATAGATACTACAGTCACGGGCTATGATAATCCACTGAGAAAATCGTTAGTATTATGCCCGTCAATCCCATTCACCCAGTTACCCCGGGAGAATTTGTGGGCTCAAAAGGAGGACAAGTATGCGGCAGATGGGTGCAAAAGCCTTTGCTGATGGGCATCTGCCCACAATCGGAAAACCCAACAGGAGAAGGGATGTTACTCAACCATTCTTCAGATTCCATGCAATCTTCCTCTGGAATGTTGGAGAAAAATATGATGGAGAATTGCAATATTCTTTCGGTGATTGGTGACTTCACTGTTGATTTATAACATCTTTATGCAGGAAATACTGGGTGATTAAAAAAAGAAATCAACACATATAAAAATGGTTTG
Source organism: Chiloscyllium punctatum (assembly GCF_047496795.1). Lineage (NCBI taxonomy): Eukaryota > Metazoa > Chordata > Chondrichthyes > Orectolobiformes > Hemiscylliidae > Chiloscyllium > Chiloscyllium punctatum. The sequence goes on along the minus strand of NC_092780.1, from coordinate 27,774,677 downwards.
TTTTGTCCCAGCCAATGCTACATGGGAGGAAAATGTTTCCAATTAAAATAAAGCTTGGAGAATTGATTAATCTCTAAGCTATCAGACAGTAGAAACATCTTTCACAAAATTCCATCATGGGTGTCAATTATTTATGAAGGAACTGCTCTTGTGGTCGGCTTGGTGAGAGAAGCCAATCTTGATTTTAATGCTTCAGGTGTGGTTGAAGCAAGTGAAATTAAATAGTGTAAACTGAGCAAGATCAGGGATCATACAAACTGCTCATGCAGTTGAAAAAATGCCTGTGTTATCAACTAAATGGTTGATAGGAAAACCAGTGAACAAATGCTTCGAGTGATCAGAGAAAAGAAACAATCATTATTTCTGAACATTCGAATAGGTGTCTGACATTCAGTTAAATGTAGCAAATGCACCTTAAAAATAGCTTTGCTGCCTAAGATAAGACTAAGAAACAGCTAGGCTATGGTGGAAGCAGATGAAAAATAAGTATACGTTAATGCAAAATGAATTGCCACGATGAGGATTCTTCATCTCTGGTTTCAGTTAAATCTAAATTAAGTTTCAAACTGAACAAAGTTTCATAATGTGTATTGTGACTAAATGTACACTCGCAAAAATATCAGTGGTCTCAAACGCAATACCATACAGTAGACAATCAGAATATCTGTGCTTTTCCCCTTCCCGTTGAGATGGAATTGCATATTCTGTGGTTATAAGGTCAGGCAGCACACAGTCTCTTGCTCAATTAAGCCTTCCTTAAATGACAGCTTATGGGCAATGAAACTGCCTCTTGCCTATTATTTACAGAATTGTTCAACACTGAAGTAGGCCATTCAGCCCAGCATGCCTGTGCTCATTCTTTAAAAGAGTACCCAATTAGTCCCACTGCCCTGCTCTTTTCCATAGCCATATATTTTCTTCCCTTATAAGCACACATCTGATTTTATCTTTAAAATTACAATTGACTCTTATTCCAAGAGTCTTCCACAATTTTATATCATTCTGATTATTTGCTTGCAGCACTCAGGTGGTGTATGTACAGCACATTATGCTTCATCACTTCTGCTGTTAATTTTGTTTGTAACCCTGTATAACAAAGTAATTCATGCACACACACGTGATGATGCTAGAAATAAAAGGACAGCACCATACCAGCAGTTCTCTACCAAAATTTGACTATTTTTGTACAGCACAATAAGGCATGAAAAAGAGGCAGAGGAATTTTGATTTTGAGATGCAGAACAGGAAAAAGGACATATACTTTGAGTGGTTATCCACCCCATAACATCAGTCTCACGGTCTCAATATAGCTCTGTCAACCTCTTAGAGCTACCAATCTCACAACTTTGAGTTAAAACAATTGAATATTGGTACTCAAATTCTTGTGCAGTGATAGTTTGTTTTATACTTTTGAGAGCAAAAGTTGTATTATTATCAAACACAGGATAAAGGAAAGTTTGAGCACCAATAGATTCATTTGTATCTGAATTGCATTCTTGTCAATTGCTCACAAATTTGAATTAGGATCAGATTCCCAACTTGGAATAAGAATTTTCCATGTATCTTTATCCCTGGATCTGGTCTTCTTGTTATGGAATATCTAAGTATCCTTGAATCCAGCAGCTTAGAAGATCATCAAAGAAACTGCACACCCTTTTCCAAAAGAGTGCTGTATTCTCTAGTTTTCATAGCCAGCAGACATTTGGAAAGCTATTGTGAAAGATTAAGTATGTGAGCTATGTGAGGGAGTAGGGTGAGAGGTGGGTGGATAGTAAGGTGCCAAGTTGGTAGGGTACCAGGTGAATGAAGTAGTGTTTTGGGGAGGTTGTGGATTTGGTTAGGAGGGGTGTCAGGTTCAGTGAGAGAGATGGTTGGGTCAGAAGGCATAGTGTTGTGTAGGCTTTTGTTGGGGAGGGGGTATTAATGGGGGATTGTTGGCTAGGGGCAGGCAGATATTCAGTCAGTTCAGGGTTGGGGTGGGGTTTGAGTTGGATTGGAATGGTATGTCCAGGTAGGGGTAGAGGCAGTTGTATTGGATTGGGCTTGGTGGGGTGATGGCAGTGTTGTCAGGTGGGGTCAGTTCTGGCTGGAGTCAGGTTGTATCTGGGTGAGTGTTTGGGTCCAGGGTGGGGTATTGTGCCCACAGGGAGCAGAATATCAGTTGGGTTGCAGTTGAAGGGGCAGGGTGAGTGGTGAACTGGGGTTTAGTTTAATAGTTATCCAGTAGTGAGTTTTTAAACTTTATTGGGTGACATTTAGAAGTGACTTGGAATGCACGGAAAGCTCCCACTCTAAAGGACTTTATTTGTGGAGCTCCAGGAGCACTGGAGATTTCTATTGGAATTTCCTTTCCACTGTTTTCCATTGGGATTTCCACATGGAGACCTCCAGTAGCTCCAACCTACGTTGTTGGACCGACTTTAAAACCTCTGATTGTCGAGGCCAATGTCGAATGTGTTCTCAGCTCGCATTAACCGTTAATGTAGTAACGCCGTGGGGAGAAGAGATTAGCCATTTGAGGCCGTTTAAAGACCACTACATTTCTAATCAAATGCAACCCATTGCCTTTTGTAGCGTGCAAGTGACTAATGGGGGTGCTTAGCGACAGTTCGGCATCAGGCAGAGAGTGACTGTTCATATCCAACAGCTTTATTTTTAAAAATGTCAGCAGGCAAACTCTACTGGTTTTTTTTTTCCAGAGCACAGATTTACACAAAAGCCTCGGGTGAGAATCTATGACTCAGAGCTGGGATTTACAGAAGGAAAGCGGCTGGCGCAATCACAGAACAAGTCCAATATTTGCCCAGGTCCAATACTTGCCCCAGGAGAAGTCCCGCGATATCTTGGCTGGCTGCTTGAACCATCCAGTAACACACTTTCATTTTCTCAGTGACAAAATTTCACTGAGATGCTGACCACACTTGTTTCATCACTAGGAGACGATGGGAGGCAAATTAAGTGAGTAATTCATGGGAGTCCCCTCTCTCCATTAAAAATCTAAACCCGCACAATTTTTTATAAAATTTCAAAAATATGCTTTATTCAAAAAATCTTTGCACATGTACAGAGTCACAAATACAGCTCCATTCTGTATAGTAACACGTCAAGGAAACAAACAAACGTTGGAGTTTGACACTAGCCAGACAAACCAAAAGCATCTCTTACACCAACAAACTGTATCTGAATGCTTTAGAAGCACCAGGGACAACAGTCAGTGCAGGACACAAGATATTCTACACATGAGCTGAGCGAATGCAAACTGAGAGAGGATTAGGATTGGGATGGAGGGGGCTGCTGCTCGAGTCTCACTGTCTGTTAGGGCAGAGGATGGGGAGAGAGGTGTGGCTGGGGATGGAGTGAGGGAGTGTGGCTAGGGCTGGGGTTGGGGTGGGGGAGTGTGGCTGGGGCTGGGGTGAGGGAAGTGTGGCTGGGGCTGGAGTGGAGGGAGTGTGGCTGGGGCTGGGGTGGGGGTGGCGAAGTGTGGCTGGGGCTGGAGATGGGGGTGGGGTGGAGAGAGTATGGCTGGGGGTGGGGGTTAGGTTTAGTTGGAGATGGGAGGGGTGTGGAGAGAAAGAGAGAGAGAGACCTGTACCTGGAGGTGAGGGGGGGGCAGTGGGGTTGCAGAGAGACCTGTACCTGGGGGGTGGGGGGGGGTGGGGGGGGTGGGGGGATGGGGGGGGGGATGGGGGAGGGGGGGAGGACCTGGACCTGGGGTGGGGGATTGGGGGTGGGGAGAGAGACCTGTACCTTGGGGTGGAGCGGGAGTGGGATTGGAGAGGGACCTGTACCTGGGGGGGGAGGGGGGGGAGTGGGGTTGGAGAGGGACCAGTACCTGGGAGTGGGGAGAGGGGGTGGGGAGAAAGACCTGCACCTGGGGGTCGGGGTGTGGGGAGGGGAAAAGAGTGGGGTTGGGGAGGGACCTGTACCTGGTGGTGGGGGGAGTGGGTTGGAGAGAGACCTGTACCTGGGGATGGGGGGTGTGTGGGGTTGGGAGGGATTTGTACCTGGGGGTGGGGGTGTGGAGTGGGGTTGAGGAGGGACCTGTACCTGGGGATGGGTGGGGAGTGGGGTTGGGGAGTGGGGTTGGGGAGGGACCTATAACCTGGGGGTGGGTGGGGAGCGAGTTTGGAGAGAGACCTGGGGGTGGTGGGGGGTGGGAGTGGGGTAGTAGAGAGACCTGGAGCTGGGGGGGGGGGGGGGGGGGGAGTGGGGTTGGGGAGGGACTAGTACCTGGGGATGGGGGGAGTAGGAGAGAGACCTGTACTTGGGGGGTGGGGGGGAACGGGGTTGGATAGGGACCTGTACCTGGGGGTGGGGGGGGGCAGGGGGAGTGGGTTGGGTAGGGACCTGTACCTGGGGGTGGGGTGTTGTGAGGGTGGTGAGAGACCTGTACCTGGGGATGGGGGTGTGTGGGGTTGGGAGGGATTTGTACCTGGGGGTGGGGGGTGTGGAGTGGGGCTGAGGAGGGACCTGTACCTGGGGATGGGTGGGAAGTGGGGTTGGGGAGGGACCTATAACCTGGGAGTGGGTGGGGAGCGAGTTTGGAGAGAGACCGGGGGGTGGGAGTGGGGTAGTAGAGAGACCTGGAGCTGGGGGGGGGGGGGGGGGGAGGGGGGAGTGGGGTGGGGGAGGGGGGGAGTGGGGGTGGGGGGAGGGGGGGGGAGTGGGGGTGGGGGAGGGGGGGGAGTGCGGGTGGGGGGGAGGGACTAGTACCTGGGGATGGGGGTGTGTAGGAGAGAAACCTGTACCTGGAGGGTGGGGTGGAACGGGGGAGTTGGGGTAGGGGACCCTGTACCTGGGGGTGGGGGGGGGCAGGGGGGAGTGGGTTAGGTAGGGACCTGTACCTGGGGGTGGGGTGGGGTGGGGGGGGCTGTTGTGAGGGTGGAGAGAGACCTGTACCTGGGGATGGGAGTGTGTGGGGCTGGGGAGGGACCTGTACCTGGGGTGGGAGTGGGGAGTGGGGGTGGGGGAGTGGGGTTGGAAAGAGACCTGGGAGTGTGGAGGTGGACAGAGACCTGTACCTGAGGGTTGGGGGGGGGGGGGGGGGTGGGGTTGGAGAAGAGACCTGTACCTGGGGGTGGGGAATCTGTGTGAGACTGGGGTCTCTCCCCATCCAGCGGCAGGGACCAGGCGCTTGCCTGTTGACCGCACCCAGGCTCCCTCTGTTACCGCAGTCTCCAGGAGCAGCGATGAACTTGTTGAATTCTCCCCCTGTCCGCTCCTCAGGGAAGACCCAGGAAATGTTAAGCAGCGAAAAGGTTCACATGACCGGAGCCTTGCTTCTTTAAAAAGAATTGTCTTGGCTCTGAATTAATTATTAGGCACTGCCAGCCGATTGGCGAGGGCGCTCCGTGCCCTTTTCTTACCATTGGCTGATGCCAATTCCCCCCTTCCCCCACAAATCCTTGTTACACATTTGCCTGGCACCTGGCTCCTTCATTACAAGGGGATCTTCAAAGTGAAGGAGCAGCGCACCTCGGGGCTGGGGAAATGGAAGTGTGCTGTAGGCATGGAAACAAGTGAAGCCAGTTTCCTCCCCGGTGCCTCCCTCCGCCCGCCAACACTGAGGTGCTGCTGAGTGAGGGACAAGCAATGAGCGCAGCGCAGCCTCAGCACTCGGAGCGCCAAGTTGTCATGATGAAGACAGCAAGCTGCACGGAGCACGGACGGGAAGCCAAGTGTGGAAACAGAGAGCTGCTCATTACTTCAGGAATCTATCAAAGTGCAAACTGAGTGCTGCGATGGAGAGGAAGGGGTATGCACTGAGCTTAGCTCCCGCGGTTTGGAGCAGCATGGATTGCACTGGATGCCAGGCAGTTTCTGTGCCTTTGAAGTCAGCGGCATGAGTCCGTGTGAGTACATGTCCATCTGTGTGTGTGTGTGTGTGTGTGTGTGTGAGAGAGATAGAGGGGGAGAGAGAGACCGTGTTGGAAAGACTGTTTTAGAGAGTGTGTGTTTGTTTGTGTGTGTATGTGTGGGAGAGACTGTTAGAGATTGTGTTTGAGAGTGTGTATTTGTGTCTGTGTGTCAGAGAGGGAGAGATTGTGGTTGAGACTGTGTTAGAGTGTGTGTTTGAGAGTGTGTATTTGTGTCTGTGTGAGAGAGAGAGACTGGGAGATACTGTCTTTGTGTGTGTTTGTTCGATGTGTGTGAGAGACAGACTGTGGGAGAGACTGTGTTAGAGTGTGTGTGAGAGACCGTGTGTTAAGAGTGTGGGAGTGTGTGTTTGTGTCTGCGTGTGATAGAGAGGCTGTGTGTGTTAGAGTGTGGGGATGTGTCTATGTGTGTCAGAGACAAGCTGTGTGTGTTTGTGTCTGAGTGTGTGTGTGTGTTAGAGTATGTGAGTAAGTGTGTGAATGAGAGAGGGTGGAATACGAGGGTACGTACCAACCGGGCACAGTAAGATCCCAGGCTCAGTTGCAGAGCCGTTGAGTCAAGTTGATGAAATACAAAAGGGATTTCTTCTCTTCCAGATGGAATTCACGCATCTATAACATTAAGGCTGACGGTCCGTTTGGGGAAAAGTTGTAGCGGAAGCTCGCTGCCCTGCCCCTCCGGGGGGGGCTGCTCACCTTCATCCTCGCAGAGACTCCTGCACCCGGAGGGGGGTATTTTTAATGTAGTCTAGTTCTACCTCCCTCTCCCCCAGCCCTGTCCGCCGAGCCCCCCCCGTGGACTGGATGTGGGCAAGCGGCTCTGCGTTGTGCCCCTTGTGGAAGTGTGCGGCGGTCGGAGTGACACACTGGCGAGTGATGGCCTTGGAGGGTGCCCAGGGAGCCAGAGGGGGTCGTGGCCACCCGGAGAGAGTGGCAGCCGGCCGGCGGCGAGGCGGGCCCCAGGGCATGAGGAAGATCACCGCCGCCTTGTGAAGCAGGCGAAAATCCACGGGGTGAAGTACGTCTGCTCCCAGCACTACTCCCTGCATCACCGGGTCGTCTGGTTCCTGGCGTTTTGCACCTCGCTGGGTTTCCTGATCTCCTGGTCGTCCAACCGGTTCCTGTACCTGCTCTCGTTCCCGTCTCACACCCGCTTCCACATGGAGTGGACCAAGGAGCTGAACTTCCCCGCCCTCACCATCTGTAACAATAATCCGATCCGTTTCTACCAGCTGACCAAAAGTGACCTGTACTACGCGGGCCAGTGGCTGGGGCTGCTCACTGAGAACCGCACCGCCCCGGCCCCTGGTCATTGAGCTCATTAAAGAGGAAAGGCAGCAGTGGTTTCAGAAACTTTCCGATTTCCGCCTCTTTCTGCCGCCCCGCACTTTCGAGGGCATCAGCCTGAATTTCATGGACCGTCTGGGTCACCAGTTGGATGACATGCTCCTGTCCTGTAGATACCGAGGGGACTTGTGTGGGCCGCAGAACTTTACCTCAGTGAGTCTCTCGCCATTTCGTCCTTTTTTTTTCTTTTTAAACTTCTTTTCGTAAATTTGGAAATTTTTATTTGACATGACGCTGGGTCTCATCAAAGTTTGCGTTGGAGTCTGGTGCGTGCGGTTTTTATCAAATGAAGCCCCGAATGGGTTCCAAGTGTTTATGTGTCTGCTTGAAATCACTAACTTGCCACATCTTGGGTGTTGAGTTATTTCACATCATGTGACCCGTAGTGAACGTCGCTGAACTTTAAATGCAAATATAATAGTCGTGTTGTCCAAGAGCGTTGAGGTTGATGGCTTTAACATGAGGTATTCGAAGCTGAATGTTTAAAAGGATTCTGGCAAAATTCGGATCAGAAACCATTTAGTGTGGATATTTCAGAACTTGTCTCTGTTTCTTCGGCGGGCCCCCTCCCTCTAAACCAGAAACTTCAGACTCCGGGAAGTGTTGGCTCAGGGTATGAAAAGAAGTTGATGATCCTTCCAATGTGGTAGATGGTGAAGTTAGATACCTGGTCAGCCATGCTACATGCAGAGAGCAGTCCCAAACTGCAAGCATGTGCTTTGAAAAACAACAAATGCTGGGGATCACAGCGGGTCAGACAGCATCCACGGAGAGAGAGAAAGCCAACATTTTGAGCCTGGATGACTCTTCATCAGAAACCTTAATCAGAGTCATCTAAGACTGGAACTGTTGGCTTTCTCTATGGATGCTCCTAATCTGCTGTGATCTCCAGTATTTATTGTTTTCAATACAGACCCCAGCGTTGGCAGTAATTTGCTCCTAAGGCATGTGTTTTGTCTGCTTCATGGGAAAGGTTTAAGTCTAAGTAAAGTCTAAGTAAACCTGTGAACCAAGAAGAACATTCCAGATAGCCTTAATTGTTGGGAAGAATTTTGTGAGCACATTAATTCCACTTCACGATTGTGAAGCTGATTGCTAGGCCACATAATTAATAATGACAAACAAACCATTAGCTGGATTCCTGGGATCAAACTGGACATGACATTCCATGTTATACTTATTGTTAATCATATATCAAATAAATCACAATATTTGCTCAGAGCAGCTTCTTAGCGATTTTAGGTGAACTAGGTTCTTTAAAAAGACACAATAAAAGTAAATACAATGGATGTTGGAGACTGGAATCAAAATAGAAAGTGCTGGCAAATCTCTGCAGATGTGGCATCATCTGTGCAGAAACAGAGTCAATGTTTCGGGTCCGATCACTCTATTTCAGAACACCTTCTTTACAATTGCAAGGTAGAGTCGTTGGATGCAGAACATTAACACTATTTCTGTCACCAAAGAATCTGCCAGAACTGCTAAGTTTCTCTAGCACTTCCTGTTTTTATCTTAATACTAGTCTGCTTACTATAGAAAACTCCAAAACCGTGCACTCTACAAACAGTTTCAATATTTCCGTACTGCTAATTAGGAAAGCCTAGGCTGCAACAAACCTAAACTATTGTGATATCAATGAATATGGATTGTGAAAATAATATTTTTATGTAGACACAGATATCATGGCAGTTTATTACAAACAACTGTCACAAATAATATTTCTGGTCACACTACAGGCATATCAATGCTCTTTTAATACTGTATAGAGAATATACACTTGACACATCCCACGGTTAGACAAGGAGTAGGTGTATGATATAGATGGCAAGTCAGGCTAGCAGCATGATGTCATTGTGAAGGTAGAAACTAAAACTACATATTCCTGCAGTCTTCACATGGCAATTGCACTTTTTGGACAAATGATTAACACGTTTGTATCCAGTTCCTCTTCTATCTTATAAAACCTTCAGCTCATTCTTAAAGTGACAGATTTTTAAAAAATGATACAAATGTGTTACCTTCCTTATGATCTAATTGCTCAGCCTGATTTCCATTAAGTCTATGCTGGCTAAGGCAGTGTTTGGTGAAGCCAGAATTCTGACTCATATTCGCATCGAGAATGATGGCATGGATGTTTCCTGTCACTCTCAATTTAATATTTTTACGCAATATGATCTTCTGGATTAGTTTGACATGTTTAGCAATCCTATGAAGTGGGCATAAAGTGACTGTGGAGATGCTTGGTGAAGCAAATTAAAATATCCCACTGATGCAGTAGAGGGTGCTCTTCTAATTGAAGTGTGGACACATTGTTAGGACAATGCAAAGGAAGTGTCATAATCTGTTTCCCATAAAATAAAAATATAAACATTGAAAACAATAAGACTATGGAATCATATAATAGTTACTGCACAGAAAGGGGCCATTTGATCTATTGTGTGTATGTTGGCTCTTTTAAAGAATTAATTTGTCTGGAACCACAACTCCTACCTTCTGCCTGCACACCCTTCCTTTGCAGAAAATAATCTAATTCCCTTTTGAAAGTCTTGATTGTACCTGGGTCCACCATATTCTCAGGCAATTCCTATTTCATATCTTAATCACTGACTAACTGAATAAGTTTTATTTTCCTCACAAGGCACTTGTGTTTCTTTTGCCAACTGCCTTAAATCTGTACTCTCTGAGTCTTTATCCTTCCACTAATGAGAACAATTTCTCCCAATTTGTCTTGACTTTAAAAACTGTTCTCAACTCTCCTTTCAATGTTCTCTTCTTTAAGCATAGCAGTCCTAACTTCTTCCACCTATCACTGTAACTGAAATTTCTCATCACTGGAACCATTTGCATGAATCTTTTCTGAACCCTCTTAATGCTTCACATCATTCCTAAAGTGTGATGCCCAAAATTGGACACAATATTCCAGTTCAGCTGAAGCAATATTTTATACATGCTAAAATTCCTTGCTTTCGTACTCTGTGGTCATGTTAGCAGAATGCTATATGCTTCCTTCATGGTGCAGTCAACATGTCCTGTAACATTCAATAATTTATCACCTGTACATGCAGATCCCTCCAATCCTTCCTACTTTTAGAATCATACCCTTGATTTAATATTGTTTCTGACTAAAGTTAATTACTTCACATGTCTCTGTATTAAATTTCATTTGCCACTTATTTCTCCAACCACTATGTCCTTTCGAAGTTGCCCACTCTCCTCACAGTTCACAGTGCTTCCAAGTTTAGTATTGTGTGAAAGTATTGAAGTTGTGCTCTGTACTCATAGGTTGATGTCATTAATGTCTAGGTAAAAGCATGGACTGCAGATGCTGGAAACCAGAGTCTAGATTAGAGTGGTGCTGGAAAAGCACAGCAGGTCAGGCAGCATCCGAGGAGCAGGAAAATTGACGTTTCGGGCAAAGGCCCTTCATCAGGGTGCCTGCAGAGTGGAAAAATTATGTCAGGCCTAATTGTGATTTAGTAGCAATTATCATAAGTTTGAGTTTCTGGTTTTTGAGTTAGTAACCTGTGGTTTTCTGTTTGTCTGAAGTTGATAATTGAGTTATAAATATTTCTGTAGCCATGATCTTTTTTGTTAAAACAGCTTTAGGGTGAATCAGTTTGTGTGCATCACTAAAGGATTTTTAATTTCACGTTTGGTTCTCTTGTGATCCCGTGCATGAAATAATAGGGCCTCAATATTTGTTAGAGACTTCTGGAATTTTTTTTTTGTCAAGGTTAAGGGAAATGCCAATAGTTAGAGAGAAATGTTTGGTCTCAGTTTTACTTTGTTTTGAGCTGTCCTAAAACATCCTTAGAATAGGATGGTTGTGTGCAGTAATGATCCTAAGAAACAAAGGATACATGGGATACTTTAGAGTGAAGAATAGTGTTAATTTTAGACAACAGCGGTGGGATTAAAGCCTGAAAAGGTTACTTTAAAGTTGAAAAATTGAAGCTGATGTGTATGGTAGTTCTAGGCAAGAGCTATCTGCAATGCTAATCTAAAAATCAAAATCACCAAGTGGCTTAAACCTACCGAGGTTTTAGATACAGAGACTCTTAGATACAGTGTGAGTATTGCATGAGTGGTGATTTTGGGTACTGTATCATGGGTACGTTTTGGATACTAATCAAAAACTCTTTTTTTTGATTCTTTTCACTTTATGAAGGAGTATTTTGGGATTAATGGGATTGTAATTTTACTGTATAGTTAAAAATCTTTTGAAAGGAAATGTTTTGGTTTATTTTATCTTCATTTCTTTTGTTAATAAGCTTATGTTTTACTGTCAAAGCAAAATTTATAGCATTGCATGCTTGTATTTCAGCGAGACCACCTTGCTAAAACTAAAACAAATCAAAATATGACCTAATTTGCCCAGTAATAATGTCAGCTGGGATCATAACATCCACCAACATCTGGGGAAGCCCACTATAAACCTCCTCTTTTTTGAAAAATAACTGTTAATGGCTGTTCTCCTTTTTTGTCTCTCAGCCAGTTTTGAATTGTTTCTTTACTCCATGAGCTTTAATGTTGTTCATAATCTCATTGCATCTCATTTTATCAAATACCTTTGGAACAAACTTTGGGGCAGTGGTATGATTCAAACAGTCAAGGAACAGTACGAATACTCACAATGCGTTGATGCTGTCTAATACATTAATGGTTATATGAGGTCTGGTAGTGTATGACAGTATAGATTATTACAAAGAAGTAGTGTTGGGTAACCGCACAAGTGGCCACACACTGAATTTGCTGCATAATTAGAATTGTTTAGTGTTATGTAGCTGCAGCTGATAGTGTTATATAGCAGCATACACTGCCACACTTAGAATTCTATCTTGGTCAAATCCAAATCAATAAATATTGCAGAACTGAAAATGTTCCCTGTTACAAAAACAGCTATTTTGTAATAATAAAAATTAGTCACAGACTGGAATCTATTCTGTGGCTGTCTAGAGTAACAATCAGAGTAGTGGCATTCTCTAAAAGCATGACATTTCCCATTTGGAAAGCCACAGTTATATCAAAGTAAGATAGTATTACATATGTTAGTGGTAATGCCTTGACAGTGTAGAGTAGGGCGTGTATGTTGCCACACGCAGGCAATTACCTCTTCTTTACGCTCCTGAAAAAAGATAATTGATCCAACAACTTGATAAACATTCAACAGTGAATGAGTACACATTGTATTTTAGTATTCAAAGTCACAAGCTGTTGAGCAGCTATTGCACTACTATCCGGTTATGTAATCCATTGCATAATCTCAGCCTCGGAACAATGGGACTGCTGACAATTACTATCCATTTGCTGCTACTCGAAGTGTCTGTGTATGGGCTTTGGTTAAAGACATGAGCAGGCTTTGGCAGTGATGGTCTCCAAGGCTCAAATCTTTGATTAACACTCTTTGTTCATCCAGCCATATAAATGCAAAGTGTCAACTTGGGCAAATTACTGAGGTTTTAATTACCCAGAAGCAAACAGCAGCAGGAATTGGCATAAAAAGGATGAGAACAAAAAGAAAAGATTGTGTACTCAGTTGTGGATGGACCATTGTCTAGATTGAATTAATATAGATGATCAGATATTTATTATCCTTGGTCTAGAATTGTGCATACAAGTAATGGTTTTTACCCCACTGAAGAGCTTTTATTTTCATGCAGTTTAGACTAGATTCCCTACAGTGTGGAAACAGGCCCTTTGGCCCAACAAGTCCACACCTACCCTTCGAAGAGTAACCCACTCTGTCCCATTTCCCTCTGGCTAATGCACCTAACACTGTGGGCAATTCAGCATGGCCAATTCACCTGACCTGCACATCTTTGGACCTGTGGGAGGAAACCGGAGCACCCGGAGGAAACCCACGCAGACATGGGGAGAATGTGCAAACTTCACACAGACAGTCGCCCGAGGCTGGAATCAAACCTGGGACCCTGGTGCTGTGAGGCAGCAGTGCTAACCACTGAGCCACCAAGTCACATTCCAGTGTGACTTCCTCTCAAAGCTTTGTTCAATGTCCACCATTGACCGTTCTGTTTCATTGCACCGATTGAAGAGGATTGATGAGGGCAGAGCAGTGGACGTGATCTATATGGACTTCAATAAGGCATTTGATAAGGTTCCTCATGGTAAACTGGTTAGCAAGGTTAGATCATAGGGAACAGAGGGAGAACTAGCTACTTGGATGCAGGACTGGATTGAAGGTAGAAGACAGAAGGTGGTGGTGGAGGGTGGCTTTTCAGACTGGAGGCCTGTGATCAGTGGTGTGCCACAAGGATTGGTGCTGGGGTCACTGCTTTACATCATTTATATAAAAAAATTTGGATGTGAACGTAGGCAGTATGATTAGTACGTTTGCAGATGATACTAAAATTGGAGATACAGTGGACAATGAAGAAGATTACCTCAGAGGATATTATAATAGGATCTTGATCAGATGGGCCAATGGGCCTAGAAGTGGTAGATTGATAATTTAAATAAATGAGAGGTGCTGCGTTTTGGAAAAGCAAACCAGGGCAGGACTTATACAATTAATGGACAAATCCTGGGGAGTGTTGCAGAACAAAGAGGCCTTAGGGTGCAGGTTCATAGTTTCTTGGAAGTGGAGCCACAGCTAGATAGGATAGTGAAGAAGGTGTTTGGTATGCTTTTCTTTATTGTTCTGTGCATTGAGCATAGGAGTTGGGAGGTCATGTTGTGGCTGTACAGAATATTGGTTAGGCCACTATTGGAATACTGTGTGCAGTTTTGGTCTCCCTGCCATAGGAAGGATGTTGTGATACTTGTAAAAGTTCAGAAAAGCTTTACAAGATGTTGCCAAGGTTGGAAGATTTGGGCTGAATAGGCTGGGGCAATTATCCCTGGAGCATTGGAGGCTGAGGGATGACCTGATAGGGTTTTATATAATTGAGGGACATGGATAGGATAAATAGACAATGTCTTTTCCCTGAGGTGGGGGAGTGTAAACCCAGAGGGGATAGGTTTAAGGCAAGAGGGGAAAGTTTTAAAAGTGATCGAAGAGGCAACTTTTAGGTGTAGAGGGTGCTGCATGTATGGAATGAGCTGCCAGAGGAAGTGGTGGAGGCTGGTACAATTACAGCATTTAAAAGGCATCTGGATGGGTGTATGAATAGGAAACGTTTAGAGGTATATGAGCCAAGTGCTAGCAAATGGGACTAGGTTAATTTACGATATCTGGTCGGCATGGACGAGTTGGACTGATGGGTCTGTTTCCATGCTGTACAGTTGTATGACTCTTAAATTGCTGCAGTGTTCCTGGTTGCATTGTTTCCTAACACTGAAGCACACAGATGAGTACACAGTGAATCTTTGTTTTTCAGTATATATTTGTACTTAGTACGTGGGGTGCACTTATAATTACTGTGCTGAAATAATGATAGAGGATCTTCACCTTCAACTAGTAAAGTCTTTGCAATGATGATCCTTCACAATAATGTTGCATGGTCCAAGAACAATGAAGGAATGCTAATATTATGACTGAGTCATGGTAATGGTCATGGTGATTTAGAGGGGAATATGCAGGTTCCTGCATTCCAACAACATTACTGCACTTTATACTTTTCATCCATTGGTAAGTGAAATTCTGGCAAAGTAATAACAATGGGCTGCTGTAGTGCATCCTGTAGCTTGTACACTGAAGCAAAAGAACATTGGCAATATAGTCCAGTTACAGTAAATCTCCTTTTTCTTGAATTACGTTGAGGTTTTTGAATGTCATTGCAGTTGTAATCATCCAGGTGAGTGTTCCATTATACTTTTAACGTGAGCCTTGTAAATGGTGTATGAGCATAGTGTGGTCAAGAGATGAGCCACTTAGAGTCATAGAGTCACACAGCATGGAAACAGACCAGAAGGTCCTCTCAAATTCGCGTTCAGTGACATTCACCAAGCTTGACACCATCCAGGACAAAGCAGCCTGTTTGATTGGCACGACATCCAGAAGATCCACACTCTCCACCATCATTGTTCAGGAGCAGCAATGAGTACTACCTGCAAGATGCAGTGCAGAAATTCACCAAAGATCTTCAGACAGCACCTTCCAAACTCATGATCCCTTCCATTTAGAAGGACAAGGGCAGCAGATACATGGGAACACCACCCCCTGCAATTCCCCATCCTGACTTGGAAATTCCTTCAATGTCACTGAGTCAAAATCCTGGAATTCCCTCCCTAACAGAATTGTGAGTCAACCTACAGCATGTGGGTTGTAGTAGTTTAAAGTAGTTCACCACCACCTTCTCAAGGGCAACTAGGGATGGGCAAAAAAATACAAGCCAGCCAGTAATGCCCACTGGTGAGTTTAAAAAAAAATCAAGTATAACTTGGATTGTTGTTCCTTTTTAACTTGAATCAGTTTTGTTTGGGACCCCCTGATGGTATGATCTTTTCATAGAATCCCTACATTGTGGAAACAGGCCATTTGGCCCAACAAGTCCACAACGACCCTACAAAGAGTAATCCACCCAGACCCATTCCCCTACTATTCTGCTGAACATTTACCCCTGACTAATGCACTTAACCAACATTATGGGCAATTAGCATGGCCAATTCACCTAACCTGCACATCTTTGGATTCTGAGAGGAAAGTGGAGCACCCAGAGGAAACCCACACAGATACGGGAAGAATGTGCAAACTTCATACAGACAGTTGCCTGAGGCTGGAATCAAATGTGGGCCCCTGGTGCTAAGAGGCAGCAGTGCTAACTACTGAGCCACTGTACCACACCTGACTTAAATACTGACTTGATGAATGGGAAGCAGCTCTGACCTCTTCTTTGGTTATTGTGCTCATATCAGCTTCACGATTATAATTAGAGCTGTGTTGTTCAGAAGATTAGGATATTTAAGTGCGAACAAACAGATGTGTTTTGGTCAGAGTATCACCACTGTACCAGAATGTCTTGGTCAGGATAGCTCTGTGCTGGGTCAGTGATTTTTCTTTGAAAAACATTTCTTTGTTGGAACATTTTTACAGTGTCTTGGAATGAAATTGGGACAAAACCCAAATGGATGTGACAAAAGATTTGATGTTTGGCTATCCTGTCAAATCCTGATCTCAGTAGCCTCACCAAGGGGAGAAGTTAATAACCTCCCTAAAGAGAGGTTCAAAGGGAAATGTGAAGATGGTTCATTGCCAGCCCAATATCTTATTGAGGGCCTTTTACAGAGACAGAGGAATAGGACAAAGGCACTTCAGACAAAGACATTAAATAAAACTAAGTAAAGCTCCAAAGCTATTACTGTGCTGCTTGTAGAATTATATTTGAACTCTGCAGTGTTTTATTGGCAGATAATCAGATAAATAGAGCAGATAATCATTTGGAGACCCATTACTATCAAGTCATTGTAAAAAAATGACTTGAAGAATAGTGATCACCCATTGTGTTTGAACTCCATTCTTGTTTCTGAATTCCAGACAGGTTCCAAGTTCAAGAGTAGTTCAGTACAAGTGAATGTGCTTTGGACTAAATCTTGTTTAAGGATTCATACCTTGTCAACATAAGAGAGACTGACCTTGCATTTGCTTGTTCTTTCTTCTCACTATTGCTGTAACTTCATTGGATTGCAGCTGAATCTTCACTTTCAGGTGAAGCATTTTCACTGCATTTCTAATGAAGCCTTGGTGACCTAGTCACAGGAAGTCAGTGGAAATTCAAGATTTTGGTCCAATTGAGTTTAGTCCAGTTGTATATGGTTCAGTATTGTTTACCAATGTTGCAGTGGGACAAGAAACATTAAAAGCTTTTGACAGTCATACCTTTTTGCACTGCCCTTTCATAGACTTGACATAGAATCTAAAATGTTTCACTGTCTTCTGGTGTTTTGGTGTAACTTGGAAAGAAAACTAGAAGACAGAGATAATTGGAGGAAGGTTTGGGGAGGTGGGGGGTGAGGTTGGGGGAGGAATACAGAATTGGCTAGCCCATAGAAGACAGAGGATGGTATTAGATGGGAAGTATTCAGCCTGGAGCTCAGTGACGAGTGGTGTTCCACAGGGATCGGTTCTGGGACCTCTGCTTTTTGTGATTTTAATAAATGACTTGGATGAGGAAGTGGAAGAGTGGGTGAGGAAGTTTGCCAATGACGTGAAGGTTGATGGAGTTGTGGATAGTATGTTGGGCTGTTG
This sequence comes from Chiloscyllium punctatum, assembly GCF_047496795.1. NCBI lineage: Eukaryota > Metazoa > Chordata > Chondrichthyes > Orectolobiformes > Hemiscylliidae > Chiloscyllium > Chiloscyllium punctatum. Next base: position 27,757,310 of record NC_092780.1, on the reverse strand, counting down.
TAAGTTGCAATGGGACACTGACAGAATGCAGAACTGGGCTGATAAGTAGCAGATGGAGTTCAACCTGGAAAAGTGCTTACTTTGAAAGGTCGAATTTGAATGCAGAGTATAGGGTTAAATGCAGGAATCTTGGCAGTGTGATGAACAGAGGGATCTTGGGGTCCATGTCTATAGATCCTCCAAAGTTGCCACCCAAGTTGATAGGGTTGTTAAGAATGCATATAGTGTGTTGGCTTTCATTAGCAGGGGGATTGAATTTGACAGCCGCAAGATTATGCTGCAGTTCTGTAGAACCCTGGTTAGAGCACACTTGGAATATTGTGTTCAGTTCTGGTTGCCTCAATGTAGGAAAGATGTAGAAGGTTGGGAGAGGGTGCAGAGGAGATTTATCAGGATGCTGCCTGGACTGAAAGGCATGTCTTAAGAAGAAAGGTTGACGGAGCTCGGGCTTTTCTCATTGGAGCGAAGAAAGATGAGAGGTGACATGTTAGAGGTCATAGAGTCATTGAGATGTACAGCATAGAAACAGACCCTTTGGTCCAACCTGTCCATGCCGACCAGATATCCCAACCCAATTTAGTCCTACCTACCAGCACCTGGCCCATATCCCTCCAAACTCTTCCTATTGAAATACCCATCCAAATGCCTTTTAAATGTTGCAATTTTACCAGCCTCCACCACTTCCTCTGGCAGCTCATTCCATAAACGTACCACTTTCTGTCTGAAAATGTTGCCCCTTAGGTCTCTTTTATATCTTTCCCCTCTCACCCTAAATCTATGCCCTCTCGTTCTGGACTCCCCGACCCCAGGGAAAAGACTTTGTCTATTTATCCTATTGATACTCTCATGATTTTGTAAACTTCTATAAGGTTCCCCCTCAAACTCTGATGCTCCAGATGTTGAGAGGCAATAGATAGAGTGGATAGCCAGAGACTTTTTCCCATGGTGGAAATGTCTATCACTAGGGGACATAATTTTAAGATAATTGATGGAAGGTTTAGGGGACATGTCAGAGCTAGGTTCTTTACTCAAAGAGTAAGGGTGCTTGGAATGCACTGCCAGCAGTGGTTGTAGAGTCAGAATATATTAGGGCCATTTAAATGACTCTTGGATAGGCACATGGAAGATAATGCAATGAAAAGTATGTAGGTTAGTCTGATCTTAGAGTAGAATAAAAGGCCAGCACAGCATGAGGACTGAAGGGCCTGTACTGTTCTACGTTCTAAGACAACTGTTTCCACTCCCTCAGATAAGAAGCAGCAGCATTGTGGATCTTCAGACTCTGCCCAGAATAATCACGAAGATTAAAAACCTCTGCACATTAAGATGGAGCTAATTCTTATTTTGATATTGATGAGACGAGAGGCAAAACAGGTTTAATAGTGGAGCATTACCACAGGAAAACTCCACGACAGACTTAAAACTCCACCTGAATAATTCACCACATACAGTTGAATTCTAGTTAATCATGTTGTTGGGGTAATAAAGATTTTGACACTGTGTCAATCAGACAGAATATTTAATTGTAATATTTTGTTGGAAAAGGGCTCCTGATATTCTGGTATGATTAAAATTCCCCTAAGTGATTAACGACTATCAATAACTATCATGTTCATGTATCAAAGATTTAAGTAGTGTATAGTTTTCCGTGACATTGGATGAAACTCTCAAAATGTAAAAGAACACAAATGTTCGGCTACCAATCCATGTCAACAAATCTTCTCGATTGATGGGTCAGATGGACCATCATGGCTGACTTAGTTTAAATTTGATCTAGGAGCCAGTATGGATATTGCTTGCATTTATAGTGACTTTGAATGCTGCATTGTATGATGGTGTCTGGAAAAATAAACCAGAGGTCAAATCCTCAAATCCCTATTTGGTTGTGGTCATTCCTGTAGTATAATGGGAATGGATTTGACAATGAGATGATGATTAACCATGATTAAGCAGTGACATTGTAAGTCATGTACAGAAGACTGTGAAGAAAGGATGGAATGCGTACCAATGAGAGATGAACTTACATTATTTTGCATAATAGTGTTCTCTGTAAATTAAAGTGGCAGAGTGGTAATATCACTGGACTAGTAATCCAGAACTTCACGTTAATCTTTGTGAGGGTCCTCATGGTGCAATGGTAATGACCTTACCTCTGGACTAAGAGGTATGGATTCAAGTCTTGCCTGTTCCAGAGGCATCTCATAACATCTCTGAACATAGAGATTAGAAAATATCTGTAAATAAGAGTTATTTTTAAAAATATTATCAGTCAGACAGTAGTCGCAGAACAGTAATGGCAGGCCAGAACTTGGCCATACTTACCGGAAGAGACAAGGAAAGCCATTTTGCCTAAGTGCCCAGTAGAACCCCAGGCAACAAGCCTTGTGTCAACACAAACCAATTCTTTGACCAACATCAAAGTTATTACAAGTAAAGCAAGATATTGCAAATGCCAGAAATCTGAAATAAACATGAACAATGCTGGAGAAACCCCACTGATTTGGCAGCATTGGTTGAGAGAGAAATAGATTTACTGTTTTGAGTCCGAATTTCTTAAGGGCTTCCTCTAAAGTTTCAAGATGTTTTTAAAATGACGTTTTCCTATTCACACTGCTTACTTGTTTAAGTGTGAGCAAGACTAAAGGGAAAACAAGTTGCACTTTTTATCGAAAATGGAAACGGTCACCCCAGTTGCTACACAGAACTGACAATGATTAGTTATTGAGATAATTAACATAGGCTTTACAGTCGGCTAGCCATGAGCAGAAGAGCAAAGCTGTGATGCACAATTTAACAGTTGAGGCATTGAGTGAAAGAGAAATATATTATGAAAATGAGGAAAATAAAACTCCAGTTTGAAAATCACAGGATAATTAATATATTTGAAGATTATGCCAAAACTGAAACTCAAAAAAAAATTTTGATCTGCATCTGTTAGTATTCAGTCAGCAATATATCTTGAAACCAACTTTAGAGATTTTATTTTATCATCAGATGTGATAAATGCATAGTTGTAATGTTATATCATTTTGAGTGAGATGAAGCATTGCTCTGGGAATCATCAAGTCACTGGCATATAAAAAGTGCAAAACTTTGAAATCTACGCCCTGATGTGATTATTTTAATGACTCTAATACAATCTTCCCTGAATTCACAGAAGGTCTCCTTGATCTCCTCCCTGCAGACAGATTGAACTGTGTTTGTAGAAAAACACTGTTTCTGCTTGGAATTGTTAGACTATAATTTTTACAATTTTGACATTGATATTATCCAGTCAATGTCAAAAGATCATTCTTTACGATGAAAACCTTTATTCATCAAAATGGTCTAAAATTTCAATGGAAAAACAATGATTTTGTCAATTTTTGAGTGACAATTCATTTCAAATAAGCTAAAGTTTCATTATTTTGCTGCTAATTGTTTTACCTTTTTGTATTTGCCAGATATTTGTGGGCGGCACGGTGGCACAGTGGTTAGCACTGCTGCCTCACAGCGCCTGAGACCTGGGTTCAATTCCCGCCTCAGGCGACTGACTGTGTGGAGTTTGCACGTTCTCCCCGTGTCTGCGTGGGTTTCCTCCGGGTGCTCCGGTTTCCTCCCACAGTCCAAAGATATGCAGGCCAGGTGAATTGGCCATGCTAAATTGCCCATAGTGTTAGGTAAGGGGTAAATGTAGATGTAGGGGTATGGGTGGGTTACGCTTCGGCGGGGCGGTGTGGACTTGTTGGGCCGAAGGGCCTGTTTCCACACTGTAAGTAATCTAATCTAAAAAAAAAGATATGATGGAAATGGGTCTTTGATTTTGTGTCATATTGAAAAGCGTTTTTCTCATAAGTCATCATCACATCATTAATGTTCTTGGCTGATTGTACTGTTTATTTCACTGACTGGGACCTGGGAGGCTTCACGCTCAATCTTGTTCACGTCTATTCCTTAATAGCAGTTCCAAAGTACATCACTGGGATTTATCTGCGCTGAAACCATCTTGAGTTGTTTCCTTGGTTGTTTTCAGTGGTGGTTTCCCATCACCTTCCACAGCCTATTGGCTTAGTCTAACTATAGCAACAGTTTAGTACTGGACTATAGTGATACCTGTAGCAGATTTCACACATCTGATCTGTAAGAACTAATTGAAGTGTAAGCTGTATATTGTTTGCAAGACTTGGCATGTGTACAAGATTGGTTGGGTATGATTTCAAACCCCAAGAGATGCCAACAGAAGTATACTAGGTTGAATTTTAACTTATTTCAAATGAATAAAACACAATTTAATTTACTTTCTAACCTATTACTTCTGGTTTTCTGTTTTTTGTTTGGTCTTTGTCATATGGGAGAACTAAATACAATTCTATTTGTTTCGCGTATGATAGAATGTCAGTGAAATGTTATTGAGAAAATGAAGCATCCTCCACTGTAGATTTTGGTATAAAACAACTATGTATTATGTGTGAAAGTGGAATACTATTAGTTATTTACTGTGTCTTTCTTTCCGGATTTTCTTAATAACTTGTCATAAATTCTACTATTAGGTATAACTTTGCATCTTGCTTATTAGTTTAATGTATGATATTTATTAGTATTTAGAACAGAGAGTATAATAATCATTGTTATTGTCATCTGGGAAGGTCTTCCAAAATTAAGGGGTAATTATTAATCTTGTGTTCTGCACTAGAATGTAGCTTTCAGTTCATGTAAGAGTCAAAATGCCTGTGAAAATGTTTTCTTTCTGCTGCTACCAATCCGTTCAAACTGTTGCGAGAAAGTCCATCTCAGGAAAATAGTGACCTTCATTTATCAGTTATGGTCCTGATTTTGCCTTGAGCATAGTGGTGAGACTTGCAGTGCCTACCAACATTATACAGTACAGGTACACAGTCATTTATCTGAAATTCCAAAATCCAAGATGCTCCGAAATCCGAAATTTTTTTTGTGGAGTATGGAGTGTAATTTTGGCATGTGAACAGGTGACCCAACTCCACAGCCACTCGAACCACATCATTCAGATGTGATGCGGCGGTGTGGCCCAGCACTGGCAGGCATCAATTGTGTCTCGGCACTTGTACTATTCACATTTGGGTTTGTTGTTAGGTAATTTTAAAAATTTCACTGTGAAAATGTCATTTATTCCGAAATCCGAAAAATTCTGAATTCCGAAAAACAACTGGCCCCAAGGATTTCGGATAAAGAATTGTGTACGTGTAAATCAAACTGCAACATCTCTACACACTGATAAAGATGATCAAGTCCTACTCTTCCAAAAATTGTGCTCCACTGTTCCCTTACCAATAAACTAGTTGTTGAAATCCATTCAAGATGTGAAGTAGCTGTATATATCTTATTAAATATATGGGGCTGGACATTGAGGAGCTGGTGAATTTTAATGCTTATAGTTAATGCTGAACTACTCTCTGGCACTGAAAATTTAATTTCACAAGCAAGAAGGATGTTTCTTTCATAAATGCAATAGTACTGGAGATTTAAAAGTGAATTTTAAATTTTTCTTTCTGTCTCATTTCTCTGTCTCTTAATCCAATCTTTTTTTTCTCTCTATTTTGCTGGAAGTTTATAATTTTACGATGAATTACATTTCAAATTCCAAGTTTAGTCTGTATGTGGTTCAATCAGGATTCTTCCATCTAGTTAAAAAGCTTTTACACACCATAGATGCACTGCAGAGGGCACCATGCTAAATCAGATGGTCAGTGAGAGAAAGTTGCAGCTGAAAAGCCTGCAAGGTATATGTGGACAGCTGTCATTGTGATGTGCAGTGAGTGATATTCCTTAACTGTTGATGACAAGTGGCTATGACATCCATGAGTGAAGTCTTTTTAACTCTGATTTTGAGTTGACTTTTTGGAAATGGGGAAAAATAAACAAATTGCATGGAACTTAATAAAAAGTCCTTTAAATGTGAAATTCTGAAAAAAAGTGAACGCATGAACTTGGATTGACTTTCAATGACATCAGTGTCTTAAGTTACACATAAGTCTTTGTAGTTCTTTCTTTCATTCAGTGTAGAGTGTAAAGATGGACATTTTTACAAGTATATTGATAATTCGGTTCCTTCGGTCCAACATGCCCATGCCAACCAGATATCCTAATCTGACCTAGTCCCATTTGCTAGCATTTGACCCATATCCCTCTAAATCCTTCCATTTCATGTACCCATCCAAATGCCTTTTAAATGTTATAATTGTACCAGCCTCCATCACTTCCTCTGGCAGTTCATTCCATACATGCACCATCTTATTCCATACATGCACCATCTTGTAAGTGAAAAGGCTGCCGCTTAGGTCCCTTTAAATCTTTCCCCTCTCACCTTAAACCTATGCCTTGTAGTTTGGAATGTCCCTACCCTGGAAAAACAGTCCTTGGCAATTCACTCTATCCATGTCCCTCATGATTTTATAAAACTCTATAAGGTCACACCTTAGCCTCCGCTCCAGGGAAAATGTCCAGTCTCTCCCAATAGCTCAAACTCTCCGACCCCAGTCACATCCTTGTAAACCTTTTTTGCACCCTTTTTCAAGTTTGATAACATCTTTCCTATATTAGAGAGACCAGAATTAAATGCACTATTCAAAAAGTGGCCTTATCAATGTCCTGTACAGCTGCAACATGATATCCCATCTGCTCCACTCAGGATTTTGCCAAGTCTAGGTATTGTCTAATAACTAAATGATTCAGTCAATCAATACATCATAACAGAGGATCAAACTTATTGCAATATTAAAATGCTTTATTCTCCAATGCTAAACAAATTTGGAAGCCTCTAACATTATGAAATGTAAAGTGCCTTTTTTGAACTAAGTTATTATTCAGAAACTGATAATTGGACATCCCATGGGCTGATCAAAATCATCATGTAACAATTGAAGTGAAAATGTTGTTACAACACAAAGATAGCAAGCCAGACCAAATCAGACTTGCTAACACTGGATTCACTGCTCAGTAAAATTCGACAAGCCTCAAAATTGTTCATTTGTTCCTTACCAGACGTTACAAATAACTAAAGTTGGACACCAAATTTATAACAAATGAAAATGAGCAATTTATTATTACTCCAGTAACTTTAGCAGAACACAGATGGGCTCAACAACAATCTAATCAATGTACTCCCTTGATGGACCAATTCACCATCTGATCAGCTGCCAGTCCTGAAGCATAATGACATCTTGGTACTTGATTGTCAATCGTGTTCTTAGAGCAGTAATGTATCTGCTTTATCTTTCCAGGCCAGTTCCCAACAGCAAATGTCTTTGTCTCTCCTTTTTTCTAACCCAAACTGCTGTTCAGAGTTCAAAGTTCGATTCTTAACTGCAACTCACGGTTCCAAACCAAGAATGAGAAGAAATGAAAGAAAAATAATGATGATCTCAACAATATCTTGTAAGATGCCATACATCTATTAAAAACATCATGAAGATTGTTAAGAGCCTCAGTCCAGTGATTAACAACTTTTTTTGTACTTTAAGAGCCTTTTAAAACACAGCCAAAAATGTACAAGTATTGAGAGTAGAGCAATGAAAATTTAGCAGTTCTAACAAAGTAGTTGACAAGCTAACAACTGCCTGTTGTAGAATGCATAACTTGCACATATTAAATAAAATATGTGTATTGAATCTATTTATCTGTGGAAACAAAACCAAAATTAAGACGTTATCCGTGTTGAATTATAATTTGATCTTGATACAATAAAACTTTGTCAGAAAAGCCAACTTTAAAAAATCTTTAACTTAAGGCAGGTAGAATTATTTTCAGCAATTGATTTTTCATGATTATGCTATTAGAAGCAAATGTGGTTATAGAATAATTTATTTTTCTTAGCTATATTAGCAACCATAAAACATATTCCTTGAATAAAACTACATTAACATCAAATAGCTACATCATTCAAGCAGGTTTAGTTAGAGTACACCAAAGATTTTTGTTAAAATATAATTTGAAACCATAAAGTACAGAATAATAATTAGGTTTTTATCTGCACAGTAAAGACATAGCTTTTACTTTCTTTGACATAATATTTGACATGCTATTTTCATGTTAATGCAATCCAACTGGAAAAGGTAGTGTGCCACACAAATAAAATACTAAAGGCTGCTTGTTGCAAAACTGATGAATTTAAATGCAAGTTATTCATTTTTTCTCTTTTTTTGCTCATGTCAGTAGAGTTGGTGTAACATTTAAATTTTTATATATATTCAGCAGGCACAAGAGATGGCACATACAATTTGTTAAACTAATGGTTTTGAATTAACTTTCAGTCTGCATCAGTGCAAAAAGCAGCATTTATATAAAAAAAAGATTGACTTGCATTTACTTAGTGTTTGATGCCCCAAAACATGATGCACCTAATGAAGTGCTCATTGCACTATGGGCTGGAATATTCCCATTTTCTGTTTTGGTATTGTGTCAAGTTGAGATTCATGGCACCTGGTCCATTAAGGCCTTGAATGACCTTTCTCATGCAAGTTTCTGCTCTTCATCTCATTAATTATACAACCACGCCCCTCATCCTTCTTGGAAAATTATGTGGCAGGAGAGACAGCAGTGCTTGTCCCTGCTGGAACCATTGGATGTTCGCACGACTGGGACCATTTTAGGAGTCTCAATCCAGGAACTGGCTCTCACACTGTAAATCTACAATGTTATACCTGAGGAAATCTCCCAGAAAGGCAAGTTAGCTCTCTGAATAGATTAGATTAGATTACTTACAGTGTGGAAACAGGCCCTTCGGCCCAACAAGTCCACACCGACCCGCCGAAGCGTATACCACCCAGACCCATACTCCTACATTTACCCCTTCACCTAACACTACGGACAATTTAGCATGGTCAATTCACCTAACTTGCACATTTTTGGATTGTGGGAGGAAACCGGAGCACCCGGAGGAAACCCACGCAGACAAGAGGAGAATGTGCAAACTCCACACAGAGGGAATTGAACCCGGGTCTCTGGTGCTGTGAGGCAGCAGTGCTAACCTCTGTGCCACCGTGCCGCCCTCTGCTTTCTGGGTAAAAACCCAGAGGCTCTGGTGAATGGGGTAGTGGAGTGGAGGACCATCCTTTTTCCTACAGATAGCTAAATGAGGCCACACGACTAGATAAGGCCAGTCTGGACACAGATGTTTACCTAGATCAGTGCTGTGTTCCCAGTTAGTGCTGGAAGAAGGTCAATGGCAGTCTATGTTAGGGCAAGTGTATTGATCGCCACCCTGCTACCTCACACCTACAGGGTCACCACTCAGCCAAACCGACCTATCGCATTTGCAGCTCTCCAAAGCTCATGAACAACATCATCATTGCATAGATCATTCCCACTCAAATGCTCAGCTCTTGGCAGATGATCTCATGGTTTCAGCCATGGATGACTTTGTCAAACTGCAACGACAGGCACAGAACAGCATGTAGGTTTATCTGGATCGAAGGATAAACGAGTTTACCAATGCTATCAGTACTATGTGGTTCCACTATGCATGCTTCTGGCTGTCCCCATGGAGAGAACAGGAAAGTCCATGGAGAGTCAGATCCAGCACACTCAGTGTGCACAAACCTGTGTTCCATTGCTTTAGCTGTAGGTGCTCAGAATTAGTGGCAGGGTGAGAAGAAGATGAGGGACCTCAAATGTACTCCAAGTGCCCCTTCCTCTCAGGGAGACAGGGAGGTACCATCAGGCACCCATGGGGAGAAGCCACACACAGGACCCCCAGAACTTGCCCCTGTACTATGCCCTCGCCTGCAATGTCAAAGCCAGGGAGGTAAGCCTGCACCTGGGCTTGACGCACTCAGCAGACCTCGGCCTTCAGGTGACCAAGGGAATGACCCAGGCCTGACTGAGCATGGTCCAAGCCCTGGACTGATCTGACCTGTAATTCCCAGATTTTTTGCACTTGACCTGCAGCATTGATCAGAGCTCAATCCCTGAACTGCAGATACATCGATCTCTGGTAGGACCAGTCACCTGACTGACTGTGGTTAACCCCCGGATAGAAATTGATTGAGTCCAGTGATTGGACTGGGATGGTAGTACTTCAGCTACCATGGACCCCTTTGACTGTTCGCCTTCGGCTTGCAGATATGACCATTTGCTGGAAAGAGGCGTAGTGCATAAGCTGCTGGCACAATCTGCAGGTGAAGGGATAGTCTAGTGCTGTATAGTGATATGTCCACCCCCTTGACCTTTCAGTGCTTCCCTAGAGGCTGAGCTGCCTGACTACCCCTCTGGGGTTAAAAAGCAGTGCAAACCACAGAAGTTGGCAACCTCCAGGTAAACGCAAAGTGACTGAGGACTGAGCCACCAGATGCATCCTGTCTGGATGCTTGAACTGTGTGTGTTACTGTCCATGAAGTGACCTGGCAGAAGCATCAGGGTGTCCCTGATCTCCAAAGTGAAGTGGTGTATGTGGTGGTTCAAGAGCAGCTGGGCTGATGAGGTGAGGTGAGGTGAGGTGTGGTTTGCCATTGCCAAGGATGAAGGGTCATGGAGGCTGACACCCGAGGAACATGAGGGAAATTGTAGTGAAGACTCAGTTGAAGAATGACAAGCAATTCGTGAGCTGCGTCTGACACATACCTGTTGTGATTTACATTCAAGAATTTTCACTATCTAGTCTCTTGGGGAAGGAGAGGAGAATTGGAAATGATGTATAGGAAGCAAGCTCATTGGACTAACAGTAGGATGTGACTGCATGGAAGTAAGGTAGTCATGCTCCATAGTGAACCCACGTGCTACACCAGGAAGGGGAACATTCTGCCTTAGGATACTGTTAGGCAGTAATTAATATAATACAGGAACATCCCTGTTAACATCTAGGTAATTACTATGATATAAAGACACTACTGTCAATGTGTAGGTAACTGCTATAGTATAAGATCGTTAGGATACTATTGAGCAGCTTGGCTGTTCTGATTCTGATTTAAATGCTGCCTCATATTGACATTATTCAAGTTCTATTTTTGAGTTGGCAAAACCGAAATCCACCTTACCGTTCTTCTGCCTGCCATTTGATGTATTAGACTGCTTGTCGGAAGTGTGGTTCTGATTGAGCAGAAATTTCCTCTGTCTAAACATTGGGAATAGGAAAATCCATGGTTTCATTCCCTACCATGAAAGTCATTCCATTGCCACTAACTCCATTTCTCTCCCTGTCAATCTTCGTATCCTATGTGACCCTGAAATGAGCTTCTGATCACATGTCCAGCCATGACCAAGACCACCTGCTTCCATCTTCATAACTCTTCCCACCTCCATCCCTGCCCCAGTTTAACTGTAGAAATCTTCATCTATGCTTTTGTTACTTCTCAACTTTGTGACTTTTCCAATAGTATCCTGAAAAGCCTCATGTTTTCTACCCTTTATGAACTTGAAATCATGTTAAAATCTGCTGCCTATATCCTTGTTCAGACTAAATCCCACTCACCCACTGCATCCTTGTTCACTGAACAGCATTGGTTCCTGGTCTACCAAAGCCTCCATTTAAAAACTCTCACCCTTATTTTCAAAGCCTTTCATGACCTCGTTTTGCCTTAGCTCTGTAACCTCCTTCAGCCCTACAATCCTCCAAAATCACAGCACTTCCCAGTCATCGCACCTTGCAAAATCCTCATTTAATTGTTCCACTGCCTGGACCCTGAGGGCTGCAATTCACTCCTTAAGTCTCTCCACCACCACTCCATTAACACACACTTTTAAATCATTTTCTTAAGCCAAGCTTTGGGTCATCAGTACTAATTTTGCCTAATGCAGAAGGTGTCTTGATAAAGTTCCTGTGAAGCATTTTGGAATCTTTTATTGTATTGCATTATTTATTTAAAGGAAGTTTTCACTTTAATTCACTGTAATGAAGCACTCATAAATTCCACTATAACAACAAATTGCTGGAAAAACTCAGCTGGCCATGCAGCATCTATGGAGAGAACAATGACCCTTCTTCATAAAATCTAATACTTTGCCGCACATTGGTTTGAGTTTGAATTTTCTGTGGTACTGACTCCAGCTGGACCATCTTGAAAGTCAAGTGAACAACTGTGTTTCCATTCAGTTTCCTGATTGGGTTTATCTTCTAGCGACACTCTGAAAAGACAAAACTAAAATACAGCTGTGGAGGAATGTTCAGATGCTTAGAACAATTTTCCAGTGGTTATTTCACTGATATCATCCTGCTTTTCTGTGTGTGATGTAGTTAAATTCACATGCGACATAAGAGAAGGGTAGGGTTGAATTTTATGTAGCACTTTACACAACTCATCAACTTTTGAAGCATAATGTCTGTTCTTAAGTTTGGAAAAAAATGGAAGCCAATTTGTCCAGAGCAAACTTCCACAAAGTGTGATGTGATAATGACAAGATAAAACATTTTTAATGTTTGTCAAGGATTAAAAATTGGCTAGGTTACCAGGTAACTTGTCCTTCAAACTAATGCCCTGGACTGTTTAAATCCACCTGATGTTTTACAAAAGAGTGCAATTTGCCTTTAATGTCACTTTCAAGTGCACTCAAGATCTGGTGTGATTTGAACAGAGACCTTTGCAGTTCAAAGGTCAGTGTGCTACAACTCATCCACAGTTAACGCTACATAATTGCCATTGTATTTGAATGTGAATGAATAATATATTTTATTGTTAACTACGTATTGTTGAAGAAACAAGGAATGGGTTTTGCAGGAGGCCAGAGATCTCATTTGTCCATGGTGAATTCACCCTGATTTGGTGGCTTGCCCCTCAGGCACTTATTACCCAATCTAGGCAGAAAGTTCCAATTCAGAGAGTGACCGGCCAATAAATGCCCAGCATTGTGTGGTCTCAGCCGCACCACTGGGAGCGGTGGTCACTGCTGGGACTGCATCCAGCCCTCAACCAGGAGAATCCAGAGTGAGTGCTAAATGGCAGGCTCGATAATTGGAGTGAGGGAGGTGGAGAGCTGGAGTAGACAACTTGGAGGTACTGTGGAATCTGGGGGTGGGTATAACTGTGGATGTCCTAGAGCCCAGTGGGTACATTAAGGAGGCAAATTTCCCCTTACCAATCCTAGCCTATATAGGGTAAGCTGCCCATTTGGATGGATTGGCATGGCCCTCAACTGGCTAAATCTTAGTGGAGATAAAATGAGTCCCTTATTTATTGAGTACTTAAGTGCCTCAACCTGCCTTGGACAGGTGAGACACTTCCCTGGTACTGGCCAAATTGTGGTGAGGGCACAGACAGGTAGGTGTCATAGAATCACTATCATGCAGAAAGAGGCCTTTTGGCACGTTGACCCTCAGAGCACCCTCCCCAATCTCTGGAACCTCGCTAATCCATCTGACCTGCAATTCCCTGCACGCGATGAGTCAATTTAGTATTGCCAATCCACCTAACTTGCCCAACTTTGGACTGTGAGAGGAGACAAGCGCACTTGCCAGAAACCCATGCAGACATGGGGAGAACGTGCAAACCCAACACAGACAGTCGCCCAAGGCTGGAATCAAACCTGGGTCCCTGGTGCTGTGAAACAGCGGTGTTAAGCACTGAACTACTGTGCCACCTACAGTAGGGGTGTGGGGAGAGTGCCCATGGCATTTTACACCCCTTCACTCATCTCTGAAACTGCGACAGGGGAGTGGGGTGCAAGCTGTAAATTCCAGCCCAACTATTATAGCCTTCAATTTTATGAATGACTGGACAAAATGTTTTGGGATAATTTGACTACAAAGAATCATAAATAAAATCTGGAATGAATAGTATTGATATTTTTAAAAAATACATTAAGACTCCTAATTCTGTTCAGTATCCCAATTGATACAAATAATCTTAAATTTCGAGACTATAAATTACCTCAGTTGGCTCAAATGCTGCAGATCTGTGAACTGATTAATAAGCTGCAGGCAGAATCTAGATGGGAGACATCATTAGTATAACAATACTTCACTCATCATTGATGTTACAACATTATCTCTGGTTCTGTGTGGGCAGCAGTCTGGATGATCCTCATAGTTATGAAAAGGTGACCTAGTTTTATAGAGTCGGATTGTGCATTTGATCAGTTAACTGGTTCATTTGTCTGTGGAATGGCACAGCAGATGAATTGAGATATTGGTTCTGGGTTTGATTTAGGACTCAGAAATCATGTCTATTGAATTAAAACCATTCCAGTCTAGAAATGCAACTTGTTCCTTTTGGTTTCCAACAAATGTAACCTTAAGTTCTCTGCATAAATTCATCTTGTAGAGTTTAAAGCTTCTCAGAGATGCAGATGTTACAATCATATGGACTTTACTGAAGATCAAGATAGAACAAGTGATCAACCCGATCCCTCTCAACTTCAGGCCTGGTTAATCAATCAACCCCATGCTAGCTTTTTTTAAAAACAGCTTAATTTATACACTTTGCATACAAAGAATTTATATATTTACACTCATGATACTATCCAGTCTCCAGCAAATGATCGGTTTGACAACTGACAAACATAACAATATATCATATTTTCCATGTCAGCTCAATAAATTATCTTAAGACTGGTTTGCATCTGCTATAAAAACACTTATTTCTTGCCTTTAATGAAGATTGACATAAAAAACTTATCTTATGCTTGCTGTTCACCACATTTTTTCATCCAGTCAACTGTATATTTACAGTGCACATTTCCAATGACAATCACATTCAGCTGATGAATGGTTCATATGATCAGATTTGATTCACTGTCTGTTTTTATCAAAACTTTAGCTTTTCTAGAGTTACTATGACAGTTCAGTCCATTGCTGCTGAGTTCTGAGGTTTCAATCTAAACACATTCCTCCAGCCTAACACAGACACCTTTTTTTTTAAAAAAGTGACTTGTTCCTGACTGACAAATTATCATCAGGTTTCATGTGCTTTCTTCTTATTTCATTCTGCTTAGTTTCACCAAACCTGTAGAAATATACGTTAGAAGATGGGAGCAGGAGTAGGCCTTTTGCCCCTTAAGCTTGCGCTGCCATTCAATTTGATAGTGGCTAAATGCCCTTAGCCTGTACTTCTTCCTATCCATTAATCCCTTTTGCCACAAGAACTATATCTATCTCTTCTTTGAAAACATAATTATTTAGCCTCAATCACTTTCTGTGGTAATGAGTTTCACAGGCTCATCACTCTGGGTGAAGAAAGTTCTCTTCGTCTCAGTCCAAAAACATTTACCCTTTAAACTATGACCCCTGGTTCTGAATCCTTTCCATTGGGAACACCCCTGCATCTAACCTGTCTTGTCCTGTTACAATTTTATAGATTTCTGAGATCCTCCCTCTGCTGAAACTCAGAAGAGTCATCATAGAATCCCTACAGTGTGGAAACAGTCCACACCAACACATTCCCCTACCCTATTGCACTGCATTTACCCTTACTAATGCACCTAACCTACACATCCCTGGACACTATGGGCAATTTAGTATGGTCAATTCATCTAACCTGCACATCTTTGGATCATGGGAGGAAACTGGAACACTTGGAGGAAACCCACGCAGAGAGACACGGTGAGAATGTGCAAACTCCACACAGACAGTTACCCGAGGCTGGAATCGAATCCGGGTCCCTGGTGCTGTGAGGCAGCAGTGCTCATCACTGAGCCACCATGCCATCCTCAAATAAAATTAGGATTTTTAAATTATTAGAAAAACCTGTAGACAGTGAAGATCCAAAGAGTCTTGAGGCTCCATGTATACAAGTTACTTAAATGTCATGGACAGTATTACAGTTATGAGGTTTATAAAATTGTTAAATTTGGGCAATGTAGTTTTAATTATAAAATCAGTGAAGTACTTGTTGAGAAATTAACTTGATATTAAGTGTATGCAGTTTGATTGTTAGAAATCAAAAGAAGGGTTACATTGTTTTACTTGGAAAGAAGGCCCATGTCACTTGGAGACAATGATAGCAGTCCCTGGGTTTATAAAGAGTTTCATAAAGCTTCAGGAAGGTATTGGAGGAATGAGTTGTAAAGAGCTGAGTCTCAACTGTTCATTTGCTTCTAAGATGAAAGGGAATTAGGATCAAGAATACCTAGATACATAGTTAACATCTTGCATCTTGCCACAGGGAACAGAGGAAGCCGTATTTGCAGTCAGGTGTTCTATAATTCAGTAAACATTGCAAACAGATGGCAATTCTGATTGTCACAGCAGGGTTCATTGAAGAGTCAGAATGGGGGGTGGAGTCACTTTAAGAATTGGCCAGTAGCTACAGCAAGTTTTAGTTCCTTTGACTTTGCCTTGGTAATAGATAAGCCAAGCCAGTTGGAACCCTCCAAAATCTCTGACTCTAACTCAAAGTTGGAGAGTTCCAGATACTAGATAATTTCCCACTAAAGTTTCACCTTCAGGGTAATTTCTGTGGAGTCAGCTTTGTCAGGACTTCAACACACAATTCCTGTCTGCATTTGTCCCTGGAGGACAATTTAGGCATATCAATTGCTGTGATGATCATAAAAAAAATATAAAGGTCAAATGTATGAAAAGCATAAAAGTCAAGGTTGACGATCCAATGTGAACATGCGGGAGTATCGTACCATCTTTCTGAGGCCCATTAGCCCTGAGAGGTAGATGGAAAAGATGCTGCCACACTATTTCAGAGATGAGCAGGACAGTTATCCTCTTGTTCTGGCCTATATTTATGCCTCTATCAACATCATTAAAACATTTGCTGCTTATTATGGCATTTCTGTTTGTCGAAGCATTCCTACAAGACAACATTACCTAATGGGGGTAGCTGTGGAGTAGCGGTAATGTCACTGGACTAACAATCCAGAACCAGAATTCAGAACGCCAGGCCAATATCCTGGGCACATGAGTTTGAATCCCACGATGGCAGATGGTGAAACTTCAATTCGATAAAATATGGAATAAAGAGCTGGCCTAATGGTGACACATAACCACTGCTTATGGGTTATAAAACCCATTTGGTTCATTAATGCACTTTCGGGAATGAAATCTGTCGTTCTCACCTGGCCTGGACTACATGTTATACTGCAGTGTAGTTTACTCATAACCTACTCTCCGCAACTAGAGACGGAAGATAAATGTTGTCCTAGCCAGCAATGTCCACATATGAATGAATTAAAATAAAAGCACTCAAGTAAGTATAGTTTCAATGAGCTAAATGGTTCACTGATCACTGACATGCCTGGCACATGTGACAGGAATAAATAGTGAGAATTTACTTACTAGGCAATATTTAATTGGGACTAGAAAATATAACAAAAATAGGGATAAGAGCATGTCAGTTCCATATTGGGCAAAGTATGATATCGAAAGCATTGACTGGAGATACAGTTCAATACTGAACTTTGTTATGACTCGGAAGTGGCACAAAATTGAGCACCATTCTTTCTAAGGTCGTGACAAAATTCATAAATTTTTTAAAGTAAACACAGTTCCCGAATTTACCCGAGTTTCAGACCCAGGTTGATAGAAAGCGTTGATCAGTATTTTTGTACTGAACAAAAATCACTATTTATTACAAGTAATTAGACTCTCACTATAAATTATAGACAAGCAACACTACTACATAAAACTCTAATCACTTTATAAATCCTTTTTTGCAGCATAGACAGGCAACACGATAAAATATGGATGGGGCAAAGCCAGAAAGATAGATCAATATTCTTTGTTCCCTGTTGTTCTCAAATGTTATTGAGATTATCTTTAAGAGTCTTCAATTATCTTTCTTCAGATGCTTCTCTTGCTTGTTAGGAAAGACAAAATGGCTGGTTTCCTTTTCAAAGGTCACTGATTTATCAGTTACACGTAATAGCATACAACTACTGTTGCAGGGAAGATAAGCTGGTTTTCTTCAATTTTATGGTTAGTTTTGACTGCAGAGAACAGAGACACCGCTCCCGAAGTAGGGAAGAACTAACCAGTTCTCGATCTCTTTTTATAACTTGTTGTCAGCTCTGTTTTTCAGGTAACTAAACAGTACAATCACACAATTGTTGGTAGGTAAAAAAAGTGTCTGTCATTGGTCCATGGATGAGTGGTCAGTTATCCATCAACTTCCTCTCGCCAGGAAAAACTGCATCTGTACATTCCTTGGCTCCATGTTGTCTGCAACTGAAATTTCAATTGCTGTTTTTACAGACAGCTACTTAAACAATGCCTGGCAAGGGTGCCAAGTTGCTTGCTATTCAAACCTGCAGCCACCCTTTCAAACACTGGGCTGACAACAGCCCTTTCTCAGTTCAGTCCGCAGTTCTTTTTTTAAGAAAAAGTCCAAAATAAAAAGACATGGTCTTTACAGCTTGAATAAAGAAGAACATTAAATGAACGTAGCTGAGGAAAGGTGGCAGGGTATGGATTGGAAAAATCTCAAGAGTGAAGTTGCACACAGCAGTATGCAGAGTATCCTGAGAAAACAGGGTAATCTTGTGCACTATACGTTCCAATTAGTATGAAAATCCCAGAGTGAAATAAATATAGCTGTGGAGAAATTTGGACTGTATAACATCCAGTCTTTCAGTGTCACATGACCTCAATAATAATCAAAACTGGTGGTTGACAGGTACATAGCAGCTTCTAAGAAAGCATGCTGAAGACATCTTGGTAAAAGGTTTCGTGCACTTCATGACCTCCGACATGAGTTCAGTCCAGTTTGGCATGTTTTGAGTAGTTCACACCAATTTATGCTTTTGTCTTTGTTCATCTGAACATGATGCCAAATAACACGAAAGACCCCAATCAGTGCTGTTTAAAGGAGTCACAAGGGGCTGAAAAGCTTTCTTTGGGATGAATTCTCCTGATTACTGGGGAGATGGTTACTGGACCTTTCTTAAAATTTCATTAATTGATAATCCTACAGAGTGGGTCCTGGTAATGTAGCACTCTGTCAATCCTGAATATTGATTTTGATTATTGTGCTTCAGTCCTTGTCTGGGAATTGAACATTATGACTTCGAGACAAGCACACTCTCAACTCAGCCACTAGACTTCTGCAGCTTCATGTCTTTTTGTGGAAGCGTTCAATTGACCATGCAAGTGAAAAGATTCTGATGCAGACATTGTAACACAATAAGCCAATGCAGTTGATGATCAACCACCCGCCACACGCTGAAGTGGCTACTTTGAAATAATGAGGATTGGAACGCTTCAATAAGATGCCTGCAGTTATTTTGCACAGTCTTTGATTGCTGTTGTTATACTAGGTGCTTACTTTAAATTGAACAGTTCAACCTATTTCACTTAAATTAATTGTCAAAAAGAAAACTTGTAACATGTGTGGCAGTTACCATGAGACAGACGCAAAGTGAATTGGGATGGGCTTATCAAGTTGTGTGAAATAAATCTGTCTGAGAAGGTAGAATATGTCGCGATTATTAAACAAGTATTTTCCTTGCATGTCTTTCTGAAAGACTGACTGTAAATTCACCACTGTTATTGCGTGATTAATCCTTCTGTCAAAAGATGATTATGACTGGTACTCCAGTAGAAATCTCATTGCTAATGCCACGCTTGCACTTAAAAGCAATGGGTCTTGACAGTGCCAGTAACTCTTAGATGTGGTAGAAGCAGTGGAAGCCTGAAAACACTGATGAAAGCAGCAGCAATCCAAGAACACAGTGAGAGTAGCCAGGCCCTGTCAGCACAAGAGCTTAAATCACAAAGCAATGTCACAGTACAAGGAGTCACGTGGTGTGAAGATATTGCTAGCTAATTTAAATTAATCAACTTGAAAGTTAGGCTAGATCAATTAATTAGCATAAGACGCAGGTTAATATGTGAAAAGATGATGTGTGTGAAAAGATGACAAAGATGCTCTTGTGATGCAGAGGTTGTGTACCTATCTCTGAACCAGAGGGCCTGGGTTCAAGTGCCACCTGCTCCAGAGGTGGTTTACAACATCTCTGAACAGGTTGATTAGAGAGCATCTACGATTTCAAGTAAAGTCATTTAATTCATCTGATCCTGTGTTATAAACTTTAAATTAACAAGGCTAGTAATACTAAAGTATTTTAATTTCCTCAGCAAATTAAAATCTTAGGTCAAAAGGCAATAGGAGTTAAATTGACTTTATAAGGAAAGTAACATCAACTGATTGATGAATAGCAGGTGATTTTCTTATTTATTTAAGTCTAAAGTTAATTTCTCCCAAGTCAATTTGCAGTCTAATATATAAATGCGTACCTGCCCTCATCCATCTTATAAAGTTCAGATCCTGTGCCTTGTGAGAGCTCAATGATGTGTCTTGTGACCTGGATAACCACACATGCAAGCAATGTTATCATCTGGAGGAGCTCAAGGTCCAGGTTTCTGAGCTTACCAATACAGTCCTGACTGGACACTTCCAGTGAGAGCGATGGTTCATCCAGACAATGCAGCAAGTGTCAACTCAAGGAATCAAGCTGAATAGGGATAGGATGGTTTTTCTGTGACTTCGACGCGAATACAGAATGATTTGTTGCCATCCTCATGTCAAGGTCAAGGGTTCACTGAGAGTTGTAAAGCAGTCTGAGGGGGAAAGGTGAAAGCTTTTTAACTTGTATTCGTCTGGTCAGTTTACAAGAATACCAAAGTAAAGCGAATATAACATTCACACTGTATTAGAGGAGAGTTTGCTTACTGGCAATGGACTCTGATTGACAGACATGTTACCATGGAGAATGTACCAGTTAGACAATGACTGACAGGTAACTGCCAATCTTTGTTTACACTTTAAGAAAATTCAATCGGATTAAAATTGTTAAATTAACTGCACTTTTGAATAAAAATGATTACATATATATTCTGGAAAATAACATTTTAAGAAACTGAAATGAGCAAGAAGATTTGAAATGTGTTCAGCATATGTGTCTGACACAATGAGAAGGAGGCATTTTAGGATCTTGTTTTGGGTAATGAGCTTGTGGGGCATAATGAGGAACAATAATCATGTTATTCCTACAGTGCAGAAAGAGGCTATTTGGCTTCAAACAGCATCCCACTCCATCCCTGCATTTCTCACAGCTAGTCTATCTTGCATTCTACAGACAATTTAGCATAGCCAATCCACCTAACCTACACAGCTTTGGACTATGGGAAGAAACAAGAGCACCCAGAGGAAACCACACATACATGAGGAGAACGTGCAAACTCCACACAAACAGTTATGATAGGCTGGATTTGAACCTGGGTCCCTGGTGCTGTGAGGCAGCAATGCTAACCACTGAACTACCATGTTATTCTCCTTACCAGAAGGATTAGCTTAGCTAGAGAAAAGGACAAGATGTAACCCCAACTGAAGATAATTGATTCTGAGGAGGAGGTGGAGGAGTGCAAATTCAATAGGTTTTGGTTTATGACCCAGGTAAATTGGCATCAATTTTCATGGACCAATGGCTTATCTTTAAAGAGGAAATGATTCTCGTGCAGTAGAGTAGTACATTCCCAGGAAGGGGAAGGGGAATAAAACTAGGAAGATGAATGTGGTAATAAGATGAACTGGTTACGAGGACATTTGTTGGATTTCTTCATCAGTTCTGGACCTAAAGGCAAACCCTAGAGACATGACGGTGTCAGCAAACTGGCAGTCTAAAGGTCCAGCCCGTAGTTTCCTCCAGGTAGGGCATGATGTTTCTGAGGCCAACTGTGTCAATCAGCAAAGCCCCCTGGTTAGTGCTTGGGATTGCTGGAAACTATTAGCTGAAGCCAGCAATATTCTGGGGCCAAACCTCAGCAAAATGAAAAAGGTTGATTGAAATGATGAGAAACTTCCCATAATGTTGTAAGTTGTAAAGAAAAATCCATTGAGTGTATTTTTGAAAATACATTAGGAAAGCTATTCTTCATTGAAATGCTCAGCTTATTATTAAATGTTCCTTTTACAGCTCCTATTTAAATAGATCATTGGTAAACTCTCAGCAGCCACGATTCTGTAGCTTCCCATTATATAATTCTTTACAAAGCTGTCTCAGACTCGAGCATAGTAGACATGAATTTCTATGCTCCACAGTTTTGCCAGGAAATTTTAATAAAAGTGACAATAAGTACAGGAGATGTTCAACAACTGCTTTGCTAAGTACACAGAATAACAAATTCAAATAAAGATTTTCTCCGTCATTTATCTCCCAGGAGCATGTGAGTTTCAAATCCTCAGCACATGTCAAGGTCTGAGATGCTTTGGACTCTTCAAAGATTGAAGCAGGTATCCAACATTTATTAATCTGAATGAGCTAATACGGAATAATAGTAAAACAGAGCATTTAATTCAGGTCACACTTCATTCATTTTCTAATGGAATACAGCTAAGCAAGTAACAACCCTGCTGTGCTCATGAAAGCACTTTAGCTTCAAATGATAAGATGAAATATTAGAATATTAACTCAATAGTTAAACTGTTTGATAACAAAATGACTTCCATTATAATTCAGCAAATGATCGGTTTTTAAAAATGCTAATGAAAATATAACGCAATTCAAAATACAGCTGTACAACATATGTTACAACTGCTTAACATGCTACTCCTTCCCTACAATATCAAATTTTATGTGGCAGACTCCCAGATGTTTATTAGTCATATATAGCTTCTAACATCATTTTATTTGAAAAATAGTGGCATTAGAACATTTTGGGAGATATTAATTTTAGCCATAAGGTCATTTTGAGTGTAAAATGGAAGTGTGGTGAAATGGTTGATAGAGCAAATTATAAGCAGAGCTGGCTAATGCAAATAGAAATGCCTGTGCCATCTTACACCTTGAAGTCTCACACATTCTATGCTTGCTTTGTCTCAGTTATGGCAATGTCAGATTTGCCACTTTCGCCAAAGTTAGGGATGGCGATTCGACCAAATTTTAAAAATTTACTACTGTGTCAGAGCACATCAGCTGAGTTAATCAACTAAGTCAGCACAACCCATGATTAGATTTATTTCCTTTCCAATGTTGATGTTTTAACTAGACATTGGCTGGTTTAATTGCCAATTGAACCACAATGGCTGCAGTAGTAGGATATCAAATAACACTTGTACTTGTACTGAAAGCTGTGCCCATCGTGGAAATGTGAATCGTATACCAGTAAATGAAGTACAAAGAACATTTATCAAATTCCGTTAGATTTTCTCCTTAGAAATCAATAGAGGCAAAGAAACAAAATTAAGAATGTTTGCTTCTGAGAAGGACATAGCCTCGATCTAGTTTTGTTTGCTTGTATATGGACCAATGAGGTCCCTGTATGGCAGCAGCAACTTCCAAACTGGAAGTCAACATGTTAGTGCATCAATTGGCATATGCGGATCCTTGGAGAGGCTGTGCAGCCATGTCACTTGGGAGGGAATGTTGGTCAGAATACATATAGTTGAGACAATTTCCAGCTGTATAAGCCCACTCCACTAAAAGGTGTCCCACATGTAATGTAGCACTCAATCCTCAGGATTATGCTGACTAGGTAAACTAGCAAGCAACATCCTTTTTAACAATACAGACAGTTTTCAATCTTTAAAGAGCAATAGGTGTGAAATACCTTGATAGCTTCCTTTGACGGTTTAAAGAGCATATCTGATTTTTATTAGTATCCATGTTTACTTTGAACAATCCAGAAGAGCCTTGACTTCTCTCAGTGGACACCTTACCTCTCCCAAGGGTGTCACAGGACCATATCCAAAAAAGTGCTATGTTTCCCCAAGATGGTACCATATTACCCCAGAGAACTCTTGTAAATTTAGACCTTCTCCTACGAATTCTAAATTAAGTAAGTTATATCTTCAACATCTCACTAGCAGAAATTTCATCGGACTAATGGAAACTGTCATCCTATATGTACAGCTGCCTCTATGAAATGAAGTGCAAGAACTCCTATTCCTTTCTTGCCCACCTATAAAAATGGTGGTTTCTGGGCTCAGGGGTGAGACATCTGGATTCAGGCTTCTTCCGCCATTTTCATATTAAGGTGCGGGAGGACTGGAGCAGGAAATCACTGCATATGTGTTCATAGGTGTATGTTTGGGTAGGCATTCATCTGTGAGTGCATACATTTGTAGCTGAAATGTAGCTGAAACAGAGGGATTTTTAAGGAAATAATGAACAGAGGTCAAATCAAGTTACCCAAAAAGATTGAGAGCATTATTCATCTTGGAGATTTTGTACAATGAGACGAAATATGGCGGTTGATATTTTAATAGCATACTGGATATTTAATTCTAAATATTTGTCATAAGCTGCCCTTAGACCATAGTTGGCAATGATCCTGAATTTTGTTTTGTACAGGTTTATCCTGAGGCAGTGTAGTAAGTACATACAGTACCTAAGCTGTTTGCTGGTAGACTGCATTGACATTCAGACCATGGAATGTATGGTCCTATGGTGAATGTCAGACACCACACAGGTATGTCTAAGTATGTGTTATGCCACATTTTTGCAGAAACTGTTCAATTTTTTCTGTTCTGAAACTTGTCTGAGTTCCCCTTTTGGAAGTTGTTTTTAAATCAGTTTAATGCAGCCAATGTTTTGAAAAATTTCCATCCTTTTCACTTGGTAGGATTTAGTACTATATCAGTTATCAAGACAGAAATTAAAAATTACATATTCTTACATGACCCAAATATAAATTGGTCTGCAGCTGGCTAGAACAAAGTCTTCATATGGTGGATTCCTTAATTCTTAATGCATATTCGAAATATTCAGGAAATCTGACAAACTACTAGATAGGCTATATCTATAAAAATGTTTCATATTTCCAACAGCAGTTGAAAGGATATTAAGTGACATCTTGAGAGCTTCTTTGTGTTCTACTGCATATTTACATCCACTCTTACTCATTACCTGTATACAGCATATATATCAAATTGATCTCCTTGCAAAACAAGTTTTTAGAATAAAAGATGCTACATCCATTCTTAGTTTCAGTCTGAAAGATGTGAGACATTGGGTTGCTCATTAGCATTCAGTCATGCCTATATATCATGGTGGGACATCCTGGTATGTATGTTGCAGCCATTTTGTGCACTGTTTCGTTCACTGAGTCTCTGACATTTAATTATTCACTGTACAAGTTCATCTATGTTCAATGCTTTATTAGGCGTAACCAAATCGACATCTTAAGCAGGTCAAAAACAATTGTTTGGTGCTTAATTAACACCAACAGTCAACAAAATGCTTTGTGGTTGCTCCTAAAGTGTGTAAAATCCCTAAATAATACATTTATTTACTCTCAGAAAATACTTAAAAATTACCTAGAAATAATTACACACGGTAGGAAAGTCTTAAACCAGTTGATGCAGATGAGTATCTCTCTATGTGCCCAAGTCTAAAATATGTGGTTCCCAATTGGAATCAGTGACTAATGTAAATGATATCCCTTCAATCTACTTATGTTTTTTGACGGGTGTAAATCTGTAAATCAGGGGTGGCATGGTGACTTAGTGGTTAGCACTGCTGCCTCACAGCGCCAGGGATCCAGGTTCGATTCTCACCTCAGGTGACTGTGCAAACTCCCCACAGACATTCTCCCTGTACCTGTGTGGGTTTCCTCCGGTTTCCTCCCACAATCTAAAGATGTGCTGGTCAGGTGAATTGGTCGTGCTGAATTGCCCATCGTGTTAGGTGCAATAGTCAGGGGTAAATATAGGGTAGGGGAATGGGTCTGGGTGGGTTGCTCTTCGGAGGGTCGCTGTGGACTCATTGGGTCTGCTTCCATACTGTAGTGTCTTCTTATGGTCCACTGCAGCACCCAAATCTGAGTAGTAGATGACAAATTGTGTACTTTCCCCAGTGATCACAGAATTGCCCAGTACTAGTTTATCTGTTGAATATTAAACTTACTGTTTTAACTGAACCTGTCCAGTGAAAACAAATTAATAATGCAATCTTACTTCTCTTTCAGAGTAGATAGCTGATCATCTTTTGAGTACCTTCTGAATAAAGTTCAGACCAAATATTTACAGCAGTGGGAGATTTAACCTGTTTGTTACCACTTCTACACATCATGTTGTTGTGTCGGATTGTCTGTATAGTTTTCTGACCTCTGTGGAGGTTAGACTAATGCATTTTGTTGCATTTGTTCATTGAGATTTGAGTTTCTCATGAGGAAACCTATTTACATGTTACTGAACAATGAGGCATCAGTTATGGAAGTGCTGTCTACTTCACTGTACATAAATGTAAGTCTTGCAGATTCTAAAATAAAGCAATAGAAGTTTCTAAATCACTGGTTTCAAATTAGTTAGCATAACGGACTCAAATACACCATGTAGATATCAAATGCAGCAGTCAACAAAGAAAACAGAATCCCTAGTTGTATTGCCAAATTAGTGGAGTATTTATACTGAAGTAATGCTGTGCCGGGTCCACACCAAGAGTGCAATATTCATCTCTGGTGACAGAAGCTAATCCTTAGATCTGAATTTTCACTCCCAGGCTGGGAGCATAGAGTTGGGAACATTTCCAAATCTTCAAACCAACCCTGGTTGAAAGTGCCTGGGAGTTTGGATTTTCAGTGCAGGGTGAAGGTGGAGGAATGCTATAATGCTATCCCTCTGGCTCTGGCCAACAGACAGACTGAAATAACAATCATTTGTTTTACACTGCAGACAGATTATTTTCCACCCTTTAAAGGGCAAGAATACTTGACAACTCATCAGGTCTTTTGACAGATACCTTGACAATTCCAATGAGCTTGCTAGCTGTAATGAGTTTATACACTTCCTGTGCACGTTGACACATACTTGTAAAAATCCTGAAAGGAACCTGACCTCTGCCAAACTATCCCAGGACCATATCCACCTCTCCATAGCACTCCCAACAGCTTTACTTTCTCTCCAATCAGGTCTAAATTTATCAATAATTTGGAGGTGCAGGTGTTCGACTGGGGTGGATAAAGTTAAAAATCTCACAACACCAGCTTTTGGTCCAACAGGTTTATTTGGAATCACTAGCTTTCGAAGTACTGCTTCTTCGTCAGATGGTTGTCCACCTGGTGTTGTGTGATTTTTAACTAAACTTACTAAGCTATGTTTTGGATACCTCTCCTGTGAAAATCAGATTAGCCTGAGCTATGTGTAGTTATCTCTGTGAACTGCAGGTGTCCAAATTGGATCATTCCTGCCATACCCCACCCCTCCCCAACTTTTTATATCACCTCCATATACATATGGTGGATCCCATGAACAGGGCAAGACTTGCAAATTCCTTCACTATTTTCACTACGGTGGAGAGTCTCTATATCTGATCTTGATCGTTCAGGACTTAGTGTCAGAGGGCTCTTTTGTGAGGAAAAGTTAGAAAAACTCAGACATAAAGATTTAGACACCCTTAAATCTGGGCCAGCGGACATCAGTGGTGTTAAAGTAGAACTGGTAATGTTGATGCCTCTAATGTTTTCAAGGAAGAGTGCTGGATGACCAAAGGTCAAGGTGGGAGTCTCGTTAATTGATGGGCTATATTGGTACAATATGAGATATTTGACTGGTTGAATGTTCAATATGATATTCCACTCAGTCAAGGAGAAAGGAAACTTAGTTTTTTTTTATTCAGTCACTCAGTGGAGATTACTGGTGGGCACTGCATTTTTTTGCCCATCCCTAGTTGCCCTTGAGCTGCGTGGCTTGCTTGGCCATTTCTGAGGGCAGTTAAGAGTCAAGAGGCCTGATCAGGTAAGGTAGACTGATTTTTTTTCCTGAAGGAATTAGTAGGATCTTTACAACAATCGTGCATAGTTTCATCCCCACATCAGACCTTTAATGCTGATTTTTATTGAATAAAAATTCCACACTGTGCAGTGATGCGATTCCCTAGGTCCCTGGAAAATTATGATGTGGAGATGCTGGTTTTGGACTGGGTTGGAAGTTAAAAGTCACACCACACCAGTTTATAGTCCCAACAGGTTTATTTGAAATCACCTGACAAAGGAGCAGTGCTCCGAAAGCTTTGATTTCAAATAAAACCCGTTGCACTATGAACTGTCTCGTGTGACTTTTGATCTTTGCACAGGAACTTAGTCTGAGTTCTTGGATTACAGGCCCAGCAAAAATATCACAGTGCCCCTCCCCGTAGCCTCAGGGTTATTTTTAGGGAAGTTGGAGGAATAGGAATTTTGCACAGATTAGATTAGAATACTTACAGTGCGGAAACAGGCCCTTCAGCCCAACAAGTCCACACCAACTCTTTGAAGACCAACCCACCCAAACCTGTTCCCCTACATTTACCCTTGCACCTAACACTATGGGCAATTTAGCATGGTCAATTCACCTAACCTGCACATTTTTGGACTGTGGGAGGAAACTGGAGGAAACCCACGCAGACACTGGGAGAATGTGCAAATTCCACACAGTTTCCCGAGGTGGGAATTGAACCCGGGCCTCTGGCGCTGTGAGGCAGTAGTGTTAACCACTGTGCCACCGTGCCGCTCAAAAAAGAATATTGTGGGCCTGTCCTCTTTGTGTATGTCAGCCTGCCGTCTGCAAAGACATGCCTTCCCCAGGCTTACCTGCCAGCTCACTTTTGGAGCTAGCCCTAGTTTGTAAAGCTCCAATGTGCAAACTGCAGTTAGATGATATTTTGGTACCTTTTTCTTACCACTTCTATTGCAATAAAACTGGTTCGATATTTCATCAGTCCAGGGACTGTGAACAACAGCTGGTTGGCATCCCCAGCTCTCTGGTGCCATAGTAACAAGGCTCAACCCACATGATATACCAGACTCTGCCTTAACTCTCCAGGAGCACACTCTTCATCCATGACAAGAGGGAAATGATAAACAGTCTTATAAAGTGTGAAAGACATTAAATGAAATACTCAAGTTATACTTGAGCATTATTTCAAATTGAACCATTGCTATCGGACAAAAGAAGTAAGTCAAAGGCAATTTCTGAACCCTCATCAAGAAGGATTTTTCTTTGTCACAGATGAATATCTGATTTCCGAGGTGGGATTGTGCAGACAAAAATCTCCCAAAACATTCAAGAAGCGCGTGGATTATTTGGTAATGAGGGGGCTCATTAGATATCTGCTGAGAATCACGTTAGATGGGCTGAATGAGCTCCTTCATCGAAACTGATGTTAATTTCAAATGACTGTGTGGGCTTTTTAAAAAATCAGACACATCTTCAAGGCAGATGGTACTGGAACCCAGCCTCTCTGGTCCAGTTGTAGGAGCACTACCATTGTGCCAAGAGAACCCTCAAATCATAGTGTGTACATTCCTAGTGTGTTCTCCTCCAGTACAGAAAACCCACTCTAGGACCAATGCTTTTCACCACTGCATGTCTATATAGCAAATTTTGTTTGAATTGACACCTCATGAACTGGCTCTCTTGATAAACTGGCATAAATTATATATTTCTAATACCGCGAAGTTTACTGTATTATTCTGTTCAATTATTAGTTTTTTAGTTTATTTACCTCAACGTAAATATACTTGTTGTTCAATCGAATGGCCACACAATATATCAACTGTTGATTCAACTTTGAGTCAATTTCTCCTCATATGCTGTGACCTACCGCGATATCTGAGTATTCTGGTGAGAGTGCAATTGGGAGGCTCTCTGTCAGTAAGTTTTAGTTCAGGCAAAGTTGCATTATTATTTAAGTGACTTATGCTGTAAATAGAAAGTAAAACAGTGATGTGTATACCCTCTGCATCACATCTCTATTACCTTGTGTGTTTGCATTGATTATGTGGACCTCTTGATCAACTATTTGATCAACTGGCACATTTCTGGTCCCCTAGGTACCGGATAATAAAGTTTACTGTATTTCTTTGATGTGTGTGAACTATAATATTCTTAATTGTAAGCATTGTAAATTTAAATTCGGTGGCTCAGTGGTTAGCATTGCTGCCTCACAGTACCAGGGACCTGGGTTCGATTCAACCATAGGGTGACCATCTGCGAGGAGTTTTCAGGTTCTCCCCATGTCTGCGTAGATTTCCTCCGGATGCTCTGGTTTCCCCCCACAGTCCAAAGATGTGCACGGAAGGTGGATTGGCTGTGCTAAATTGCCCTGTACAGTTCAGGGATGTGTAAACTGGATGGATTAGTCATGGCGAATGCAGGGTTACAGGGATAGGGTAGGTCTGGGTGGAATGATGTTTGGGGGGACAGTGTGGACTTGATGAGCCAAATGGCCTACCTCTATACTGTAGGGATTCTGTGGAGATTGATGTGTTATTTTCTATTTTGCAGGGATTAAATCTTTCTGTTGAATGCAAAATAATGTTCTGTATTTGGAACAATAGTAATGATGTTCACAATGTGAAGGTATAAGGTTAAATTTTACCAAATATCAATTGTGTGTTAATTTCAAAATGCTTCATTAATTATTTCTTCTGTGACCTGCAGGCATTAATGTAATTCTCAGCTGCTGTCCTCATTATGTGTACACCCCAGTTCCATCACATCAAGTTTGCACTATTGTGTGTTCACCAGCATGGAGGTACTCACCATTACTCAAACATTCCAGGGTTTCGTTCATTGCTCACACAAATGGCAGTTAAGCATCATCCTCAATACAGTGTTACTGAGGGCTGTGACATGGAGGGGCATGGAATGCCTGTTCATGGATCATTGACAAAGAGAATCTTATTTGGAGATTGTAAGCGATGGGAAGGTCATCTTTACTACAATCCCTTCCCCCACCCCCAAAGTAGCATGGTGTTTGAGAGCATGTGGGCAAATATCTACAGCTCGAGGTGAGAGGCGATCATTCTTGTGCTTTCATGTGGCCTATGAGATTTTGGATTATCTTTGTGCATCATGACCTGCAGTTGACATGTTTATGGTCATCTGTGATGACCTTTACTTCAGAGAAGTAACTGTAATCAAATTATAATGACCAAAGACATGGCAAAGATTATTTGTGGCTAGAATTCATATTCCATACAGTTGGTCACTGTATGTAGGACTCTATAATTACAAATGTCTTTAAGCTGCACTGTGTAAGTGGCTGACTACTGCAAATGAAAGACTTCCCATTGATCATAAGCCAAATCTGCATCCTGAGACCAAAAGAAATACTTCTTGTACCTACTCTAGTGATGGCAGCCATTTCTCATTTCCATTGTGCACTTGCAATTCAGATGAGGATGAAGGAAGTATAGTTTGTGCTTCACAGAGTAAGTTACAGGCTTATCCTATTAATCCAGATGTCCCAGCAAATTTTACTTTCTTTCTTTCTTGCGCACCCCGTTCTGAACTTCCACATATTCCCACACAACTCCATCATTTAAGTCTTCATCTTCAAAATCATCCTGTGAACCTTGGGCCTACAGATTGACCATGGAAACTGTTGTGACGTATCTATGAAGAGAGAAGTAAAGTTAACATTTCGAGTCTGACATTCCTCTTCTTTAGAACGGATGGGGCTGAAAAATGATGGTTTTTATGCTGCTCTCCTTCTGTTCTGACATGGTAGAGAAACCCCAGCAGTTCTGTAAAAGTGGCAGTCAGCAAACCTTTATGGACCTTTCTTGCCCTCCAGGACTGTCTGTGGAACTACAGTTACATCCAAGTAATCCTTATTCCAAGAGAGATAAATTGCTTATATAGATTTGAAGCTCGGGAGAACAGTGGGAATGCAAACTTGAGCCTGTCCTTGGGTGAGATCATGCCCTGTACTTCCCCACTCTTCTCTCCCAATGGAATGACAGTACCAAAACTTCCAGAAAATATTCATGGCAAGTGTCTCTGTGTCCAGTGTTTATATAACTCCATCTCTCAGATTTGGAATGGTGCTGCGGTGAGGACAAATGGGTGGATGAGAGTTTTGCCTCACTGTGCTTCTATGAGTTTTTGTTTATTCCTGTTCATTAATCAAAAGGGGGGGCTCTGTACACATTAAATTCCAAAACTCAACTGGAAACAATAATCAGAATCAAGTTGAATTAAATTCTATTCTCATTTGATTTTCATCATTAACTAGTGAGTGTGCACCATTGTCTTCTAGTTAAAATCTACTGCAATTTTAACAGTCTGCTATTGTAGCTTCTGGACAATGATCTCGATTATATCATTCAGTAAAAGTTGAATGCGTTTGGATGAAACACAGAATTTCATGACTGGTCATTCCTACTGGTAATTTCTTATAAATAAACAGAATAGTGAACGTACATAACAGTATTGTGCTTAATTTTCTAAAGTTCAGTCTTCAACTATTTTAGTTTCTTTTTGTCAGAGATCTAATCTTTTCTCAGTTATGGTACACATATACATTGTTGACACGTAATTACATTGTGTTAAATCAGGCTACTTGGGTAAACAACATTACTTAATAGCATAAAACAAATTGAGAATAGTACCCTTGACACTTTGGTGTGCATTCTCTCTATAATAACTGCTAAACATAATGTTAAACTTGAACCTGCTAATCCAAATAAGTCCCTACTGCAAGTAACTGAAATGAAATCAGTGCTGTGTTCCTGTTTTCAATCTTCCTAGCACTATGCTGGATTCAACAGCATTACATCAACCTTTGGCATGTAGATGCAAGTAAACAGACGTTCCCTAATATTTAAGAAGGCTTAAACAGGTCGTTCTGTTACAAAGCATGTTTTGTTAACACAAATCGGCTGTAACATGACTGACGAATTGGGGTTTCTAAAGCACAAACTTTAAAGATGTGTGTTGGCTGTGACATGATTACATCGCTAATACTTTAAGCACTGTTTCTGAAATGGGATTTTTCTTTAATGTGTGATTCCTCAAGAATGCAAATATCATGTTATAGAAGAACTACCTGTACAGGTTGTTGAGCACAGACCCATGTTACAGCAATGTTACTATATTGCCCAGTAAACTCCTTGATTCTTTTGTTAAGTTGTAAGAGGCTTGGTACTGTCTGTACTGAACCAGCTTGTACTGCCAAAGCACAGAGCACAATGTTAAAAATTAGGTATGATTCTGCAATTGGACAGCACTTGCTAGATAAACCTAAATGTGCCATGAGTTATCCTGACAAACAGTTTAGATTAACTGTTCTGTGACTCCTTGGCAGGTCCACACCCCCCACCAACCCAACCTCCACTCCCGGCACCTTCCCCTGCAATCACAAGAAATGCAAAACTTGCGCCCACACCTCCCCATTTACTTCCCTCCAAGGCCCCAAGGGATCCTTCCATATCTGCCACAAATTCACCTGCACCTCCACACACATCATTTATTGCATCCACTGCACCCGATATGGCCCCCTCTATATTGGGGAGACAGGCCGCCTACTTGCGGAACGTTTCAGAGAACACCTCTGGGACACCCGGACCAACCACCCTGTGGCTCAACACTTCAACTCCCCCTCCCACTCCACCAAGGATATGCAGGTCCTTGGACTCCTCCATCGCCAGACCATAGCAACACGATGGTTGGAGGAAGAGCACCTCATCTTCCACCTAGGAACCCTCCAACCACAAGGGATGAAGTCAGATTTCTCCAGTTTCATTTCCCGTCCCCCCACCTCGTCTCAGTCAAATCCCTCGAACTCAGCACCGCCTTCCTAACCTGCAATCTTCTTCCTGACCTCTCCGCCCCCACCCCCACTCCGGCCTATCACCCTCACCTTGACCTCCTTCCCATTCCCAACGCCCCTCCCCCAAGTCCCTCCTCCCTACCTTTTATCTTAGCCTGCTGGACACACTTTCCTCATTCCTGAAGAAGGGCTTATGCCCGAAACATCGATTCTCCTGCTCCTTGGATGCTGCCTGACCTGCTGCGCTTTTCCAGCAACACATTTTCAGTTTAGATTAACTCTCAGGCTCATAATGTTACTTGCGCAGGAAAAGGAAAAAAAAAGCCATGTGACCCATCAGAGAAAAGTTGTTCCCTTTACTAGAAGGATTAAATCTCTAAAGAGCCTCTCCTCCAATTACAGATGGATTGATTCATGCATTCACCACCAATAGGCTCAAGAATGGAAGAGCAGTGAGCAGGATAAATAAGTCAGAAAGAAAAGAAAGTGAGCAAGCCACTCAGGAAGTTTTTCTTTTCCTGACAATACAGGGACAGCCTGAGGAAGAGGCAGTTGTGGGTACAATTACAATGTTTAAAAGACATGAATAAGAAAGATTTGGAGGGATATAGGTCAAGAGCAGGCAGGTGGGACTAGTTTAGTTTGGGATAATGTTCTGTATGGTTTGGTTGGACTAAAGGGTCTGTGTCTGTGTTGTATAACTCTATAACATGGTGAAACATCGCACCTTTCCTGAACTAAACAAAACTATGTTCCATGGTGCATTCTCCATGAATGCCTTGATGAATTTGAGTCAAATGGGCAATAAATCTGCATCCTTCCCACAGACATTATAAATTGTTGTTTCTTTGAAATTTGGTAATCTTACATCCGTCCTAATAAGTACAAAGTGAAGAATTCGACAGCATGTCAGTACTACTCAAGAATTCACTTGTACCTCCCTTCTGATTGTCTGCAGAGATTAAGCAAAGCCACCTCAGGCTCCTCAGTTGAATTTGTCATATGGTTCTATACATGAGAAATAGACTGGTAATTGCTCTCTGACAAAGTGCAAATGATTCGCTGCACGCTAGTATCTACCTGAATTAGAAATTGTCTTTAATGTGCTATAATTGACAATAATGATAATGGGGAAGTTTGCCTGATTCAGACAGGTGCAGATTTAAATAGTGAGGTTGATGCTAACATAAGAAAGTGGGATAGATTTTCCAGCTCCTCGGCAGGAAGAGAATTATACTTCTAGTGACAATGTTGATATTCTCCCTCACACAAATTACTGCCTGCAAAAATGTTCAGAAAAATTCCCTACAAAAAGTTAGGTGTGACATTTTGCCTCATTTAGATTTCAGGGTTTCGTGTCAGTGTTCCAAGTGTGAGTCCCTTTGTGGGTAAACAAACCCAGATCTAGAACTGGTTGAGAGCAGGTTATGCTCACTGAACTTTGTATTTAAGAGCTGGGTTCAGTTTTCCTTGACTGTAAGTGTATAACTTTGGCCCTTTTAAGGA
Organism: Chiloscyllium punctatum; assembly: GCF_047496795.1. Lineage (NCBI taxonomy): Eukaryota > Metazoa > Chordata > Chondrichthyes > Orectolobiformes > Hemiscylliidae > Chiloscyllium > Chiloscyllium punctatum. The sequence goes on along the minus strand of NC_092780.1, from coordinate 27,722,444 downwards.
ACAATGGTAGCATCCCTACCACTGGACCTGGGAGGCCCAGGTTCAAGTCCCACCTGCTCCACAGGTGTGCAATAATGTTGCTGAACAGGTTAGTTAGAAAAATCAATTAACTAAGTAAAAAGACTTGGGTTCTGTTTCCCTCAATAGGGAGTGTATTACTTTGGTCCTCTTGTGGCGCAGTAGTGTCCCTATCCCTGAACTGGGAGGGCTTGCTCCAGAGATGTGTGATAGTAATTCTGAATACGTTGATTTTAAAAAAAAAGACTCTGTTCTGTTGCTTTATTAGTGGTTGGTGTTTAGAAGCAAAGACAAAAAAAAGAGTCATGCTGATTTTGATGGTGGGAAAGTTGCTTAGCTGCATGTGATCATACTTCTGGCATATTTTTTAAAAAAAGCTAGATTCTAGAAAAGGGAGAATTAAACAGGAAAAGAAGTGAACTGGATATGGCCCCTTCCCTCTCTCTCTACTTCTCCACAATATAATATTTAATGGTCTTCATCGCCCTTATCTGCTTTGCATGTAAATGGATCACCTGGAGAACACAAGGTTTTACTGGTTGGTGCTTAATAGATGAAAAAATACCATGGTTGACTGTGGGAAAAGAAAAGTTCAGTTGTATGTGAGAGCAGTTCTGGATATATATACAGTATATTTTTTTAAAAATGCTGGGCTATGATCAGGGACTCTTGTAACACAGTGGTAGACCTCAGAAGTTTCATGTCCCACCTATTCTAGCGAGTGTCACTGACAGGTTGATTAGGAAAAACAGAGCTGGCTTCTTACCTCTGAGCTTTAAAAGAGAGATGGGCACCACAGGGGTTGGAGTGTGTTTTCAGGCCCTTCAACACTATTTTCATTTCATTCCCCATTTTTTTTTTATTGTTGTGACACTGTCCCTGAGGGCGGTCATCTTTGTGGTTTGTGCTGAATTCTTTGCATCTGCGCCCAGGTGTCCTTGGAGAGGTGGCACATGTTATCCACTAGTACCTTGAGGTCTTTAGAGGGAGGTGGGCACCACAGGGACTGGTGGGCGCACAAGTTTGTTTAGTTCCTCTCCTGTTTCCTTCCCTTTACATGTTCTGTTAGTGTTGAACTGCCCCAGTGGGTAATTTAATTAATTGGCTGTTTTGTTAATTTGGTGGTGGGTCTATTTTAAAATAAAAACCAAGAGCTAGGTTTTTGACAGTGTTTGAAATAATTTATTAGTTAGCTGTTTTGTTGAATTGCTGATGGGTTTGTAAAAGTTAAAAGCAAAGCTGTATTCCTACTGCCTTTCTTCTGTGCTCGGGTGTCTGTGGAGATGAATTGAATAAAGTGGCCAATGTGGGGGCTGAGGTGCATTGCCACCCCCATCAACTCTATTTTGGTTTAATCCCTCCCTTATTGCCAGCCTTTTTTTGTTTGATTTTTGTTATTAATGCACTGTTCCTAATGGCAATGTTTGTAACTTGTTAATTGGCTATCTAGTGTAATTGTTAGTTTAATTAACTTGTTAATTAGCTGTTTAGTTTAATTGGTGGTGGGTTATGAACTGCCCCTCTTAGGTGTCCAGGTCTGTGCCTGTTTATCATTGAAAAGAGAAGACATGTGGCTGCTCATAGCCTCAAAGCTTTCAGAGATAGGTTTTGCACTCCTAGGGTTGGGGTGCATTATTTCCCCTGATATCACCACTGTGATATAGTCCCCTGACTTGTTTGGTTGTGTCACACTGCCCGTGGTGGTTAGTTTTTGTCATTTTGTAAATTTGGTAATGAATATGATCTCATATTTCATTGGAGGCAATTCAGAGAAGGTTCACTGAGATGATTTGTGGTATGGAGGGACTGATTTATGAATGAAGGCTTAACAGACTGGGACTCTATAGTCACTGGAGTTCAGAAGAATGAGAGGTGATCTCATTGAAACGTATCGGATTCTTAAGGGCTTGACTGGGTAAATGTTGAGAGAATGTCACTCTGACCCTCCCCCTATAATTTGAATTTTATCTATGATAAGGTGTATGTTAATTATGGTTTTTATTTGTACAGTTAAAAATTAGCAACTAGAAATATTACAACATTTATTCTTATGTCCAGGTGGCTCATACATTAACATAGACAGCGAACAATTAATCTTGAGGAAGTTTAGAAGTAAAATTTGAGTTGTTCATCCAATAACCTTTCACAATGCACAAATATTAATGAATCACTGAGGTAATAAAAACTAATAAAAAAAATTTCCCGTCCACTATTTCACCCTTCCATTAATGTATGTCTTCGTCAAACCTAATTAAGTGCACACTGATGCAAAGTAAATCTGTTTCTGTTTTGTTCACACAAAATCTGTTCCAGCCACTCTTCAAAAACGAATTCATCTCCAGTGTACAAAGAAATTCCTTTACCATTAACAATAAATTACCACAAAAAAAAGCTCTCACTAGCACAGGAACCCAAGGAGATGTAATTTGAATTATTTGTATATATTTTGGTGCACCATAAGTGCCTATATAAACCTATATTAAACATGCAGGTTGAGTCTGTGATTAAGAAAGCAAATGCAATGTTGTCATTTATCTCAAGAAGGTTGGAATTTAAAAGCACCGTTGTGCTACTGAGACTTTATAAAGCTCTGGTTAGGCCCCATTTGGAGTACTGTGTCCAGTTTTGGTCCCCTCACCTCAGGAAGGACATACTGGCAATGGAGCGTGTCCAGCGGAGATTCACACGGATGATCCCTGGAATGATAGGTCTAACATACGAGGAACGGCTGAGGATCCTGGGATTGTATTCATCAGAGTTTAGAAGATTAAGGGCAGATCTAATAGAAACTTACAAAATAATACATGACTTGGAGAGGGTGGACGCTAGGAAATTGTTTCCGTTAGGCGAGGAGACTAGGAACCGTGGACACAGCCTTAGAATTAGAGGGGGTAAATTCAGAACAGAAATGCAGAGACATTTCTTCAGCCAGAGAGTGGTGGGACTGTGGAATTCATTGCCACAGAGTGCAGTGGAGGCTGGAACGCTAAATGTCTTCATGGCAGAAATCGATAAGTTCTTGATGTCACAAGGAATTAAGGGCTACGGGGAGAATGCGGGTAAGTGGAGTTGAAAAGCCCATCAGCCATGATTGAATGGTGGAATGGACTCGATAGGCCGAATGGCCTTACTTCTGCTCCTATGTCTTATGGTCTTATAATTTCTAAAATTATGTCTATGCTGCATACAGACACTTTTGTAACAATCTGATGTTCTGGTTGGCGTAGTTGTGTGATGAATAAGCTGCTGAAGAATGGGGAAAAGGGAATCATGACACCATTCAGCGTACAACAGTGGTTTGAACTTTGACAGGCTATTTTGGAGACACTTTCTTCTAACCTCATTTGATTGGACTCAGAAGGAAGGATAGTCACAACCTCCAATTAGCACTATTTAAAGGAATCATTGACTGCCTACACCTTAATTGCAGGTTGATTTCGTTTGACTGTTCCTTCAATTCTGCAGTCTATTGTTTAAAGTTGCAATCCCTGTAGGGATTGCATGGCAGAAAGCTGAAGAAATTTTTGTTGATCTCAAAGCTTTGTTATATAATAAATGATTTTGAATGAATGGTTATCACTTATATTGACAGCAAAATACAACAAAATACAGTGAAAAGCTTTCAATTGTTGCCATAATCCGGTGTCATTTTGATAGTTTAAGAACAAAGAACAATATAGCACAGGAACAAGCCCTTCGGCCCTCCAAGCCTGCGCCAACATGTTTTGACCTTCTGGACTAAAACGGTCTTCACCTGCAGGATCCACATCCCTCTCTTCCCTTTTATTCGTCCAGATGCCTCTTGAATGCTGCTATTGTGTCTACTTCTACCACTTCTTGCAACACGTCCCAGTCACTAACCACCCTTTGTGTGAAAAACCTGCCTCTCACATCTCTTTTAAACATCCCCCACCCTGACTTTGATCCTGTGTTCCCTAGTAATTGACCCCTCCACCCTGGGAGAAAGCCTCATACTTTCCACACGATTCATTCCATTCACAATCTTATAAACTTCTATTAGGTCGTCCCTCAACCTCTTGCTTTCCAGTGAAAACAAACCCAATCTGTCCAGCCTTTCTTCATAGCCAATAGCTTTCTTCATAGTTGCCATTCACTGTATAATTTTCACCTGCACATGACCTTCCAAAATGCATCACCACACGTTTGTCCAGATTAAACTCCATCTGCCTTTTTCTGCCCATGTCTCCAACTGATCTATATCTTGCTCTATCTTCTGACAATCCTTCTCACTATACACAACTCCACCAATATTTGTATTGTCCGCAAACTGACACTAATTAGACCAGCCAAACTTACTAATAAACTAGGAGTAAGTGAGTACTGCAGATGCTGGGGATCAGAGTCGACAGTGTGGTGCTAGAAAAGCATAGGAGGTCCGGCAGCATCCGAGAAGCAGGAAAATCAATATTTCAGGCATAATGCCTTCATCAGGAATGACTATTTAAGCTACCTAGGAATAAGAGAAAATGAAAGGATAAAACTTAAAGAGAAATCCATCTATGTACGACTCAGAACCACCACTGCCTTTCCAGACCCAGCTACTATCGAAGTCACTGATATTCAGGTGTCATTTTTCTCTGCTGGGCTGATTCTCCTTTGCTGTCGTGCCGTCCAACCTCTTCCACTGCCTGACCCAGCCAAAGTCGGAGCTGCCAATCCTAAGGGCCATCTTTTACAGCTGGGCCTATGTCACTGATGTCACCTCAGGGCTTGCTCTTCTCTGTGTTGGGCTCACTCTCTCACTTTTAAACAAACTTCCATCAGCTATCAAGGCAGATTTCATTCTGGGATCCAATTTGTCAAGTCGTGACACCATCTGGAATCCGAACACTTTGTAGGTCACTCCAGAGATCAGTTAAAAGTCAAGAGTGTTATTGTGAGACTGGAGTCCGATATGAGTCAGATTTGGTGAGGTATGTAAGCTATTCTCCTTCCACCTGTTATTCAGGCAATTGGATTTTTATGACAGTCTGACAGCATCATGACTTTTACTGGTATCACTTCTTAGTTCCAAATCTTAAAACCAAATTCAAATTATCAAACTCAAATTGAGGCATTTGATATCCTGTTCATTGGATTATTAGTCAAAGCCTCTGAATTACAGAGAGCAACAAATGCTGGAGATCACAATGGGTCAGACAGCATCCATGGGGAGAGAGCATGCTAACATTTTGAGTGTCGATGACCCTTCATGACTGTGGATGGGCATCTTACTATACCTGATGCAATTGTAATTGTTTTCAAACGAGATTTCATCAAATGTTCAATCATTTGGGGAAAGTGAGGACTACAGATGCTGGAGATCAGAGTCGAAAGTGTGGAATGTTATTATGAGACTGGAGTCCGAGATGGGTCCTGATGAAGGGCTTATGCCCGAAACGTCAATTCTCCTGCTCCTCGGAAGCTGCCTGACCTGCTGTGCTTTTCCAGCACCACATACTCGACTCATGTTCAATCATATAATTTATTTTGTGATGGCAGGATTTTCCCTAAAACTTTGTCACCCAGTTACGACAGGGTTAGAATGCAGGTAGATATAGCAAAGTCCCACAGTGAAGCAAATAACCAGATAATTTCTTTTATTAATGTTAGGTGAGAGAGAAATACTTCACTTTAACATCTGGGAGGGCAGACAGAGCTTCTCTTTAAGGAACTCACCCAAAAGTCAGCACCTTTGACAGTGTTGCATTCACTCAGCACCACACGGCAGTGAAGATTGTTTTTATGTCTCTGAAATGGTCTTGCATCCATGACCTTCTGATTTAGTCAGAAGTGTTACCCACAGGGGTCAGTGGTTCTGCTTACATATTGTTGGCCATATTAAAGCAGACAACGTTTTGTAGCACTGGGTATGAAATTAATATTTATACGGTATTTTACTTGGGCAGTACCATAACATGTTACAGCCCCACAGATATGTTAATTGCATGTCAATTATGGTCAACTACATGCAGATGGTGAACACATTGGTCAGTACTTAAACACATATAATGATGGTCAGTCACAGATTTAAAATGGTATCCATGATGTTGAGCTGCCAGTGTTGGACCCGGGTGGACAAAGTTAAAAAGGACATAGCACCAGGTTATAATCCAACAGGTTTATTTGCAAGTACAAAATGGTATTGACAGGATTTAGTTCCAAAATGTGTTTAATTCCAAAATGTGGCTGTTACAGAGAAAACGTAACAGCAGGTATAAAAGAGTTCTGTGTGGAACTGATAGAATAAAATGCCTAAAGGTGTCAAGAAATCTATTAACAGATTGGACTGTGATTTTTTTGTGATGACAAAGATGTTGAGGTGCAAATGACCTTCTGTTCAGTGGCAAGACAAGCTGTGCAGATTATGAACCAGAGTGTAGATACATTTTGTGCTTTTCCCCTTTGAAGAGCAAATACTGGGGTTTAAAAGCCAGCTTCAGCTCAACTGGAGTTGACTAGTGGGACTGGATACTTTCATATACCTGGCTAGGTTTAAACATTAATGTGTTGTGAAGGTCAAAGAACTATTTCCTAGTTATTCCTGTGTAAAGATTCTCTCTTCTCTTCTCTCTCGTTGTGAGTAATTCAAGCCAGTTTTTGTTTTAAATAATCAGGCCAAAGGGATAAGCCCCCAAAATGCAAGAATACACTGTTCAATAACAGCATTAGGTAAACTTACCATAGTCCCACTAATGGTGGTGAATATAATCTGAGGTTGACACATCTCAGGTGAGAGACAAAATTAAGAAGGCATGAACTCATGGTAAGCTCAGTTAGTGCAAGAATTGAACCTGCACTGTTGGCATTATTCTCTATCACAAACCAATGCCCATATTACACCATCAACAGTACCAACCACACATCACATTTTCACCTGCCTGCCCTTCATGAGCAACTCCGAGACTGATCCCTTTAGTTTTTAACTTCTGTTTTTCTGGAGTCCTCTCTTACTTCTTCTATATGTGTTGTGAACAATTATTTCTTCTCATGTTAAGTAATAAATCCATTCATTGTTATTTCAAGCAAGCTTGTTTAAATTTGGTTGCTTTTAAAATTTGGTCAGGGAGAAAGGTCTCCACAAGAAAAGGGATCCTTTTAAAATTAACCCTGTTGCAACCTACTCAATGGGGTGGGTAGATAAAGAAAGAGAGTCAGTTCGATCCTCCTCACCTGAGAGTTTAACAGTTTGGGGCACCACATCTGGCCATACTTTCCCAGGGCCTGGTCATCACAGTCAAAACCAGCAGCTCCTAGAATTCAGCTATTCTGCTTGAAAGGTGGAATGAGGTCGAGAATAAATGGATGTCATATTCATCCAGCCAAACTCCTGGAAGAGGAAGGATTCTCATTGAAGAGCAGAGTGTTCATGGAGTCATTGTCCTCTCTGAGTCTGAGTGAGGTACAATGTGAGACACCTATACTTCAGTAAAAGTGCCCTTACTGAAATCTACCACCCAATGCAACTACAATCGATCTTCAGAGCAGGTAAATTATCAGACCGTCAGTGCCTGTGAACCAACCTTTGTGTCACTAGTTGACTCCAATCTGCAACTAGTGAGATTTTTTGACATTGTCATCCATTGGTGTCTGAGGATGGTCACGGTCTCTGACTATTTAATGAGAACTAATGACAGTTTGTTCTTTTTAGGAGTGTCGCTTGTAAATGTGCAAACGGAAAGGTTCCTTAAACTTACCTTGTATGTGAGTGTAAACAGTGATTCATACAGATCAATGCCCTGTAACATGGCAGCATTCATGATGTGCTGAAAGGCCTCTTTCCATTCTGCAATGCTATGACTCCATGATCATGATAACTTCATTCTTTAGCAGTCCACTGTGCCAATTTCCTGTTGCCAAACGGAGACAACAGTGAAGCAAATCTGCCACATGCAGACTGTTTTTCCCATGTGGAAACAATCTCTAATAATTGTGGCAACATGTTAAGCTGTCTACCACCTTCAACCAAATGCTGATTACTTCAAAAGATGTAATTAAGCCATCATGGCGAACCAAAGACTACCTACCAGGGATAAGGACTGACTGCTGATAATAAAACTGACTTATCCAAAATCAGTTCTGAAAAAAGAGCCTTTGGACTTGAAACACAAACTCTGTTTCTCCCTCCACAGATACTGCCAGAGCTGCTGAGTTTATCCAGCACTTTCTATTTTTATTTCAGATCGCCATCATCTGCAGTATTTTGCTTTGATTGTGAGAACCTTCGGCACTTGTCTGCAGCATGTGCACAGTGAAAGCCATGTTGCCACAAGAAAAGTGATTGAGTTGATTGTTAAGTACTACCTGAATGGCAGGCTTTATCCTGAAGCATACTCAGCGTGAGTGTGTGTGAGGATGTGTGCTGCTTGCTGTACAACTTCACCATCGAAATGGGACTGCCTTTGCTGCCAGGTGTAAAGTAAGTGGCTGAGGAGAAGAAACAGAAAGAGGCGACCTATATATCTCATCGCTGGTCGTGTTGTCCATAAAGGGCATACTGATTTGCTGCCATCTACTATAATCCCAGTTCTCTACTTACTAATAGTTCCACACATTACCTATCCTCTGTTACCGATTGTGAAATTGTCTACTTGGTCACAGTCCAAAAATTAAATAAAATGCAAAATAAACATTCCCAACTTAAATTTATGTAGGATGTTATGCATATTGCATGTTAAAGTCATCTAACCATCCTTTTGTACCCCTCAATGCTAGTTTTCTACATATTTTTGCATGTTGTTGCTGCACTGCATTGGTGGAAGATTATCTATGTCCAATAGAAAAGGTTGCAGGTGGGCTTGTAGGATGACTTTGAAAAGGTTTGGATCAGAAATCCTTGCTGCATTATCTCAATTCATGGAGCTGTCTCTCCTTTAAGTTTACTGTCCTCTTATTATCCATAAATCCCCCTCCATCTAAATTCTACCCTATATATTTGGTCTCAGTGGTAGGTAAGTGTAGGCTGCAGTGTGGGCTGACAGACAACAGCAGGACACTGACAGAATGGCAGCAATAGGGGGACTAATGCTAGCTTTCTAAAAATTATCACCCCAGTGAGAGTCATAGAGATGTACAGCATGGAAAAAGAGCCTTCTGTCCAACTCATCCATGCTGACCAGATATCATAAATTAATCTAGTCCCATTTGCTAGCACTTGGCCCATATCCCTCTGAACGTTTCCTAATCATATACTCATCCAGATGTCTTTTAAATGTTGTAATTGTACCGGCCTCCACCACTTCCTCTGGCAGCTCATTTCATACACGTACCACCCTCTGCATGGTAAGGTTGCCTCTTAGATCCCTTTTAAATCTTTCCCCTCTCATTCTAAACCTATGCTTTCTAGATGTGGATTCTCCCACCCCAAGGAAAAGACCTTGTCTATTTATCCTATCCATACCCCTCATGATTTTATAAACCTCTATAAGCTCACCTCTCAGCTGCCAATGCTCCAGGGAAAATAGCCTCAGCCTATTCAGCCTCTCCCTATAGCTCAAGCCCTCCATCCCTGGCAACAGCCTTGTAAATGTTTTTCTGAACCCTTTTAAGTATCACAACATCCTTCCTGTAGGTGGGAGACCAGAAATGCATGCAATATTCCAAAAGTGGCCTAACTAAAGTCCTGTACAGCTGCAACATGACCTCCCAATTCCTTTACTCAGTGCTCTGGCCATTAAAGGAAAGCACTTTAAATGGCTTCTTCACTATCCTATCTATCTGAGACTCCACTTTCAAGGAGCTATGAACCTGCACTCCAAGTTCTCTTTGTTCAGCAACACTCCCTAGGACCTTACCATTAAGTGTATAAGATTTGCTAAGATTTGCTTTCCCAAAATGCACCACCTCACATTTATCTGAATTAAGCTCCATCTGCCATACCTCGGCCCATTTGATCAAGATCCCGTTGTCATCAGAGGTAACCTTCTTTTAATGTACAATGCTGGAGGTGAGGGAAAGAAGACAGGGACAGGGTTTTAAGAAAACAATTTACCGTAGAGAAAATAAACTGTCTGAGATTTGGCTTTGCAGTCTGAGATTATCTGAGAATAATAGAGTACACTCAGGATGACAGAGGTGAGGGTATAGCTGACCAAATTAACCGTGGTTGAAATGTTATAGCAAATAGAAAATCAAAGGTTGGATAGTTGAGACTTTGAAAGTGCAAATTTTTTTCAAGGAGGGGGTGATACCTTTTTCAAGGAGTGGATGGAGATGGTGGTAAGATTGAAGCATGGAAGGAAGGTGGACAATAAATCACATGAGGAAGTGATCAGAGATGGCCTTACCTACCACTGAGACCAAAAATATAGGGTAGAATTTAGATGGAGGGGGATTTATGGATAATAAGAGGACAGTAAACTTAAAGGAGAGACAGCTCCATGAATTGAGATGGATATTGAAATCAGAAAGGGAAAGACAGAGGGAAGAAAGTAGTGACGATATTTTGGTGCAAATATTTCACTGTATATGAGAGGGTGATTGGCAATGAGAATTTTGTTTGGGAGCAGAGTAGGACAAGCAGTCACCTGCATTTGGTTTTTCCAATGCACAGGATGCCACATTGTGAGCAGCAAATTTAACAGTGGATAAATGTTTCAGAAATGGATCCTGTCAAAGTATCAAATGACATCCTATATGAACAATAATGATAGCCATTCCCTCCTTGTCCTTCATGACCTGTTTGCAGCCTTTGACACATGTGACTACATCATCTTTTTTCAACATCTCTTCACTGTTGTCCAGCTGGTTAGGACAGCTCTCACATGGTTCCATTCTAATTACAGTCAGAGTATCCCTTTTTGATGGCTTTTCTTTCTGCCCTTGCACCATTATCTTTGGCTCCTACTGCAAATTCCATTCCCTCACATCCCTTTCCTTCCTGGCTTCTGTGTGAGGTTCACCAGGCTGCTTAAACCCTCTGTGTTATATTTGACCCTTGAATCAACTTCCAAATACAATTACTGAGATCATGTAGTTTTACCACTGTAGCATTGCACGATTTCAGTCATCTGCTGCTGAAATCAATCCACCTTAGCTTTGACCAATCAAATGCCTGGCTGAACTCTACACTCTGTTTTCCATAATCTTCAGTTCATTCAAAACTCTGTTGCCTGAGTCCTGACCTGCGCAAAGTCTTGTTCACACATCACTCCTGTACTCAGTGAAGCCAATGTTGGCCAATGTGCAATGTCTTGATTGAGAAATTTTTCCATGGCCTTTTACCACCTCATCTCTCACCCTCAAATCCATCTGAGATTTCTGCCTTCATCTAATTCTGGTCTCTAATGCAGTTCTGAATGTAAATATTTTAGATGTCCATGCATCTGATCAATGTACACCACAATCAATGCTTGCTGGATGGAGTGATCATCCAACTGACCAATCGACAACAACATTGGTGTGCTGCTTGCAACAGAATCAAGGGGTTATTGATTGGTTATTTAATAAAGCTTTATGGTCCATACGCCCACTTTTAGGGGTTATTCAATTTAGCCCCCAGATGCTTAAAAAGCTCTGATCTGGTTTTTGCCTTTAACATTTGCAACCGTGCAAGTTCTATTGAAGTGGTAACAATTTTGAATAAAATTCCAGGTGACTGATTGTAGTAGCTGGCATCAAAACAATGAGTAGTAATAAAGTTAATAATGAGTACAACAGAAGAAAGAGAAATTTTATTTCGGAACTTTCAAAAATGAGACAACGGAACACTGCTGGCAATTAGTTTCAGATGCACTTGGAATGAATTTCTTAACAGCCATACGAAGAAGCACGGAATTGTAGTCTGCTCAAATAACTCATGCAAATCACCGGATAAGGAGACGAGAAGCTCACAAAGCAACTTGAAGCACCTGCTGTTCCTGAAGCATGAGGCCTTAGGCATGTCGACCTTACTGACGATTCCAGAACAAGATCTATAAAGAATGGCAAAGTGAATGAATATTTCATGACCCCTTATAATGAAAAAGCACCAATTACGCTTTTGAATTACTGACTCTTTCCAGCAGTGAATTTACACCACTGAAGGAGCTTTATTCAGTCAATCAAGTTCACTTGTGGGCAGATTATGTCTCATGCCAAAACTTCAGTAATGTTGAAAATAAAAGTGAGGTGGTACATGATGAAATGTGTCACAGTTTGAAACCCCTTTAAAGATGAAGAGAGATTTGATTTGTGAAGAATGAAATGAGAAGTGCAATTCTAAAAATTATTTTCAGCACTGAAATGGACAAAGTTAAAAGGTGATTTCAAGATATGCACACATTTATGAACTCAAGCATTGGCAACAGCTTTGTGCTGTTTTTTGTGAGCTAGAGGATATGAGCTGGGAAGCTGAAATTAGATTGTGTCAATGTTGTGAGTATCATTTGTTACCGTAGACCACAATGTTGCTCTGTAATTAGGTCGCACGATACCCCAGAAGGAGCTCTGAGTGACAGAGTATCTGCAATGGATGGGTGAAGGCATGTGGTGGATAATAAATAACTGACCAAACCTGCACAATTCCTGATCTGAGTCACTTTGGATGGTTGGACGACCAAATTCTAGTGAAAAATTTCAGCGACGTTGTGAATCTAGCAGGCTGGGTGACGCTGCTGCCAGACCTCTCGGCTGCTGTACATGTTGGCACAGTGAAGGAGATGGAAGAGGCGAGTGCAGTCTGCATGTATTGTACATGCAAAAAGTTCAAGCATCGCAAATAAGGAGTATCAGCATTGTTCTTCCCAAGGGGCTGTTGCACCAAATGCAGGATGGTAGTCCTGTACTGTCAGTGCAGCTGTTTCCCCTGTATAAATCCATCTGGTTGATGCTGTTGTCCAAGGTAATAGCTGTGAATGGGTTATTGCTGGAACCTGTATTAAGCTCCACCCTTTTTGATACCATAAGGGAAAGATGCAATATTGCAGGATTTGGAATGTGAGATGCCTTTCATCCTAGATCTCCCTATAGTTTTATTAACAAAGTCTTTCTGAATCATGTAACTTTTACTTGATTGTTATCATCTGATAAACTTGTTTAAGCATCTGCTCATTAGATTGCATCGTGATTTTCCTACCAGACTAGACAAAGGAGGCTCAACCTAGGAGGAGGATGGTGGCAGTAAGTCTGACTAAGAATCTGTCTAGTTCAAACAGCATGGCAGCCAGGATTGTGTATAGATTTAATTTAGGTGTACCATTATATCATGTTAGTTAGAATTCAGCTTAGTTGTATGAAATGAATTCCAGTGAACCCAGAAGAAATCTGTAGTCACAACTTAGAGAGTGATGTAGGCAGACAGATCATCTAAACATGGATTTGAACAATCAAGCAGCCTGCAGCAGACCGATGTATGGCAAGATTTAATAAGGGAAAAGCTGTAATCAACGCTCCAGTTCAGACCTGGTAAGAGAAGCACAGAAATGTAAACTAGAGGCTACATGGAGCTGGAGCACCAGTCATGCTTGGCAGTTACAGATTGCAGCAGGTGCCATTCAAATAAGGGAGTAATTCTGAGTCGGAGTTCACCCAGTGAGTGAAGAGACATTGTAGGGTCTATTACTAGAGACCATTAGTAACGATAGGAATGTGAAATTCAAAGCACAAGCAGATCAGCCGTGACTTGACTGAATGGTGGAGTAAGCTTGAATACCTGAATGGCTACTTATTTTTTCAATTTACACAATCTTTTATGGCATAAGTTCTTGGTGGGTGAGACCCATGTCATTTTAAAAAAAAAGGCATTTTTACAGACGTGAAAAAACAAGAAGTAGAACAAATGTAGCTTCAAACCAGAGCAAGCATGACCAACTTAGCAGGCAACTTCACCGCGTGCACAACTGTAGTAGGGAAAACTGAAATCAAGTAACAGCACTGAAAATGCTGCAAAGCCTGAATTTCAGCAATAAAAGGTCAACTTAGTAGCCTAAGCTGACAGCGTCTAACAGAAGAAGAAAGTAAGGAGGCTAATGAGGCTGTAGTCAGAGTGGGATATTCATAACTAAAGCTGCACTTAAGATGGGAAGAAATTATTAAAGCTGTGTAAACTAGGATTGACTTAGATAAGCTGATCAAAGAGAACAGCAATCTTTACTAAGATTGTAAGGTAATGGGTGGTATGGCATGAATTGTCCAGGGAAAACAATTAAAAGAAATGGAATTCAGCATTAAAACCACAGGCAGCCGGAATAATTTGGTAAAGCTGTTACCAAAGGCGAGGACAGTTTATTAGGCTTTGAAGAGTGGAAAATTGTCCTATGTGCTTATGAAAAGGTGGGGAACTTCAATCTTAGCTACAAAGACCCAGGAAAACTCTCCAGTAGGCATTTCAAGGAAGCAGTGTCAATGACTTACAGAATTAAAAGCCTTTTAAAGTTCAGACAACAAAACATCAGTCAGCTACTGCAAATTGTTTTTTTCAGGAAAAATAAATATCAGAATTGGACATCTCCGAGAAAAGAATTCTTAACTTCTGAACATATAGATATAAAACAAACCACTGTGGCTGCTGGATTTCCATTTTTGTTTTATAATATATAGAATTGCTTCCAACCAGACAATAAATCTGCAGCTGAACAAGTCCAAAACCTCTGCATTTAACTGGGACTTTAGCTTGTCAGCACTATTTCTTGGTAAAGGCATGAAAGAAGGCACAGATACTATTGATGAAGTGTTGACAATTACTTTAATCTTGGAACAAGCAAAATTCTTGAACAGCACTATTTAACAAAAGTGTTCAGAATCCATGAGAATCTGTACATCATTGAATTGAGTATCTCTATCGATTAGTGGACGATGTGATATGGAATTCATATCAGACAGAATTGTTGTTGGAATTGCTGAGTCTTTAAGATTTATTACCGTCCAAGGAAGGTTGATTTTGGAGGAAGACAGCCAGATGCTAAGATGATGTAGGTTCTAAAGAAACATTTAGTTTCTTTGATTTCCAAGGAAGAATGATCAGTTTGTGGACTGTGACCATGCTTAATGTGCAGCAATCTTTTTGTGGCATGCTTGAGGAAGTGAACATGTTGTGTTCACTTACCAGTAAATGTTGGTGTCCATCAAGTTGAAGTACAGAGTTCACATAAATTAGCCAGCAGATGAAGGATAATGACCTACCATCACAGATTGAAAATGGCTGCATTAGGATCCATGGAAACCACCATGCAGGTGAAATGACCACATTCCAAAGATTCAGGACATAGTCAAAAATAAATATTGAGATTCAGGACACTATGAGAAAGAACATACTTATTTCAACAGAGCAGCTGTATTTCATAAAGGATGTTTATGAGATTAAAGGTTCCCCTGATGTTGTTCAGGGGCATTTATGTTTCAGCAGGAACAATCTCCTCTGCAAGGATGTCACGAGTTGAAAAGATGTTCCAGTTTAAACAGCTTACAGATCTCACTCAATCAAGAAGAGAATCAAGGTCAATATTCCTCAATGAGCTATCACTCTCAGAAATCCAACAATGACATATTCTGCCAGGCTGTTTGAATTTGTGAAGTCAGAGACTTAGGATGCGAATGAGTAGTGTTATTGTTTACATGAATGCAGGAATAATTATGAGGAAAAAGCTTGCAAGGAGATTTTTCTGCAGGTAATGACACTGCAAGGACCAGTGCTCAAAACTATATTAATCTCTTCTCTCTCTGATGATACCCTAAGGACTTGGATAGAGAATGGCAAAGCATATTAGAATCTTGAAAGGGACAGATTATCCTAGATCCCTTAATTGTCTTATTAATAATGTCCATTTTACTGGTATAACTTGTGTCTGATTGCTGTCATGCAATAAAAAAGATAAGGATCTTCTCATTATGCTACCTAGTGATTTTCCTCTATCGGATAAAGCTGCCCCTGTAGATCCCAACCTAGAAGGAAGAAAGTGACAACAAATCTTCCTTATGGTGGTCAAGAGTCCAGTTAATTTAGACAACATGGTGCTAAAGATGGCCATCTGAATATTTAATTTAGCCCCACCATTGCAACATAAAGAATTGGAGAGCAGTCGATATTTTCGTTAATCACAAGGAGCTGACAGTTTTCTGCCTTCTGATGTCAGCAGACGTTCACATGTATGAAATATTCGATGATATAGGTCATGTAAGCTAGGCTTGTTGTTTGAAAGTACAACATCAAATTAGTGAAAAGTAAGCTGAAAACCAACATGAAGCAGAATTTTGGACTATTCAGAAATGTAAAGGACTATCTCCGTTGTAATTAGACACTGAGCTAGGAAGGTTAGAGAGTCACACAGATGTGAGTCAGTGGGCCTAATGTCATTTTATTGCTCTGATTTTGCTTGTTTTTCTTCCATCTTGCACATGGGGTAAGAAAAGAGCAGCATTTATGCAGTTGTGTACATTCACTGGCAGAACAACATAGGATGATAGTCTTTAAATGGCATCATCGACTGTCACATTACTATCTGAATGACGTTAATAGAAGTTGGGGCATAGTGGCTCAGTGGTTAGGTCTGCTGCCTCATAACACAAGGGACTGGGTTCAATTCCAGCATTGGGTGACTTTGTAGAGTTTACATATTTTCCCTGTGTCTGTGTTAGTTTCCTCCCACAGTTCAGAGATGTGCAGGTCAGGTGAATTGGCCATGCTAAATTGCCCACAGTGTTCAGGGATGCATAGGCTAGGTACATTAGTCAGGGGAAATGCAGAGTAGTAGGGGAATGAGTCTGGATGGGTTAGCCTTCGGTGAGTTGGTGCAACTTTGTTGGGCCGAATGGCCTGTTTCTACACTGTAGGGACTCTATGAACTCATCTTTTGGATATCAAATGGGGTCCTACATGACTGTCTACATTGTGCTATTTAAAATGTCATGGGATATAAAGGCAGGGTGGGCAAGGTAGAGACCATAATTTTAATGTCCTGGTCCAAGTTCTCATCTTAGACTAGGGTTAATATTGGATCTAAATTCTTACATTTGAGTGAAGGATTGTATTATAAATTCCTTTGGTGCCAACATAGGGAATAATCCTCACCATCTCATTTGTGCTAGAAGGGAAAAGCAGGATTTGAGTTAAGGAGGCAAATGAGTCTTTGGACCAGAAAAAAAATCAAAAAAATTTGAATAAAAATATGTACCTTGCTTCTTCTTTCACTCTGTTGACTGCTGAATGTCAGGCTTGGTCCCATGTGGACTTCTAACTTTCTGAATTATAATTGCGTTGTGCCAACAGTGATACTATTTGCTGATAATTTCTGAATGTGAACAACATCCCATATGATAATGTGTGACTGGTATTCTGAATGAGTGACTTCATAATTATTCCACAGTCTAGAACAATAACATTTCACAGTTGTCATGCAAATTCAACCTAAACCCCGACTCGGACTCTAATCTACAGCATGACATTCCTTGGAGGAGGAAATCTAATTTGCCTTTATGTTGGGATATCAGATCAATTCATGTCACCAGCTTTACATCTCACAAATTTGATGTTGATATTAAACCAAAACAACTGTACAATGCTAATCTTCAGGTATGTATTATGTTTTTTAGGATGAAATATTACTTTCCTTCATTACTTTCTCTACTCAGATGAAATGCCAGAAATATTCATGCATAAAAATTCCGTGTGCCAATCTGCATCTTATATTTTAATAAGATTAGCTATGTTTCACCTTCAAAACAAACAGGTACATTATCCTGTCCAGATTGCAGGCTTTCACCTGCACCAGCTGGTGGATTATTCTCATATGACAAGATGTGCTGTTTTTAAAATGAATCTGGTGAAAGCAACACATCTCAGCACTCCAGAGACAGATTGAGTAAGCTGTGGAGGACTCTAATGATAAGCACTTGTGACAGGCAGCATCTCTCTCCAAAACCTTTCAATCAGGCAACCACTCAAATGCTGACAGCAAATTTACCCCTGTTGCTTTGTATTTATGCATTGAAAGCTTTACCAAGGAATGGTCTCTGATTGTTTAGAACTTGACATAGTCCAGGTATCACGTATCTTGATTAACCAAAAGTGAGGGATTAATTCCTTACTTTTAACAGAGTTTGGAGGAAGTTACTGTATATTCTCCTGAATGACTCCATTAATTGCTGGTGTGCTGGATATCTCTTTTGTGAAACTTATTTTGTTGTCCCAGTAAATATCATGGTGAGTTTAGTGTTCACCATTGTTCGTTTGCATTGGATGCAGCAAATTGTGATGCCATTATTATACAATCTGAGATAGAAAGTCTAAATTAAGTTGTTCCTTGTGAGATGCAGTATTCTAGCTGTTCCTGGACTCACCAGTTTGCCAAAAGTTTGTTTCAGTAAGTATTTTGTTTTTCCGGTTTCCCTGTTTTATGTGGATCTACACATGTTTCCCAAATCAATGAATGATGTACTTCACATTTCACAGACCAAATCCTAAACTACGAAAGCAAGCACCCCAACACACACAAACGAAGTTGCATCAAGACACTATTCAAAAGAGCCAGAACACACTGCAGTACACCAGAACTGCAAAAAGAGGAAGAAGAACACCTATACAATGTATTCGCCAAAAACGGATACCTCCGCGATTTCATCAACAGATGCCCAAGGGAAAGACAATGGAACGAAGACATGCCACAACCCAAAGGACTAGCCACACTACCATACATCAAGAGCATTTCCAAACTGACAGCCAGACTACTGCGACCACTAGGACTCATAATAGCACACAAACTAACAGCCACTCTCAGACAACAACTCACCAGAGCGAAGGACCCGATACCCAACATGAGCAAAACCAACGTAGTGTACAAAATCCCACGCAAGGACTGTACAAAACACTACATAGGACAAACAGAAAGACAGCTAATGATCCGCATCCATGAACACCAACTAGCCACGAAACGACACGACCAGCTATCCTTAGTAGCCACACACACAGATGACAAGCAACATGAATTTGACTGGGACAACACTACTATTGTAGGACAAGCCAAACAGAGAACAGCCAGGGAATTCCTACAGGCATGGCACTCATCCACAGATTCAATCAGTAAGCACATCGACCTGGACCCAATATACCGACCACTGCAACGGACAGCTGGAACTGACAACCGGAAGCGGCAGATTCAAACCACTACAAATGCCGGAGGAAAGATCACAGAAGCGCTTCACAGGAGGCTCCCAAGCACCGAGGATGTCACCTAGACAGGGAATGAAACGTCTGCAACACAAATTCTCAGTTCGGCGAACAGAACCACAACAACGAGCACCCGAGCTACAAATCTTCTCCCCAAAATTTTCACATTTCTTTTTAAAATGCTGGATAGACAACTTAAACATATTTCTTCACCTTAAGTATGCTTCTTAATTAACAAACGATGAAAAAACCTTCCTCCAGCTACAATAATATCTGTTTCAGAGTTGACTGGATTCAAACAGGACCCATAAGATTTCATCATAGAAGCCTGCATGAACTTGTTTGGCCAAATGAACTGTCATACCATGCCATCTGTATAGCTTTGTGATAGAACTGTACCCATTTAGTTAAGAAATGAAACATGTTTCCCTTTTGGATTCAGAATCAAGTAGTGACATCCACTGCTGTTCTTGTTCTCTCAAGAATAGCAATGCATTCTGCCTGCTTAGAATGAGTGCAAGTCTTTTGTTGCTGGTTAGCTCCTTGATTAATTTTGCATTCTTCTGCAGCTTAAAAGGAAGCTCATGACAACAAGAGTCATAGAGTCATAGAAGTGTACAACACGGAAACAGACCATTTGGTCCAATTCGTCCATGCCAATCAATATCCTACATTAATCTAGTTCCATTTACCAGCATTTGGCCCATATACCTCTAAACGTTTCCTATTCACATACTCATCCAGATGCCTTTTAAATGTTGTAATTGTACCACTCTCCATTACTTCCTCTGGCAGTTCATTCCATACACACACCACCATCTGCATGAAAAAGGTGCCCTTTAGGTCCCTTTCAAATCTTTCTCCTCTCACCCTAAACCTATGCCCTCTTGTTTTGAGCTCCCCTACACCGGGGAAAAGACTTTATCCATGCCCTCTGGATGTTATAAACCTCTATAAGGTCACCCCTCAGCCTCCTATGCTCCAGAGAATATAGCCCCAGCCTATTCAGCCTCTCTCTACAGCTCAAACCCTCCAACCCTGGCAATGTTCTTGTCAATATTTTATCAACCCTTTCAAATACAACAATATCCTTCCTATTGGAGGGAGACCAGAATTGAACGCAGTATTCCAAAAGTGGCCTAACCAATCCAATATTCAGGATTCTGGGTAATCCAAGATGGAGGATGGGAGAAAATTGTGGCAGTAAGAGCTACTCCTTTTCTGAGGTTTCTTCTGTCTTTGAACTGATTTCCTCAATTTTGTTTTGAGCAGCAACTACTGTTTTACAAGCTGTTGCATTGTTTTGGAACTTTGAAAAAAACAAAATCATAAATGCAACCTTCATTCATGTTCGTTAGTTTGTTCTGGAAAGTCAATAGTGAAGATCTTCCTAAATGTAGTTTTATTCGCATTTCCTGTGTAGTCTTAGGCTAAGCGTAGCCTGAAACATACTGTTGCACTCACTTTTAGCCATGATCGACAGCTTTGTAATACTGTAAGAAAGTCCCCAATACTGAATATACTGAGCATTTCTTCCCAAACACTAGTACTTTAATCAACAGGGGAGAGGCCTGCATTTTGGGTAAAAAGTTGGATATCCATGTCTAATGGGATTGATATTTCAATCCACAAGAACTTCTTAGCTTTGAGAATGCTGCCAGTTTGATGGAAGCATTAGTGCAATTAGAAGGAACATATATTTGAATCGTTAGTATGCAATATGCAGTCTGAACGTGCAGTTTCATTTGAACGAGATTTATCTGGCACCTTTTGCGAGAGCCAATAAACTGAAGCTCCTCTGAAGTCAAGGTGAGCACTAGAATGTGAAGAAGTAGAAGAGAACTTTAGACAGTTTTCTGGCCAGCATTCATCCTTCCAGGCAGCATCAGGAGATGGAGAAGTCAGCGTTTTGGGTATTAACCCTTCTTCAGGACCAGATGTGGGGTAGGGGAGCTACAGTTAAAGAGGGGGTGGGTTGGGTGGGGCGAGTAGTGGAATGGTGAGGTCGAGATAGGTGGGTACCTATGACTCAGGTTGACTCCTGATGCTGCCTGGCTTGCTGTGTTCTTCCAGCCACTAGGAGATTGTGAGGACTGCAGATGCTGGAGAGTCAGAGTTGATAATGTGTGGCACTGGAAAAAGCACAGCAGGTCAGGTAGCATCCAGGGAGCAGGAGAGTCGATGTTTCAGACAGGACCTTTCTTGTTTGTTTACTTTGCATTCCAGCGTCTTCAGTTTTTTTTAATCTCTAACATTCATCTTTCAGTCAACACCTTGAATAGATTTTATCATCACTCATTTGAATGGATTCAGAGGTGGGAATATTGAGAGCTTGCTGTGTGCAAATGGGTTGCCTTGTTTACTGCATTACATTGTGAGTCCATATCTCGTACTTCCCTGGTTTTGGGATGTCGTAGAGTGTTAACTAAATACAAATCTTTTTAAGTTTGCCTGCTCTGGGTCAGGATAATCACTATTCCTCACAAGCACAGCAGGGCTTCAAGATGACAAGCTTTTACTGTGAAAAGCCAGCAGAAAAGCATCGTTTTAAAGTGGAATCCATAAGCCTTCCATAAATTAAACAGCATTATTCTGAAACAGTGCTTGCTGTGACATGAACAGACCAGATCAGCTTTTAATGGGGTTTGATGATAAATTACTTTGGGAGAAATAGCACATCTTAGAGAGATATCTTCAATCCTGTTTAATTGTGTGATCACAGATGCAGTACATATTTAATTTACATAGCATAGTTTCCTTGTCGATGTTAATAGTATTATCATTGTGAGTGTATATTGTGTATTTAAAATCTATTCCCAAGTAGCCCTATTCTGTCTTTGATATTTTTGTAGTATTTAAATGACTAAAAAGCATATTGTTCCAGAGTTTTCCCTGGACCGTTGGAGGCTGAGGGGTTACCTTCTCAAGGTTTATAAAATCATGAGGGGCATGGAAAGGATAAATAGACAAAGTATGGTGGGGGAGTCCAGAACGAGAGGGCACAGGTTTAAAGTGAGAGGAAAAAGATTTAAAGGGGGCCTAATAGGTGTCTTTTTCATGAAAATAGTGTTACATGTAAGGAATGAGCTGCCAGTGTAAGTGGTGGAGACTGGTATGCGATGGGTATGTGAATAGGAGGGGTTTAAAGGGAATATGGACCAAGTGCTGGCAAATGGGACTAGATTCATTTAGGATATCTGGTCTGCATGGACGAGTTGGACCAAAGGGTCTGTTTCCGTGCTGAACATCTCTATGACTCTTTCATAACTACAATTGGAATCCAAAGTAAAATAAAATAAATGTTTGTGATAATAAATTTTATCACAATATGCCATTATAGCCAACTGTGGTGGATCACGCAGAATCATTGTTAATCAGCTACTATCGTTGTTGATTAATCTGAATTGAAACATTGTCATAGAATGCGTGTGCTTGCTTTTTCCTTTCGTGTAACAGCTGAATTGATTACAGTACCCCTTGTCCTGCTCTCTTCCACAGCTTTTCACTCAGTCTTTCTGATTTTTGGATATCTATCTCAGTACATTCTGCTGCCAATGCAATTTCTACGTAACTACCTATCACTCATCTGTTTTTAATTCTACATAATCAATCTGCAACTTTGCTGAAACTGGTGTAATCTGTAAATCAAGTCTATGTCCCCATCTGCATTAACACTGGTCTAGATTTACTTGTACAGGACAAATAAAACAAAGAAAGTGCTGAACTGTAGCAGGCGTGGGTTTTCCCTCTTACTCAATACTGTACAAAGGCGAATCCAACTTCATACCCAATGAAGCAAAAAAGGATTGAACACTAGCATTTGACACATCACCTGTACACTTGTGTTCAGCAGTTTTGTTCAAATGAGATCAAAGTCCAGTGGTATTATTGGAGTGCTTCAGCATTTACTTTTATTATTGTCCTTTCCTTATGTGTTGACATTTGGAGTCAGAAGTTGGTACTAGGTTGGTCAAGATGGGAAATTTCATAGAATCTGCCTCGGTTTAAAAGAATTGAAGCCTGAATTGCAAGACTTTTCACTGTGGGTTTGGGATGGACTTGAACCCCGAAAGCAGAGTAGATATGAGGGTGGGTAATTGCTGAGGCAGCCTCTTTACAAGGTCTGTCTCAGTTCAGAAGGTTTTAAGATTTTTAACCTTCACCCCTCAAATATCTTCATGTTCCCATGGGTTCTAATACCTTCTGTCTCAACTCCATGCCAACTCATGTCACCGACCTACCCCCTACCACTTGGTCCTGGTTTCTCCATGCCAACTCCATAGCCACTCATATCCACCAGGACCAACCCTTAGGAGTCATATATGGATTAAATTTAGTAAATTTCTAAAAGTCTAATACAGCTCTCCCTGTACAGGCATGACACTACAAATGCTCCCCTTCATGTAAGCATCAAAGCTTTTTAATATTTTGTAAATGAATCAAACTTCACTTATCTCTCATTCCTTCATAACCCTTTAAACCATAAATCAAACATGTGAATTCAGAACCTGCCTGTTGAGATAATTGTAACTTTTGAAACTCAGCCCATCGGTCATCATGAATAACCCTTAAACTAACAGCTGCCATAGTTCGACCAAACTGAAGGACTCCTCTCTCAGTGGAGAGCGAGAGAGAGAGATAACTACTGGTGGTTTAACTTGAGGTCACCATGCCTTGGGTGAGGGGAGACGTGGAGGAGGAGCGTGTTAATCTTAGCCATTGCAAGAATTGAGCCCACACTGATAGCACCACTCTGAATTATAAATCAGCCATCCAACCAACTGAGCTAACCAACCCTCTTGAATTGTCTGTAAAATCAGGATAATAACATCCTGATTACACCTACCATTTTTAAAGGTCTATAGAACCTTGGGCTTTAGGCTGTGAAATGAACACATCCTGGTTGATCTCTTCCTGTAATATATCTATCAGTCTATTAACTTGGTCCTCTGCTAAAACTTATCAGAGGTTCTTGTGCATAAAGAGTTAAAAACATGGTGGGCAACCAACATTCAGTCACAAACCACCATGGCAAACCCAAATGTCCAGATCTGAATGTGCCATGAACTGGAAACTCTGCACAGATATTTAGATAAATGGATATTGTATTGTTATGATGCAGATAAACAGTACACTAGTTGATTAACAATCCTGATGATACTGTGCCAAGATTCTATTATCTATTCCTATACAAGTCTCTTTATCACTCTGTCAATTTTTTACATATATGTTTCGCTCTTTAAATTATGTAAATCCCCCTTTTCATATAATTCATTCATTCATTCTGTGATCAAAATATATGTGCTCATCTCATAAACCTGTCTGTTTTAGCTCTTTTCCATTATTACAATTATGTATCCAGTTTAATGCATTTCATCTATTGTACACAGAGTAATCCATGCATTGATGTCTAGCTGTTTTGTAATCAATCTTTACCTCTTTATTTATTTTTATCTAAGAAAATATTCATGACATGATCTGTTTTTCTTCACTTTACTGCTCATGTGAGTGTCAGGTAGTGAACTGGGAGGCAGGGAAATATAAGCAGAGCATGGCTCCAGCTAATTTCAGTTCCCCCTGTTAATAGTAATCTTTACTCAGCAAAAGCCAGTACAGCTACCTCCTGTATGTAAGGACACCAGAAGGTCATCTGCATTCAGTGTCCATCTCGCTGATACGAGGGGATTCCATCCTGCACACCCTCACCCACAGCCTAACCACCTTGAAGCACATTAGGGCACTCTTAACACGTAGTACCGCATGTCTTTGCACAGTTAAAGTGGCCAGAAATATGTTTGTATTGGAAGCTGGCTCAAATTCATTCTTTCCAAGTTTAACTCTGGTGCGTTCACTCTAATCCCCTCAGTAATTTAAACGTGTTAATCTCTCCATTTTCACAATATGCAAATCTATGTTTGTATTTAATAACAGATCCACAGGTTTCGCGAATCTTGCTATTGAAACCAAGGCGAGAACACAATGATAATTCATGGTGCTCATTAAACATTGCAGTAATTACAATGTGTTTACAGCTGCTTTCTTCACTTCCCACTGGGAAAGTGTTCAGAGTACTTGTGGTATGAGACTAGTGTTTGGGAATCTGGTCGAAAATGCTCCATTGGTTGGAGACATTCCTAATTGTACTGTTGAGTTAACTACCAACACTGGAGCCATATAATAATCACATTCAGTAGCTCTCTCAACTGTAGCCTGTCTCAATCCCACTGACACAAGGTAAGTCGACCTACTATCAATTCCTTAGCTCTCCTTTTTTTATTAGTTGTTATCAGTTCACATCATTTGTCAACAATGATAAGATGAGCAATCGGGCCACAAGGACACATTTGTACAAAGTAATATATTGTAGATTAATCTATTGCGGAACAGAAACTTAACATTCGGATGTTTTCTTAAATGCAGATGCCATATTCTTGCCCACCTATAGTTTTACCATTCCTTTCCCTACTTGCCTCTGTGTTGCAAGTTTTGAGATATCCATAGACTGCTCAGATCTCCCTTAAGCTCGGGTTCCTGTAGCTGTTTGTCTATGGCTTGAGAAGATGGCAAAAGTCCTGGAAAAGACTGTTCTACCTGCAACTCTACAGGGGTCCCCTAAGACATCAAGAGAGGAGAAAACATGTCACATTTTGAGGTGGTGAGAGAGATGTGGCTGAGAAGTCAGAGTATGTTGAGTGGGGTCCTCACTTTCATAAAATTGGCCACTCTATGCACGGAAGAAGAAATCCTCATAATTCACTGAGAACCCATTGGTGTTTATGATAGTGTCTTCCACTTACTCAGCAGTAAAGAACAGTATGCTCTGAATGGATAATGTTCATTGGTGGCCCATCAGCCATGATTATCCTTTCCATTAACAGTAAATCCTCTCCCAGAGTACCGCATCTCTGTCCAGTGGAATAGAGTTGAATACTGCTGCATCCTTCAATTCCTGTTCTTCCCAGCACAGCCTGCTCTTGCTCACTTGTGAACTGGATGTCAGCATGTGAAAATCCAAACAGCCCATCATTGTGAACAGAAAGAGTTAGCTCTTCTGAGGATTCTTCAGCTGAGAGGGCTACCAACTTCAGCGATGCATCTGAAAACCCTAGTTGAGACAAAAAGTGTGAATTCTTGGCAGGCCAATAAGGAAGTTGCATCTTCCTTATGATATCAAGCCAAAGGTATTGATTGTTGAATGACATGTGGTCAAAAACATTTAATTCTGTCACCTTTGTGGTCTGGAACATTGGAGGCCTCTATCTCTAATGGTCAGAACCATAGAGTTACCACTGATGTCCAATACAACAACTCCTGGTGCTGGCTAAACATTCTCTGGCTCCGTCCCACTCCACTGCAATTTCTGCTGACTTCCTGCAAATGTGGATAGAAAAGAGAGATTTGAATGAAGGTAATGACGTCTTCATCCGTTTGAGAAAAGTAGGAAGGAGGATGGCAGTATTGATTAATGAGAGAATTGCTGGAGAAAGAGGATGCCCCAGAGGGTTCAAGGACAGAATTAATCTAGCTACGGCCAAAGAACGAAAAAAGGATGCAATTACATTGCTTGATACAATCTATGGACCAGCTTACATGAAAGATGGAGAGGAATAAAGCTGCAAGGAAATTACAAAGTGATACCAATATGACATAGTGGTTATAATTGGGGATTTTGACTTTCCGGATATAGACCAGGACGATGATAGCATTAAAGGTGGTAAGGGGCAAGTGTTTTTAGATTATGTTAGGGAAATTTCCTACAGCAGGATGTGTCTATTTCATTAGAAAAGATATGCTGATGGATTTGGTTCTTAGAAAGCAACTGGTCAAAGAAAAGTAAATGGTGGAGGAAGACAATGATCATTGTTTCATAAGGATTAGGACGATGATAGAAAAGCACAATTGGCAATCTGGAGTAAGAATATTTAACGAGGAGTGGATCAAATTCAGTGGGGCAGGAACAGAGCTGGGCAAGGTGGATAGGAACAAAAGGTTGATGGGAAATACTGGAACTAACTTTAAAATGGAGACATTTTGTTTTAGTTAAGCTACACATTATATTGTCTCAAAAGAGAAAGTGTTGTGGGGGGGGTGGGGGGTGGGGAAGCAAACAAATCCAAAAATATCTGGGAGAAATGGAAATAAAAATGAAGGTACAGAAAAAAAAGTGTGCTTCTATCTATCAGGTGGAGAATACAATTGAAATCCAAAAGGAATTCAGTAGGATCAGAAGAGAGATGAGTGAAGCAAAGAGAAATTATGGGAAAAGACTGGTGGCCAACATAAAGGTGAATCCCAAGTCTCGAATGGGCATAAAAACAGTGAAAGAGTGGTAAAATGTGGACAAGGGCCAATTAAAGACTAAAAGGGGGATTTACACACACAGGCAAGAGGTACGATTAAAGTATTAAATGAGTACCTCACATTGGTGTTTATGAAGGAGTGACATACTACCCAACGGTTACCAGAGAGTTTCAGAATTGATAAGGAGGAAGTATTGGCTAGGCTACTGATACTTAAAGTCAACAAGACACCACAATCTGATGAGATGCACCTAAGGACATTGAAGGAAGTGAGTTAAAATTGCAGGGGACCTGACCATAATCTTTTAGTTTTCCCTCGACTCAGGGGAGGTTCCAGAAGACTGAAGAATTTGTAGACATCAGGCTTTTGTTCAAAAAAGATTGTAAGGATTAGCTCAGCAATTTTAAAGCAGTCTGTTTAACTTCAGTTGTGGGGGGGGAGGTGAAGCATTTGGAAGTAATTATTTGAGATAGAATTAGTAGTCATGGACATCGAAAATGCAGGGGTTCATTTGGATGGAGAGGAGGCCACATTGAGAGCAATGGACACAGTGGATGAGGTGGGTGGATGTGCAGGAAAAACTCCGCCGGATGTGAAAATCCTCTACATTGGGGAGACAGGATGCCAAGTTGCAGAGTCAGCATGGATTTTTTAAGAAGAAATTATGTCTGACTAACTTGTGGAGTAGTTTTGAAGAGATAAGCAAAAATACAGTCGATGGAACGTACATGAACTTCCAAAAGATATTCCATAAAGTGTCACACAACAGACTTGGCAGAAAAGGTATAGTACATGAAATAACAGGGACAACAGAAAAGTGGGAGAAAATTGACTGGAACAGAGTAGTGCCGTCGGAAGAGCACCGCAGGTCAGACGAACAGGAGGGTCGACATTTTGGGCAGAAGCCTGTCATTAGGAATGTGGAGCGGGAAGGGGTTTGAGAGAAAAATAGGAGGGTGGGGATGGGCTAGGGTAATGTTAGGTGGGATGACGATAGGTGGATGTGGGTGGGGGTGATTGTGATCGGTCAGCGGGGAGGGTGGAGCAGGTAGGTGGGAAGGAAGATGGACAAGGAGGACAGTTCAAGAGGGCAGCGCTGAGTTGGAGGGATGGATCTGGGATGAGGTGGGGGAGGGGAGATTTGGAAACTAATGAACTCGATGTTGCTGTCGTGTAGTTGAAAGGTCTCAAGACGGAAGCTGAGGAGTTCTTCTTCCAGGGCTCAGGTGGCTTGGATTTGGTGGTGGAGGAGGCCCAAGACTTGCATGTCCTTGGGGGAGTGGGGGGAGTTGACGTGGTCGGCCACAGGGCAGTTGGGTTGTTTGCCGTGTGTCCCAGGGATGGTGCCTGAAACGCTCCATGAGTTGGTATCCTGTCTCCCCGATGTAGAGGAGACCACATTGAAAGCAATGGACACAGTAGATGAGGTAGATGGATGTACAGGAAAAACTCTGCTGGATGTGAAATTCGTTTACATTGGTGAGACAGGATGCCAACTCGCAGAGCCTTTCAGAGAACATCTCTGGGATGCATGCACCAAATAATCCCTTTGGCCAATCACTTCAAATCCCACCCCCCCCCCCAACTTTCCCCCAAGGAATGGAGGTCCTGGGCTTCCTTCACCACCCAATCAAAGCCACCTGAGAGCTGGAGGAAGAACGCCTCATATTCCACCTTTGGACCCATGAACCACATGGCATCACCATCAACTTCACCAGTTTCCAAATCTCCCCTCCCACCACCTTATCCCTGAACCAACCCTCCGAGTCAGCACCGACCTCTTGACCTGTCCTGCCTGTCCATCTTGCTTCCCACCTATCTGCTCCACCCTCCCCACCGACCTATTGCAATCACCCCCAACGTGCATCTACCTATTGCCTTCCCAGCTACCTTCCCCCACCCCCACACATTCCTCCTGAGGAAGAACTTATGCCTGAAATGTTGACTTTCCTCGGATGCTGTCTGATCTGCTGTGCTTTTCCAGCACCACATTCTTCGACTCTTGATTCTTCAGCATTTGCAGTCTTCACTTTCTTCAGAGTCTAGTGGTCAATGGATATTTTTCAGGCTGGAGGAGGGTTGTTGTGGAGTTGCTCAAGGGTCAGAATTGTAACCCTTGCTTTGTAATACATGTTAATGATTTATATCTTGGTGTGAAGGAACAATTTCAAATATTGTGGTGATGTGAAGCATTGTAATCTGTGAGAGCAGTGTAGATCTCCTAAAGTTGGTAGAGTGAGCAGATAGATGGCAGATGAAGTTCATGCAGAGAAGTGTGAGATGATGCATTTTAATAGAAAGAACATGGGCAAAAAATATAAAGTAGGAGGTACGATGTTTAAGGAACTGCAGAAGCAAAGGGTCCTCGGTTTATATGTGCAGAGCTCTCTAAAAGTGACACGATGGGTGGAGAAAGCTATTAATAAAGTATGCAGTACTTTATTAATAGGGTTACAGAGTACAACTGCAAGGAGGTTATAGTGATCTTATACAAGATACTTGCTAGACTTTGTCTAGAGTAGTGCACCACACTATTAAGAAGAACGTAAATGCATTAGCAAGGGTGCAGAAGAGATTTACAAGACATTCCAGAAATGAGAAACTTCAGTTATGAGGATAGATTGGAGGCTTTGGGACTGTTCTGTTTGAAGCAAAGCAGGCTATGGAAAGATCTGATAGACATTTTCAAAATTTTGAAAAATCTGGAAAGTAGAAAGGGACAAACTGTGGCTGGTTATAAAAAGAGCAAGAACAAAGGGCACTGATGTCATGTAATTTGAAATGTAACGAATGTGATGTAAGAGAAAGTATTTTCTCATAAGTGATTTAGGATGTGCTGCGTGGAAGAGTGGTGGTGTAATCTTGGTGTGAAGGATCAATTTCAAATTTTGTGGTGATGTGAAGCATTGTAACTTATGAGAGCAGTGTAGATCTCCTAAAGTTGGTGGAGTGAGCAGATAGATGGCAAATGAGAGGACATGTTTTATTCAAATAATCATTTAATGTATAACAAAAATTAGGAGAATGGCACGACATCATAATGCTCTTTGGATATGCATATGTTTACAGCTATGATGGGCCAAATGGCATGCTTCTGTACCATAACACTTCTATAATTCTGTATTTGGAGAGATTGACTATGCTATCTGAAACAGGCATCAAAAAATCAGGATGTGTGATAGTGTTGGATGTGCAGAGTGATTTGATGCAGTATGCCTTGACAAGGCAGAATGAGGGAGGTGGTGTTGGGGGTGATATACACACCAGAATCTGGATGAATGACCAGCTGCATCACAGATTTTCCTGTGTTTCATCTGACAATGCAGTGCAGTTCTCCCGGAGCTGACTTCTATTAAGATCTCTTTTTCTGCTACTGGGTGAAATATCTATGTCCAATTCCAATACATTAAGGGAGGCATAGTGATTGCAATGAGGTCAGCCAGGTGGATCTCATAGAATGAGATTGCAGATTTGGGACTGTTAATCTAAACCAGTCAGGGAGCCTTGGCTGACAGGTCAGAACATGAGTGTTAGACATACTGTTTACTCTGAGAGTTGGCTCTGAGGGAGCTGGATCAATGTCAAGGACACTGTATATTTACTCCACGATTAAATAAAGGGTGACTTGGTGATGGGATACTGGCCTCTGTGGAGTTATTTCAGGAGGCAGCATTAAATGTTTACTTTGTGTCAATTCTTCATACTCTTCAAAATTCCATCTTTGGATTGGTCCTTCAAATACACAAGTTGAAAATATATCACACGGGTCAGCCCCATGACTGCGGTTGTGCAATGGATAGCAAACCCAGACTTAAAATAATTGTGATGTACCTGTCACAAGAAATGGGTATTACTGGGTTTCTTGCACAATATTGGACACTATACTCTGCCTTGAAAATAACTTTGGAAGTTATATGTTTATGACCATGCTGGTCATTAATCAATTTACTGCCATTTATTTATCCAGTACCTTTTGTTTGATTATTTCAAGTTCTTCACTTCTGCTCCAGATGTTTGTACTCTTCTCTTGCTCAGATCTTCCGTCTTGCCATGCCATTTGTTTGTTTCAATTTTTTAAGACCTGCTCTACTCTGTTCCATTCTGTTCTGCTTCACTCTATACTATTCTTCTTTCAATTCTATTCCATTTTGTACCATCAAGCTCATGTTGACACATAGAGTTAGCCACGGGCTGTTTAAGGTGACATCTTTGAGTGAGTTGTTGCAAGGTGTGTACGGCGCATCAATTTGGGTGACACATCCTGCAGCTACAACGGAACAAAAGATGTTTCAACTCGTGCATGAAGGCTTGCAATTACACAAGGACAGCTCACATTGAGTCCTCAATGAATCTTATTAATGTACTAATTTCCACTTGCAAGCTTACTTTTCTTTTTCCAAAACGCAATTTAAAATGAGTCTAATCTGATGAATCTACTTTGATCTGTTCAAATTGCTCCATGTCATGGGCTGTGGCTGACTCTGATATTTAGTGACAAAATCTGTGTGTTAGACCTCAACTTGCTGTTTGGTTAAGTGTCTTAAGTGCTGGCTTGATCTGATCTATTAAAACAGCTCATGTGTTAAGGCTCTAGCTTGGTGTGGTGCTGTGGAGTGTTTTGGATCAAGGTTGCCAGTTTCCGCTGATCTATTGAAGTTTGCAATCTTAAATTCAAGTGTAAAACAATGTTTAAGCTCATTATGCATTTCTATGTTTTATCTGAGAACCTTCTGAGAAATTGTACTCCTGATTTTATATAAATGGTTTTTAATATTTTTTTCTGGGATCATAGCAACACACAACCCCCTCACTATAGTTATTCAGAACCCAGCGTGTTCACAACTCCAGTAATGAATTATAGAAAGACTCTGTATCAAAAAAAAATTACTTCAAAAATACAACTAAAGACAATTATATGTATTTAAATTTTTTAATAATATGCATGAAATATTGTCTGAATAAAGTAATTTTGCACTTGTACCTAAGGCTACAGAAGGTGAACAGTTGACTGGAGTTTTGGATGGAAAAAAAGATGATATTTAACATTTAAAAATACCCCTAAACATCTCTCCGAATGGAATATAATTGCCTCAATGCACAAAGTGATCTGACTAGCTGCAGAGAATCTAGTAATATGTCTAACCTATTAGAATGTTTATTAAACATCAGTTATCTTAGTAGCACATTGAACATTCTCTGTGATTTCTTATGTCTGTTTCTGTTGCTGAAATTTTGAATCATTTAGTTTAAACTCTGAATGTCAACAACATCTACAAGGCAAATTGGGTGGATGAGTATTTGAGCCTGACTATGTGAAGAGCCTGCATGATGTACAGATACATTGGAGGAAAATTTCATAGAATCCCTACACTGTGGAAGCAGGCCATTTGGCCCATCGAGTCCACACCGAACCTCTGAAGAGCATCCCAACCAGTCCCAATCCAACAACCCTATTCCTGTAACTCTGCATTAACCTTCACATCCCTGGACACTATGGGACAATTTAGCATGGCCAATCCACCTAACCTGCACATCTTTGGACTGTGGGAGGAAACCGCAGCACTTGGAAGAAACCGACGCAGACACAGGAGAATTGCACAGATGGACATCTGAGGATGAAATCAAACCTGAGTCCTTGACACTGTGAGGCTGCTGAGCCACCGTGCACCACTTTGTTCTTAAATAGTGTATGACATGATATTTTATGTTCTTTTGAGTCCATTAATGGTGCCTACACACATAGTGATCCAGTGCTTCTATTATCAGGTGCCCAGGAATTCCTCTGAAATAGTATATTGTTCTATATATATCTCCGGTTATTTTTATGCTGTTGAACTGGATTTATGAATATCTCAGTTAATCATTCTGCTGCCACACGTTCAGAGTTGGTAGTCTTTATTAATAGATCAACAGTTGTTAACTCATTCCATCCAGGACTCTATCAATAACCAGAGCAGATTGCCCGTTGTTTGCACTTGAATGATGGTTTTCATCTTGTGCACAGAATAAACTGGCGTGGAGCATGTTGTAGAGAATCAAAATTAAATTGTCTGCTCACCTAAATTGATGACATAGAAATTGATGACCTAGAAATTCTTACACCATTTTCTTCCATGTTCTCCATACAGGTGTTTGTTTAGGGACAAATATAGGAAAGGAACATCTAACCCTGTCCTATTATCATTGATTACAGATCTGTTATTGAAGTCTGGATTCTTGACATTGAAGCGTGCTTTCCACTGCCAACGTCAAAATTCCAACCAAACAGTCAAAATCACTAAATGTTAGCATGCAAGAACGGCAAATAAGAAGGGAAAAAAAATCAAGTGGCTTACAAATTAAGAGTAGGGATGTCTTTCTGCGGTTATAGTTATAGAGATGTATAGCATGGAAACAGACTCTTCGGTCCAACCCATCCATGCCGACCAGATATCCCAACCCAAACTAGTCCCACCTGCCAGTATCATCTGCAAACTTGCTCACTCAACCTTCTAGCCCCTCCTCCAGGTCATTTATAAAAATGACAAACAGCAATGGTCCCAAAACATATCCTTGCGGAACACCGCTAGTAACTGCACTCCAAGATGAACCTTTACCATCAACTACTACCCTTTGTCTTCTTCCAGCCAGCCAATTCCTAATCTAAACCTCCAACTCACCCTCAATGCCATACCTCCGTATTTTTTGCAGTAGCCTACCATGGGGAACCTTATCAAACACATTACTAAAATCCGTATACACCACATCTACCGCTTTACCCTCGTCCACCTCCTTAGTCACCTTCTCAAAGAATTCAAGAAGGTTTGTGAGGCACGACCTGCCCTCCACAAAACCATGCTGACTATCCTTGATCACATTATTCCTATCCAGATGTTCATAAATCCTATCCCTTACAATTCTCTCTAAGACTTTGCCCACAACAGAAGTGAGACTCACCGGCCTATAGTTACTAGGGCTGTCCCTACTCCCCTTCTTGAACAAGGGAACCACATTTGCTATCCTCCAGTCTTCTGGCACTATTCCTGTAGACAACGAGGACATAAAAATCAAAGCCAATGGCTCTGCAATCTCCTCCCTTGCTTCCCAGAGAATCCTAGGATAAATGCCATCAGGCCCAGGGGACTTATCTATTTTCACCCTTTCCAGAATTTCCAACACCTCTTCACTACATACCTCAAAGCCATCCATTCTAATTAATTGTGACTCAGTATTCACATCGGCAACCATGTCCTGTTCCTGAGTGAATATTGACGAAAAGTATTCATTCAGTGTCTCCCCAATCTCTTCAGCCTCCACACGCAACTTCCCAGTACTATCCTTGACTGGACCTATTCCTACCCTAGTCATTCTTTTATTCCTGACATACCTATAGAAACCTTTGGGTTTTCCCTAATCCTACCAACTATGGACTTTTCATGTCCCCTCCTTGCTGCTCTTAGCCCTCTCTTCAGATCCTTCCTGGCTACCTTATAACTCTCAATTGCCCCAATTGAACCTTCACGCCTCATCTTTACATAGGCCGCCCTCTTCCATTTAACAAGGGATTCCAATTCCTTATTAAACCACGGCTCCCTCACACGACCCTTTCCTCTCTGCCTGACAGGTACTAATTAGATGATTGGCTACAATCTCATAAAATGGCAGACCAGACTTAAAGAACCAAATGGCTTACTACTTCTTTTTCTTATACTGACACAGTAACTGTTTCAATGGTGAGGCATTGCCTTTGTACAAAAGAAGGAATTGATAAATACATCGAATAACAAAATAACATCTGATATCTGGAGAGAGAATATAATTCACCATTGCTGCGCTAAGTAACCACAAATGAAACGCAAATAGTACATATGAAATATTACATTCAAATTCTGCTCTTTCCACAATATATTTATTTTCTAACATAAAGTGTTCTCCTTTTGGTCCAGGTGGTAAATAATTGAAATGATTTCCATTAAAGTTAGTGATGAATGGGGGAAACCTTTTATATCTGTGAAATGTCAGCAGGAAACTGGAACAACTTGACAAGCTGATGAGTACGATACTTCCAATTATGGATGAAGCACTTTTAGTAGGTGTGAATTAAATCAACCTGTGTCACCTCTGTTTTCTCGACTTGTACTGAAATGATGACTTGGAGGTGAGAATGCACAAATGACTTGCCCATTCTAGAGAAGCGAATGAGAATTGATCTGATCTTGATCGGCACTCTTCTGCTCTTCAGTTCAATGGGGCCCAGTTACAATTGATTAAATATAAAGGCTGATGCAGTTGGAAGTCAATGATTGAGTCCAAAAGACACGGGCCTGAGGCAAAGAAGGAAAGGATTGTACCTAAGTCTTCAGGGTAATCCTGAACAAGAAATTTAAGCAGAACTATGATGATAAATACAGATGAAAAGAAGGTTATATCAAATTTGTTGGTGTGCAATAGACAATCCGATCCTTACCTACATCAGAGACTGGTGATTGACAAAGTGAGTGATGTTCTACTGTTATTTATGGAGTACTTAACTTCACATCTGAAGCAAAAAATGATTGCACGTTAAAAAGCAATATCTAATACCATGTATAGCTGTAACATTACTTTTTTTCTTAATTTCTCTATTCTATAACTAAGGATTGTGCCTAGGTACTCTATACGTAAGATGGTGCCTTGTGACATGGTTGCACTGTAACTAATCTTGTAACTGAAGGAGCTATTCCGAGGGATCTTTGTACCTAAGATGGCACTGTACACGGTGACTTATAAACTTTTCACTGTACTCATTCGAGTACATGTGACAATAAAGCTAATTCAATTCAATTCAATAATAATTGGAGTCATAGAGTCACAGAGATGCACAGCACAGAAACAGACCCTTTGGCCCAACTCATCCATGCCAACCAGCGATCACAACCCAATCTAGTTCCACCTGCCAGCACCTGGCCCACATCCCTCCAAACCCTTTCTATTCATATACCCATCCAGATGCCTTTTAAATGTTGCAATTGTACCAGCCTCCACCACTTCCTCTGGCAGCTCATTCCATACACGTACCACCCTCTGAGTGAAAATGTTGCCCCTTATGTTTCTTTTATATCTTTCCCCTCTCACCCTAAACCTATGCCCTCTAGTTTTGGACTCCCCCACTCCAGGGTAAAGACTTTGTCTGTTTATCCTTAACATTCCCCTCATGATTTTATAAACCTCTATAAGGTCACCCCTCAGCCTCTGGTGTTCCAGGGAAAACAGCCCTAGCCTATTCAACCTCTCCCTAAAGCTCAACTCCTCCAAATCTGGCAACATTCTTGTAAATCTTTTCTGAACCCTTTCAAGTTTCACAACATCTTTCCGATAGGAAGGAGACCAGAATTGCACGCAATATTCCAACTTTAGTGGCCTAACCAATGTCCTGTACAGCTGCAACATGTCCACCCAACTCCTGTACTCAATACTCTGACCAATAAAGGAAAGCATACTAAATGCCTTCTTCACCATCCTATCTACATGCGACTCCACTTTCAAGGAGCTATGAACCTACACTCCAAGGTCTCTTTGTTCAGCAACATTTCCCAGGACCTTACCATTAAGTGTATAAGTCCTGCTAAGATTTGCTTTCCCAAAATGCACCACCTCAAATTTATCTGAATTAAGCTCCATCTGCCATTTCTCAGCCTTTTGGCCCATCTGATCAAGATCCCATTGTAATCTAAGGTAACCTTCTTCGCTGTCCACTAAACCTCCAATTTTGGTGTCATCAACAAACTTACTAACTATATTTCTTATGCTCACATTCAAATCATTTATTTAAATGATGAAAAGTAGTGGACCCAGCACCGATCCTTTTGGCAGTCCACTGGTCACATGCCTCCAGTCTGAAAAACAACCTTCTATCACCACCCTCTGCCTACTACTTTTGAGCCAGTTCTGTATCCAAATGGCGAGTTCTTCCTGTATTCCATGAGATCTAACCTTGCTCACCAGTGGCCCATGGGTAACCTTGTCAAATGCCTTACTGAAGTCCATATAGGTCACATCTACAGCACTGCCCTCATCAGTTGTCTTTGTTACTTCAAAAAATTCAGTCAAGTTTGTGAGACATGATTTCCTATGCATAAAGCCATGTTGGCTATCCCTAATCAGTCCTTGCCTTTCTAAATACATGTACATCCTGTCCCTCAGGAATTTCTCCAACAACTTGCCCATCACCAACGTCAGGCTCAGTGGTCTATAGTTCACTGGATTGTCCTTACCACCTTTGTTAAACAGTGAAGCATGGAAATATTTTTGTTCATCTTAAATTTTCCATTTCTATTTTGGGATACAGAAGTATATTTGTGGATTTAACTTAGGCCTCGATTATTTGTTTTTTGGAAGTTTTGCACAAAGTTGTAGAATCATAGAATCATAGAGATCTCAATGATCTTAATGTCTCTTCCAGATTTTTGAAATAATTTTAAATGAATCCTTCTTCATTAGTCTTTCCTCATCGCCATGCTGATTTATCCTTTACAAACATATATTTAAACTCCTTTCTGTCCCCATTGTGCACAAGTCTTCCAATTACATATCATTGGTTTCTTAAGATTTACAGAATAGGAAGATCAAAATGTTGCCAGTATTTTTCTACGCATGTAGACTAATCCCATTCTCCGGTTCATTCCCCAAAATTTATGATATTTCACTTTTCAACCATATAAAGTTAATGTTGTGGTTCTGTTCGCCGAGCTGGGAATTTGTGTTGCAGATGTTTCGTCCCGTCTAGGTGATATCCTCAGTGCTTGGGAGCCTCTTGTGAAGCGCTTTTGTGATATTTCCACCAGCGTTTGTAGTGGTTTGAATCTGCTGCTTCCGGTTGTCAATTCCAGCTGTCCGTTGCAGTGGTCGGTATATTGGGTCCAGGTCGATGTGCTTATTGATTGAATCTGTGGATGAGTGCCATGCCTCTAGGAATTCCCTGGCTGTTTTCTGTTTTGGCTTGTCCTATAATAGTAGTGTTGTCCCAGTCGAATTCATGTTGCTTGTCATGCGACACAAATTCTCAGCTCGGCGAACAGAACCACAACAACGAGCACCCGAGCTACAAATCTTCTCACAAACTTTGAATATAAATTTAATTTTAACGAATATTTGTATCTGCACCAATAACAACAGGCAAATAACAAACTGAGCATGTTTTACAGCAGAACACTTCAGAAGGTAAGGCACTAGTTTTCAGGATGTCACAAGCACATTAAACGTTCCACTCCAGCTAAATCCTTTTAATTAAAGGATAATGAAAGGCTAAAGAAATAGCAAAAACTTACAAAAAAAAGCTTTGAAAGGAGGAAAAATTTTATTTGTAAAAATGGTCATAACTTAAAAACACAGAAGCTACTTTAGAAACAGTTTTCAGCTAGGTTACAAAAGAAACATTAATGAGGGAAGCTACTCCTTGTCAGAATTTACAGTCACACAGTAAAGATGGCAAAATCCCTTTTCTTGTCAACTCTCTCAGTTGTCCTACAGTTACTTTTCAATTACTGCAAAAATCCTGTGTTGATATGTTTTAAAAACCTTGCTGTTTATCAATGGTCCACCTATTCAACTCTGCAAGAGCAGCAAGATCAGGTCACAAGAAGCATGGATATTGCTTGTGAAGTGATTTTTATTTAAAAGAGGCAAATACAAACAGTGACAAAATTACACCTCCCTCCCATAATTCAAGGTCCATGTTGATATTTTGCTATTGTGACATAACCTCTGTAATGTGTCTCTATGGTAACAGTGCTGCTTTAAAATGCAGTCAAGTCTCTATTGACCTTGATTAAATTGATTATGATTTATCTATCCATTAGAGGCCAATTGAGCGAAAGTGACAATTTGCACTTTCATTCAAGTTTTTTGAATAGGTTCAATATCTATTAACTTTTCTTCTAATCAATAATTAATGACAAATAAAATAATTCAAGAGTCTGATGTTCAGTCATTACCAGAAATGAAGGGTCACTTGGCTGATGCTTTCTCTAAATATGTACAGCTATGTAATCAGGAGCAGATAATGATAACAACATGCATACTAACCCAGTGAACCAGCAAAACAACTTTGAAAGAACTGACAACTTAAACATAGGCCTTAATAAAGGCCCATGATGTGTGGTTAGATTGTATTTTTAAGAATGTATCAATTTGTCATGCAGATTTTTCTAATGTTTCATAATTATATTGTGGTTGTTCGTGATAAAGTGGAATTGTTCTCCCTTTTTTGCAGATATAGTATAGATTACAATTAATTGGTAGTTGTATGCATTGTTGTATCATCTAATGAAGTTGCTTCAAAGTTGATCATTTATAGACCAATCCCAAAATGGAACAAGAATTGGAGCACTGTTAGAATAACTCTGGGAACCTTTAATATTGACTCCAGACCCCATGAAGTCTGATGGTTTTAGATAAAATGTAGGCAAAGATTTTCTATTGCCCATCCTCAGCTGATGAGTCAAACATCACTTGGAATAAGTGGGCCCAGACTACCCAATTAGTGAGGGGCTTCCGTGTCTTGGTGGTATTATCAATAAATGTGGCCAAATCAGAGGGTGCAGCTGCCGGTCCGAATTGCAGGAGTTTGTAAAAGAGCCAACACTTGAGAATAACCTGCTTGAGCTTCCCCATAACTGACTACCTCTCACCAATGCTTCTGTTCATGAAAATGTAGATAGACCTGACTAAAGTACAGTCCCATTTTCACTTCGAGGACACCGGTCTTCTTTATCTTTGGCAACAAATCTTGTTAACGCAGAATAGATTAAGAATATATTGAACAGTTTAAAATAAGGCTTGTAAGATAAACTATTTGAACTTAACTGGTCCTTATTCTAGTGTCTCCCTTTATGGAACCCCATTTACTTTTGATTAGGCTACACTAGAGATCCTTGATTGTGTTGTCAGCAGGATAACTTCAGAGAAGTATTTGATTTGTCCCCTGCTGAACTATTGCTAGACAGTCAACAGATTGATTTGTTAAGGGTTTTTCCTTGCTCTTTTAAACGCTGTTCTTTTCAAAATTTGAAAAATGGCTGACTTTTGATTCAGACGTTGCTAACCCGGATACAGTAAAATTTGATTATTCTGTGGTCACTGCCACCCAAAGATGTTGTAAATTCCATCCCCTATATGTT
The DNA here is from genome assembly GCF_047496795.1 of Chiloscyllium punctatum. Lineage (NCBI taxonomy): Eukaryota > Metazoa > Chordata > Chondrichthyes > Orectolobiformes > Hemiscylliidae > Chiloscyllium > Chiloscyllium punctatum. Next base: position 27,681,911 of record NC_092780.1, on the reverse strand, counting down.
ATTTGGATATATCTTTCTTTTCTCCCATGACTTCTCTATATACTGAAATAGTCATAAAATATTCATGCTTCATCTTAACTTCTTGCTGAATTATGGATCACAGCAACATTTCCAATTGTTATCTGGTTAGCTGAAGTCTGTTGTGTAGTTATAATGAGGCTACTTAAAAGAAACAGTTGGGAACTTCAAAGGCAGTGAGTTCTTGTGACTGGAACAAAAGAAATCAAAGATCATTTAAAGTAGTGTGGATAATTACTTATAATTCAGTAATTACAATGCCTTGTGAATCATTCTCAATAGAAAATTAGATTGTCAAGTCCATCCTTATTTTGTAACTAAAATGATCTTAAATGACTATAAGAAGCAAATTGTTTTTATAGATCAGTTAAAAATGATTCCCTTTCGCAGTTCCTCTCCATATTGGACATAACATAATTAAGATAAATCAATGAAGAAACAAAGTATATGACCAAATTATTTTAATGCTGCAGATGAAACATTAAATGTCATGACGCATTTATCAGGATTAGTCAGAATGAGTGAAACAATATTTTGAGTTTGCAGATTATTTTTAACAATAGAATGATTCACTGCAGAAATTCAAAATGCCCCTAAATACATTACACATTGTTTAAAAATGTTGACATATCAGGAGGAACAATCTTATTCAAATACCAAATCAACTGTTTCACTGTGGGAGCAGAGCAGTTCAGACTGTTTCTTGTTCTTGTGCTTTTTGCAGACCAGGATCACATGAATAATAAACAATAAATGCTGAAACACAGGGAATTAAATGGAATTTGTGTTTCAAGAAGCGCTATCTGATTAATATGAAATTTAATCTTGCGATTGTAATCTACTTCCCAAGATAATGTCTATTTCTGTTCAAGGATTCCAATGCCACTAGTCATTAATGATTAATCCAACAAATTTACTGCTAGTACATTATTAAACCATCATGATTATGCATCTCCTGGCTATAAATTGATTGACAAGTATTTGGTATCTCATTGCCTGTAGACCAATGAATGGGATTTTCCATTTTTCTCAGTATGCATCTTTGGGAAATGGGGTCTTTGTCCACCATACTGAGGTTTACTGAGCCTTTGGCCACCTGCATGTGTGAAGGAGATTCCTTCATCTCTTCCAGTGAACTGTGCTGGAGTTTTGCTGGAACAGGTCTCAAAGGCACTCAGTGTTGAGGGATTCAGTCAGCCACTATGTTGTCTCCAGAGACAGGAGGTGGCTGGACAAACCTCTGATGCCCTCTTTGAGTATATTAAGTCATATTTTACTGGCTCTGGCTTCACAAAGTAACAATGATAACTGTGTCTAATGGTGTGTGTCCAGTGTAAAAAAAACCCAGCAAATTGTTGGAAGAAGAATTTTCCTGGTTTATTTTTTTTTCTTTGTTGATTGGATGTGGGCATTAATGGTAAGGCCAGCAATTATTCACCATCTCTAACTTTCCGAAAAAGTTGTGGCGGGTCACCTTTCTGAAGCACTCCAGACTTTGTGGCAATGCATCCCCATAGCATTATCAGGGAGTGAGTTCCATGATTTTGAATCAGCAACAGGCAAGGAATGGTGTTATTGTTCGAAGTAAGAATGATGTATGACTTGGAGGGGTACTTGCACCTGGTGATGTTTGGCAAAGCTATCAAACCAGACTTTCCTCTCTGACAGAATTACTGTTGAACCCCAATTGTTCCTTTTACAGGTTTTTCAAAGTCTTCTTTATTTGATGAATTAAGACGCAGTCCTAATGCTAATTCTGTTTCCTCACTTGTGAAGACAGTGAGGACTACAGATACTGGAGAATTAAAGTCAAAAAGGGAGGGGGGGGGGGTGCTCGCAAAGCACAGCAGGTCAGGCAGCATCTGAGGAGCAGGAGAGTCGTTGTTTTGAGCATAAGCCATTCCTGATGAAGTGCTTATGCTCAAAATGTCGACTCTCCTGGTCCTCGAATGCTGCCTGACCTTCTGTGCTTTTCCAGCACTACCTATTTCAACTCCTCACTTGTGTTGGCACGATAGGATGGCATTCTGCTGCCAAATTTATGTGCCTAAAGCAACTTAAGGAGCCGGGCAATCTCAGGGGTTTTTTCTTTTGATAGCCAGCAGAAACTGAAAATCATGGCACCATTTCTGAGACTTCTGCTACAGGGAATAAACGCTGAGTTTCTAGACATAATATTTGTCCAAATGGGGTCGTAACCCTATTTGTAATGATGAGGGGAAGACCACCTTGAGGAGAGGGGAATTAGCAGTGTGAGGAAGTGTCTATATATGCTACCTTTTTAGAATTTCTCCATATTGTATTTCAGTGTGGCAAGACATTTGCTGGGTCTCTGATGAAACAGGCAGCCACATTTCCAAGATGTATTGCACTTCATGTATTTATCATTTACATCTTGTCTTTCCTTGTACTGAAGTGTATCCTTATCTTTTTGTGAACGTTTAGGAGTTTTGCAGGCCCCTTCATCTGGGTACGTCTGTCATTGTTAATTACCTGGCTTCACACTCCCCTTATTTGGTCCGCATTGGAGATCTGGACGACATAATATTTCATTGGCAACCAGAGAATATCCTCAGGTTTGACATTTTGCTTAAAGGAGCAGGCAGTCCAATACAAGAGAGATCAACCACTACCAAGCTCTCAGTTCTGCAAGTAGATTGTTTGCCTCCCAGGTCATTCCAAAACAATGTAGAGTAGTGGAGAGAAATAAGAGAGGTGGTCAATGTATCAGCTTCAACTCAGTGTGCTGTTTCTCTGCCTTCTAATGTTGCTGGAAACAAACATCTTTTTATTGTAAGAGTATAAGGAATCCCTCATTGTCACATCAGGGATGTCCTCTCTCGTGACCCACTTTTAACCTCTCTATCTTAGCACGTCACAAGGAGCAGTAGAAGGGGAGGGTTTTTTCTGCTTTTGTCAGCACTGCGTCACTCTGTGTGATAAAATCCTCTCGCTACTAAGCACGAGCCTAAAGGTTTCCACACATGCAACATTAGGAAGTGAATTAGAGAGAACCCCAGGCATAACACAGGCTTGAAAAATATAATAAAGTAAATGCAAGCTATGTTGAAGGTCTTCAGAATATGTGGAGGTACTGGTTAGTTGAACACGAAGCAGGCTGTATCCATAACACCAGAGTATCCCCTCGTGTTCTGGATTAAGTCAGTTTTGGAACTGTTTATGCTCTTGCCTCTGCTGATGTTGTTTTTGTCTAATTTTGTGGTATCCATTGTTCTGTGTGCCAGTACTTTTATAAGTAGTTTTTGCCCTGTTACATTATACAAATGTGTACTCCTTTGTTCAAAATGACTTGAATGCATAATAAATGAAGCTGAAAGATTTGTTTGGAATTTTTATAATGGTCTTAAAATTGATTAGTGCATTTAAGAAAGTTGCAAGATTAGGAGAAATATTGTAAGCGAGACAAATCGCAATTAGAGAGAAACTTTAGTGAAATTGATTTTGCAATCTCGACCAAGTTGCTTAAAGTCTAATATTATACATCAAATAACAAATTTGGAAGTAATTAATTGAAACAAAATGCTTTGAACCCTTTTCAATCCCTCTGGATTTGGCATTAGCAAATCATGGTATGCATTTTAAAATCTCATTCAGAGAATTGATAGTGTAACCCATAATGCTAGTAAATGGGAATGTAGAGAGTAGGCATAAGGGAAAGAGGCAGCAGTAGAGAACATGAGAAAAGGGGGGAGTAATGCAAGTTCAGTTGAATTCTATGCATTCAAACAGGGCAAGGTTTAATGCAGAACATAATATGGATAACAGAATCCCATCCCTGATGAGTTGTCAGATAGTTTGGGAAGATCATCAAGCAGAGCACTGGAGAAGCCGGCATTGGAAGTATCAATAAGAATTTTGAAAGCATTAGTCGTAATTTAGTAGAATACAAGATTTGACACGTGTCAGGATCAAAGAAAACACCAAAATTGTGCACAATGCTCATTAACCTGAATCAACATCTGAGGAGGGGAATGGTCAGGGGTTAAGCGTACAGCAGTTGTAATGAAAGTCAACCATTCAACTTATGAGAGACCAAAGGGGATAAAGAGGTTTCTTTTACATCGGTGGCATTAATTCTGTTGACCTGAAAGGAAGAAGATGTCTCGAAGAATGAACAGAATTTTCTGTCAGCCTTCTCACTAATCTGAAACAACAGATGTGTTTCCCACTGGTGGATTAAGAACTTGTCATGAAGAATGACATTATCAAAGTTGCAAGCTACTTTGAAGAGGTGAGATTTTGTTCTTTCAGTAATTAATGAAAACAGCAGATACCATCAAATGAAGTACATTTAGGGCTGATAGGAACCAATTCCTTTCAAGTTGCTCATTCTTGGCAATAAAATATGTATTGTTCTGACCCAAGCTCTCATCTATATTGACAGAAACCACAGAAAGGTTAGTACAAGCTAGAAATAATACCTAGGTTACCAAATCCTTGCTGTTCACAGTAAAGTGCATGCCAGGAAACCTTGTCCAGAGTGGTTTTCATAGATGGTGAACATGACAAACCACAGTGTGATACAATTGTGAAATTTATTGCTTTCTATTCCAGGAAGAAAGCTTTCTTTTAATGTTGTATGTATGGTACCTTTTGCATGGTACCTTGTATGTATGGCACCTTTGAAGGAAATTTGTGAAGGACTCAAAACTTGACTGTAACATAACAAGATCCCACCAAGATCCTGCCTCTCCAGTTGACCATACTGAATCTGTGTACTCAGACTTCCATAATATCCTACACAAAGATTTCCAACTAAATTGTGGTGATTCAGGGCAAGCTTGGGAATAGAATTAAAACTGGCTGAATGGTAGTCCACAAGAGGTACTTGGAAAGGGATAGAATCAGGCGAGTACCAGGCGAAGTGACCCAGAATTCACTGTAGAGTAATGGAAGTAATAATAGGAGCATACATCATGATGGCAATGTTATGAGTTAATGACAGCCACCTGATTAAACCATGAGAGCTGAAATGGAGCAGAAGCACTAATCTAGTGTGAAGATATCGAATGTACAGATCAATACTAGTTCTGTAAATAAAGACTTCTTACAAAAGGTTCCACAGACTTCTGCAACATGACTTTGGGAGATTTAACAAAGTTAAATCTCAAACAAAAAAAAAACATGGTAGCTGCAAAAAAGGCAAAAGATGCATTGAGGTCGGCAACTGAAGTGAATCTTGTGGTCAAGGAACACAAGAGAAAAGTATTTGTGAAGACTGACCATTAGAGCATGTATGATCCTCATAGGCTAGCAAAGAATTATACTTCTGAAGGATTGAAGACAGAATTGATTTGTGATCAGATCATTGATTGATGGACAGGACCTTGTCAAGCCTCTTACAAGCCAGAGAGGAATTAACATTAGAGAAAGTGGCACAAATCAGGAAGCAAACACAACTTTGGCAACAGACCAGGTGTCTTCAAGAGGAAGTAGATGCATCATAGAGAAAAAAAAATCAAGGGAGGTCATTCATTTTGTGGCTCAAAAATTGAAGTACTTAACACCACAGCCTGCCAAAATAAAACAAAAACCATACCAACTCCCATTTTGAATTGCTTCTGATGTGGACTGACAAGCCATACAAATAAGAAGAATATCCCGCAGAGGAAGTGTGGTGCTGCATGTGTGGAAAAATACGTCAGTTTAAAGCAACCCTTAATTCTTAAATACATATAACTAGAAAACACAGGGAAAATGGCAAAATATCAGAAATGAACAGCTTTTGGGAGAAATCAATGATTCTGAAAACAAATATTGGACTGTCAAGTTTAAAAGTAAACAGACACCCCATTGTGTTCAAACTGGATTCAGGAACTAGTGTTTCATAAGTATCAGATCAACCTAAATGGTGATTTTCTTTTTCACCTCAGTGCTTTGAGATCTAATGGAATCCCTTTCCTCAAAATGGAAGCTGATTCCTTGAATATTTTTAAGGCAGAGGTAAATATGGAGATTCTTGGTAAGTTAGACAATACAAACTGGAAATGGAGGTGGGAGGTTACAAGTATACGTTTCGTTGGAAGAATGGTCTCAAAGTGCCAAGAGGCCTATTCCTATTTCTAACTCAGTTGTTCATTATATATGCCAGTAGTTTGAACAGTGCAAACACTCCACTAACATGGATAATTTGCTCATGTTTCAGGAGGGATTACTAAAAGAGGAGCACATCAACTTGAAACTCTTGTAAGAATTCACCACAGGCATTTCACAATGTGAAGACACTACAATTTGATGGTAGCCACATATCGTTCACACTGTACAAGATATATGGGATTAGCTGCATTTCTTGAGCTGAAAACATCAAAGAGAAAAGGCTGTGGGTGTCCTGGAGAGTGGCACATTTTTCAAAGAAACAATTTTTGTTTTTGTCATTACCTCCTACTCAAGTTGGATTGATGTTAACCATCTACAATAAAATCATGGCTGAGGCAGTGAAAGAATTCCTCAAGAGAATGTGCTCATTGAATGAGGTTCTAGATATTGTAGTATCAGACAATGGTGCATACTTGCAAACAAGGAGTTTAAGGGATTCACATGAATATGATTTCATTCGTGTTAACAGCTATCTGTACTATCCTCAGGCAAATGTAGAAGCAGAGTGACGAGTGCAAACAATTAAGGCATTACTGAGGAAAAACAAATATCTAAACATTGCTGCGTTAATTTATTGAATCCCACCGTGGAGAATATGTCATCACCATTCGGGTTCTTAAAAGGAAGGAGATTGAGAACAAAGCTTATATCTCAATCTCAAATGCTGTAGTCATTCTCAGCCTATCACTGTTGATAATGACTACCGCAGAGTAAACCAGTGCAAACAGGATCAAAGGAACAAGCTTTTAAACTTCAATGAACATTATAAAGCTTAAAAGTTAGCAGAACTGCAGCCAAGGAAGTGAGCACGGGTCAGAAAACTATAGAAAGCAAGAATGATCAGAACAGAAACACCACAACCAAGATCATATGTGGTTGAAATAAAACTACATGGTCATGGAAATAAAAAGGGGAATGCAATATAATGCATTAATATCATTGGACAAGAATCCAATAGAAAATTGAACTTTTTTACTCAGATTAAGAGGATGAAGACACCTCCCAAACACCCAGGAGGAACGCTCACATTGACAGAGGAGGAAGTGCAGGGCATCTTCAACCTCAGAATAAGATAGAACCAAATCAGAGAGATTGGGCAAAGCACTGTAAAGAAGTCTTTGTAAGTGAGAGATTTCAAATGAGAGAATAATGTTAGTAAAGACGTGGGAAGGAGATGTGAGTAATGGGATTAATATCAGAACTATAGATGATCATGATGTAGCAATAATTTCAGAGCCACATGATTAAATAGTGAGAGTGAAAGGCAGCAGCATCTCTAACCTAATGTGAAGATCATGTATACATAGATGAGGCTGTAAATGAAGATTTATTGGAAAAGGTTTCATGAACATTTCTTTGCAAGCATTACTTTGGGAGACTAAACAATGTTGGACCTCAAACATACAACTAAACAGCTGGAGACCGCAACTGTTCCTAATTTGTATAAACAATTTGAGTGAAACATTATGAAGGCACCTAGCATGCCTGCCTTCCTTGCACAGACCTTTGAGCATAGGAGTTAGGATTTTATGTTGAGGATATACAGGATATTGGTGAGGCCTGTTCTGGAGGACTGTGTCCAGTTCTGGTCACCCTATTCTAGGAAGGATATTATTAAGCTGGAGATGGTTCAGAAGAGACTTTCCAGGGTGTTGTTGGGACTAGAGGGTTTGAGTTGTAAGGAGAAGCTGGATAGGCGAGACATTTTTCACTAGAGTGTAGGAGGTTGAGGAGTGACCTTCTAGAGGGTTGTAAAATCATGAGGGGTATAGATGAGATGAATGGCAGATATTTTTTCTCCTCGGGTGGGGGTTTTCAAGACTTCAGGGCATTTTTTTTGGGTGAGAGAAGAAAGGTTGAAAGATATGAGGGATTTTTGTTTTACAGAGAGTGATTCATGTGTGGAATGAACTTCCACAGGAATTTGTTTTACAGGTACAGTTAGAACGTTTAAAAGACATTTGGTTAAGTACATAAATAGGAAATGTTTGGGATATGGGCCAAGTGTAGGGCAGGTGGGACCAGTTTAGTTTGGGATTATCATCGATATGGGACTAGTTGGACCGAAGGGTCTGTTTCTGTGCTGTATGACACTATTAAACTGAGGCCCCACATGCTTGCTTCGCTGCATGTAAAAGCTCCTTTGGCAATACTGAAAGAAGCAGATGGGACTTTGCTGAGTGTTCCATTTATCCCCTCAACCATCTTCACAAAACATGCATATTATATTTTATCTAATTGTTGTTTACAGAGGCTGCTTGTGCACAAATTGGGTACCACGATTCCGACATTTTAACTGTGGCTTCACTTCAAAATTCTGTTTCATTGCGAAGTTTCTTTGAGAAGTTTGGAATTTGTGAATAGTGCTCTATGAAGTGAAAGTTTTTTGTTTTCTTTTTATTTTTCTGTTTCCCAAGGAACCTAAGAATGTTTGAAGGGATCTTGTATGCAAA